>NC_060188.1:7623452-7963452 GCF_021184085.1 Oncorhynchus gorbuscha | reverse complement strand
TGGATCTAAATCATTATTCAAGGCCAATGTTGTAAATCTCTCTTTTTCTATTTGTAGACCATCAGAAAGTCGGCTTTAAAATGTATTTCCCAGGGAGGAATATTTATGATGTTTCTGACTCCAGTAACTGTGAATCCTAACCAGATAGATGTAGAATACATTGTTCACTGTAACACAATAAGAAATACCATTGGCTACTCCTAGACCATGATAAACATCTGACATAAACAGAGCCATGGATTGATTACTTAAGAGGGCGGGAGTTAGGAGAAAATAAATTGAAAATCATTGGTACGGTGGCAGGTCATTCATCTCTACTGATTGTAAAAGCAAATCAGAACGGAGCATCAGACAAGAGAAAAAAAAAAAAGAATCTGATCCTACAACAACAACACATTGATTTTAATACCAAATGCACGGCGGTGGCTTAGAAGGAAATAAGACGCACGCACACACACACACACACACACACACACACACACACACACACACACACACACACACACACACACACACACACACACACACACACACACACACACACACACACACACACACACACACACACACACACACACACACACACACACACACACACACACACACACACACACAATATCAAACCCATGCAGATGCAGAAGAGGCAATCAGATAGAAGAGCTCTGAACAGCTAAAACAAGCTCCAGGAGAGTGATTGACATGAACAGACCAAAGACAGATGGTTCAAAAGAGGAAATACAAAACGGAAACGCAGCAACACCAATATACATATAGAGAAATAATCATTGCAACATCAGTCTTGCAATCTGGACTGACACTAATCCCCAAATGACATTGCCTCAAACAATCTGTCTTTAAAGGCACAGTGAGTGAGCTTTGGCTGGTGGCCATTGTCATTATATGCATGTATCTCTACAGCCTCCATGGCTCGGGGAACAGGGTTTCCAATGATCTCCATTCACTGGTTGCTCTTTGGAGGGATTCTTGACATGCAAATCAGTAGAGTGTGTCACAGGTCCATCAGGGTGAATGAAAGGTGACTGGAGAGAAAGAAGGACCACTTTCACCAGTGCTTGACTGACTGAAATAGGTGCCGGTACTCATTAAAAGTCAAGCACTGCTTTTACTATAGATGCTAATGTAAACCAACTCTTTTATTCTCTCTCTGTGATTTCCCTGTGCTCTTTCCCTTTCTCTCTCTCTCTCTCTCTCTCTCTCTCTCTCTCTCTCTCTCTCTCTCTCTCTCTCTCTCTCTCTCTCTCTCTCTCTCTCTCTCTCTCTCTCTCTCTCTCTCTCTCTCTCTCTCTCTCTCTCTCTCTCTCTTGCGCCATTTGTATCAATCAAACCATTGATGATGTCATCCATGGTCTGAGGGTGGTACAGAGGTCATGACCCATAGCAGTGTGTGTGTGTATATACAGTACATACTATATGTGTGTGCTTGCGTATATCATGCGTGAGTGTGTCTGCGCTCATTGCAGGTCCAGCCTCTAGCTTCCAGACTGACGAAGGGGAGAGAGCGAGAGAGAAGGGGAAAGGACAGTGAGAGACCCATGACACCTGAGTCAAGGGCCGGTGGGCAGGGATGGCTGGATGGATGGATGGATGGAGGAGTGAAGGGATGTAGAGGAGTAGAGGGATGGTAGTTAGTCATTCACACTGAGGTCAGGTGTGAAACAGCCAAGATTGTGGAGGATTCACCACCATCCATCATGTTTACTGTTCCTTCACTTCCATCATGTTACTGTACCTTCACCTCCACCATGTTACTGTTCCTTCACCTCCATCATGTTACTGTTCCTTCACCTCCAACATGTTACTGTTCCTTCACCTCCATCATGTTAAGGTTCCTTCACCTCCATCGTGTTACTGTTCCTTCACGTCCATCATGTTACTGTTCCTCCATCATGTTACTGTTCATTCACCTCCATAAAGTTACTGTTCCTTCACCTCCATCATGTTACTGTTCCTTCACCTCCATCATGTTACTGTTCCTTCACCTCCATCATATTACTGTTCCTGCACCTCCAACATGTTAATGTTCCTTCACCTCCATCGTGTTACTGTTCCTTCACCTCCATCATGTTACTGTTCATTCACCTCCATCATGTTACTGTTCATTCATTTCCACCATGTTACTGTTCCTTCACCTCCATCATGTTACTGTTCCTTCACCTCCAACATGTTACTGTTCCTTCACCTCCATCATGTTAATGTTCCTTCACCTCCATCATGTTACTGTTCCTCTATCATTTTACTGTTCATTCACCTCCACCATGTTACTGTTCCTTCACCTCCATCATGTTACTGTTCCTTGACCTCCACCATGTTACTGTTCCTCCACCATATTACTGTTCCTTCACCTCCATCATGTTACTGTTCCTTCACCTCCATTATGTTACTGTTCCTCCACCATGTTACTGTTTCTTCACCTCCATCAGGTTACT
Organism: Oncorhynchus gorbuscha; assembly: GCF_021184085.1. Lineage (NCBI taxonomy): Eukaryota > Metazoa > Chordata > Actinopteri > Salmoniformes > Salmonidae > Oncorhynchus > Oncorhynchus gorbuscha. The sequence continues at coordinate 7,961,005 of NC_060188.1, read as the reverse complement.
GTTCCTTCACCTCCACCATGTTACTGTTCCTTCACCTTCACCATGTTACTGTTCCTTCACCATGTTACTGTTCCTTCACCTCCACCATGTTACTGTTCCTTCACCTCCATCATGTTACTGTTCCTTCACCTCCATTATGTTACTGTTCCTTCACCTCCATTATGTTACTGTCCCTCCACCATGTTACTGTTCCTTCACCTCCATCATGTTACTGTTCCTTCACCTCCATTATGTTACTGTTCCTTCACCTCCATTATGTTACTGTCCCTCCACCATGTTACTGTTCCTTCACCTCCATCATGTTACTGTTCCTTCACCTCCATTATGTTACTGTTCCTTCACCTCCATCATGTTACTGTTCCTTCACCTCCATTATGTTACTGTTCCTCCACCATGTTACTGTTTCTTCACCTCCATCAGGTTACTGTTCCTTCACCTCCACCATGTTACTGTTCCTTCACCTCCATCATGTTACTGTTCCTTCACCTCCAACATGTTACTGTTCCTTCACCTCCATCATGTTACTGTTCCTTCACCTCCATCGTGTTACTGTTCCTTCACCTCCATCATGTTACTGTTCCTCCATCATGTTACTGTTCATTCACCTCCATAAAGTTACTGTTCCTTCACCTCCATCATGTTACTGTTCCTTCACCTCCATCATGTTACTGTTCCTTCACCTCCATCATATTACTGTTCCTGCACCTCCAACATGTTACTGTTCCTTCACCTCCATCATGTTACTGTTCCTTCACCTCCATCATGTGACTGTTGCTTCACCTCCATCATGTTACTGTTCCTTCACCTCCACCATGTTATTGTTCCTTCACCTCCACCATGTTACTGTTGCTTCACCTCCATCATGTTACTGTTCCTTCACCTCCATCATGTTACTGTTCATTCACCTCCATCATGTCACCGTTCCTCCACCATGTTACTGTTCCTTCACCTCCACCATGTAACTGTTCCTTCACCTCCATCATGTTACTGTTCCTTCACCTCCATCATGTTACTGTTCCTTCACCTCCATCATGTTACTGTTCCTCCATCATGTTACTGTTCCTCCATCATGTTACTGTTCCATCACCTCCATCATGTTACTGTTCCTTCACCTCCATCATGTTACTGTTCCTCCATCATGTTACTGTTCCTCCATCATGTTACTGTTCCTTCACATCCATCATGTTACTGTTCCTTCACCTCCACCATGTTACTGTTCCTCCATCATGTAACTGTTCCTTCACATCCATCATGTTACTGTTCCTTCACCTCCACCATGTAACTGTTCCTTCACCTCCATCATGTTACTGTTCCTCCATCATGTTACTGTTCATTCACCTCCACCATGTTACTGTTCCTTCACCTCCATCATGTTACTTTTCCTTCACCTCCACCATGTTACTGTTCCTTCACCTCCATCATGTTACTTTTCCTTCACCTCCACCAGGTTACTGTTCCTCCACTATATTACTGTTCCTCCACCATATTACTGTTCCTTCACCTCCACCATGTTACTGTTCCTTCACCTTCACCATGTTACTGTTCCTTCACCTCCATCATGTTACTGTTCCTTCACCTCCACCATGTTACTGTTCCTTCACCTCCACCATGTTACTGTTCATTCACCTCCACCATGTTACTGTTCCTTCACCTCCACCATGTTACTGTTCCTTCACCTCCACCATGTTACTGTTCCTTCACCTCCACCATGTTACTGTTCCTTCACATTCACCATGTTACTGTTCCTTCACCTCCACCATGTTACTGTTCCTTCACCACCATCATGTTACTGTTCCTTCACCTCCACCATATTACTGTTCCTTCACCTCCACCATGTTACTGTTCCTTCACCTTCACCATGTTGCTTTCATCTGTATCAAGTCTCTATCTTGGTCCTTCTAGATCAGTGAAGATGAGGAAATAGAGAAGGAGAAGAAATAGAGGAGGAGAGGAAATAGAGGAGGAGAGGAAGAAATGAAGAAGGATGGAAACCAGTCTGAGAAGTGATGAGCACCAGTAGCAACCATCTTGCACTATTTTAGTATTCAGACAGGGCTGTCGCCTGTGCAACACTAAGTCCCCTGTTCTGTTTAAACAGAGCCCAGTGACTGGGTAGAGGCTGGACTGGGTACACAGAGCCAGCAGGAAACAGGCAGGCCTAAACAGGCTTGACAGGAGGGAACACTCACAGCCAGCAGCAACAGGGGTCCAGTGTGTGTGTGTGTGTGTGTGTGTGTGTGTGTGTGTGTGTGTGTGTGTGTGTGTGTGTGTGTGTGTGTGTGTGTGTGTGTGTGTGTGTGTGTGTGTGTGTGTGTGTGTGTGTGTGTGTGTGTGTGTGTGTGTGTGTGTGTGTGTGTGTGTGTGTAAAATACAACATCAAATCTAAGTTGTTCAAGTAGACAAAAGGTTCAACTCAGTAAGTAAACAGTGGTTATCAAAAGTCATTATCCACACACTCAAATCATATTAGCAGTGTTTATGTCTGACACATTTACACGTGATGGAACAGGGTGTGTGTTTGTGTGTGCTTGCTTGCACAAACTGTGTGTGTTAATGTGTGTGTGTGTTAATGTGTGTGTGTGTCTGCTAAGGAGAGAACAGTCTCGTTAGCATGCCTTCCACAAAAACCAACAGCAAAACAAACATTTTAAAACGGTTATGATGGTTATTTGATTTCTTCATCCATAATCCCAGTTACATGATTATACGGTAATTGTCCCAGTCCTATTTCTGATAGCCCAAACATTCACTTTTAATTGGCTGGCTGTGTGTGTTCGTGTTTGTACATGACTGATCAAAGTGTAGACAAGCAGCACTGCACAAATGGGACAGAGGGGTGCTTGTGTAGGGGACCGTCAACTAGATTCAGCCACGGGCTGATTTCTTCTTCAGCGAACATAATTACAAAGAATTTGTAGACTGCAAATTGACCGCAAGAAGCCCAAACAGATATAATTTTGGACTAAAACATAATAATTTCAAACCTTGCTTACATTTGTATACGATCACATACTGTATATCTCTCTATTATGGATGGGAATGCTTTGGGCTGACAGTTGGGGAACCCTGAAGCAGCCTATACTGCTCTGAGTGTGTGTGTGTGTGTTCTAAGTGGAGCTATGTTTGTGTTTATTCCGGGCTGGCATGCCAGGCCACAGTAACACGCCCAAAACAAACATCATCATCCTAATCATCATGGTCACAGCGCAAACACACACACACACACACACACACACACACACACACACACACACACACACACACACACACACACACACACACACACACACACACACACACACACACACACACACACACACACACACACACACACACACACACACACACACACACACACACACACACACACACCAGCCAGCCAGCCAGCCAGCCAGCCAGCCAGCCAGCCAGGCAGAACACAGCGTTGCGGGTATTCTTGCCTTCCACAAACCAGAGCCACTTATCTAACCAAGGACACACACAGGCCTGGGGGAAGTAGAGAGGGACAGGGGAACTGACTGAGTGTGTACAGGGTCACACACATCCTAAACAGAGCTGCCCTCCATCAAGAGGGCAGCTCTTGTGGTCCTGTGTAGCTCAGTTGGTAGAGCATGGCGCTTGTAACGCCAGGGTAGTGGGTTCGATCCCCGGGACCACCCATACGTAGAATGTATGCACACATGACTGTAAGTCGCTTTGGATAAAAGTGTCTGCTAAATGGCATATATTATTAAGAAACACTGTGCCCTAACAGGCTCTGAAAGGGGATGTATGTGTGTGTTTTGTGATTGAGTGTGTGTCTGTGTGTGTGTGTAGGGACGATGGGGAGGGGCCTGTGTTTGGCTCGCACATTGGTCCTCCTCATTAAAACAAACAGGTCAAACAATGCTGTTCATACATTACACACACAGTTATTTTGAGACAGTTTTCAAAGCCATTTGTCATACAGCATTTGCAGAGAGATGCTGGGAAGATCAAAGTCAGTCTGTGTGTTGTGTCAGTTTGAGACATTTGCTAATGAGACAGCTAAAATTGACTCCTCCTTATTTACACAGTGTAAGGTGCGTTTGTGTTTGTGTTTGGGAGAGAGTGAAAGAGAGAACAGACAGAGAGAGAGAGAGAGAAAGAGAGACAGAGAGAGAGAGAGAGAGAGAGAGAGAGAGAGAGAGAGAGAGAGAGAGAGAGAGAGAGAGAGAGAGAGAGAGAGAGAGAGAGAGAGAGAGAGAGAGATATTTTACATTCAACACAATTCGACATACCAATTAGGATCTGGCTAAAAATACTTGAATCAGTTATAGAACCCATTGCCCGATATGGTTGTGAGGTCTGGGGTCTGTTATGGTTGTGAGGTCTGGGGTCCGTTATGGTTGTGAGGTCTGGGGTCCGTTATGGTTGTGAGGTCTGGGGTCCGTTATGGTTGTGAGGTCTGGGGTCCGTTATGGTTGTGAGGTCTGGGGTCCATTATGGTTGTGAGGTGTGGGGTCCGTTATGGTTGTGAGGTGTGGGGTCCGTTATGGTTGTGAGGTCTGGGGTCCGTTATGGTTGTGAGGTGTGGGGTCCGTTATGGTTGTGAGGTCTGGGGTCCGTTATGGTTGTGAGGTGTGGGGTCCGTTATGGTTGTGAGGTGTGGGGTCCGTTATGGTTGTGAGGTCTGGGGTCCACTCCCGAACCAATAATTCACAAAATGGGACAAATAGCTAATTGAAACTCTGCATGCAGAATTCTGTAAAACTATCCTAAGTGTCCAACGTAAAGCACCCAATAATGCATGCAGAGCAGAATTAGGCCGATTTCCGCTAATTATCAAACTTCAGAAAAGAGCAGCAAGATTTGTGACCTGTTGCCACAAGAAAAGGTCAACCAGTGAAGAACAAACACCATTGTAAATACAAGCCATATTTATGTTTATTTATTTTCCCTTTTGTACTTCCACTACTCGCACATTGTTACAACACTGTATATAGACATAATATGACATTTGAAATGTCTTTATTCTTTGGAACTTCTGTATGTGTAATGTTAACTGTTCATTTTTGTTGTTTATTTCACTTTTTATTTATTACCTACTTCACTTGCTCTGGCAATGTTAACATATGTTTCCCATGCCAATAATGCCCTTGAATTGAGAGAGAGAGAGAGAGAGAGAGAGAGAGAGAGAGAGAGAGAGAGAGAGAGAGAGAGAGAGAGAGAGAGAGAGAGAGAGTGCAGGAACTCACATCTGTGTCGGGGCCTTTGTCGGCTCCAGGGCAAGAGAAGGTGACAAACTCATGGCACCTTTTGTGGACCACAAAACAGCACACTGTAGGAGAGGGTAGAAGATACATGGACAGTTAGATGGTAATCAGGAACATTTCCCTATCTTTCTTCCTTACACATGACATGTAAACACACAACATACACACACACCATGACCAATCTAACTCTCCCCACCTCCCTTCCCCAGCCACCCTCACCCTCCTCCCCTCCAGGAGAGCATCCAAACCGAACACAATGGGTCATCCAGTCATCCTCTATACAGCCAGCAGTCATTCAAAAAGTGTCATCCAGGGGGATCACATGACCCTTGAACGAGATGGCCGTGTGAAATAAGAGCTCCGCACAAGTAGATTCCAATTCCTAATCTTACCTCCACTTCAAGTTTAAACTCCTTTAGCTTTAGTAAAAAAGTAATGGCGGCTACAAAAGGCGACACTACAGGTGACATTTTTACCCGGACTCGAGCATTAGCGCCTGAAAAAGCCTCCAAGAAGAAGCTAGCTTCAGAAAAAGCTAGCGCCATTAGCCAGGAGCAAGAGGATACACTCCCCCCCGAGGCCCAACCTCACACTCTGTCGAAGACATCCTTTCTGAGTTGAGATCCCAACGTACAGAACTCAACAATAAATTAGATGCCATTAACTCTCAGCTCAGTGCGATAGGGGGCAAGGTGACAATCCTGGAAAATGCTTTGCCTGACATCAACAACAAGATAAACGCGGGGCGCCTGGAGGAGGCAGAGGGGCGAATCCTATCCATGCAAAACTTATTGACAGATGCCATGGAAACAATAGCATATGCTAAAAAGAAATTAGAGCATCTGGAAGAGAAAACAGAGGACCTGGAAAACAGGGGGCAAAGGAATAATTGTGTTCTATTAAATCTGGGCCGAAAAAGAAGAGGGAAACATGCCACTGATCCCCTACCTGCAAGACAAACTTCCAGAGTGGCTCCACCTGTCCACCGACAGGCCCAAAGAGAGAGCTCACCGGGCAATGAGGCTCCCACCAGCAGCCAGACAACCACCGCGCCCAATCACCATACGTTTCCTGAGATTCACCGACAAGGAACGAGTCCTACAGGCGGCGAAAATCAACACCATCACAGTGGGAAACGCCAAACTCACTTTACACCAGGACCTGTCAGCTGGAATACGCCGAAAGCGCCAAGAGTTTGACAAAGTGAAGAAATACTCCATTGACCGAGGTATCTTCAGGGGATTCAAGTACCCAAACGAGCTCAGGATTCTTCACCAAGGAGCCCTGCAACACTTCAAAACTCCCAAAGAGGCAAAACGTTTTTTGAAAGATAATCCTGGTCAATGAGAAACGGACCAATGACTAAATGTGATTAATGCCATTACTAAAGGAGGTAAGACGACATATAGCTGATATCCAAAGACCCACCCGCTAAATGTCATTATAGCCGTCCAATCTATATTTATGTTCCTTTAGCTGAGAGGGTTAGGCTCTATAGCCTAACCTAGGCCTACTAACGTTTCAGCCTACTTTTATTTGCCCTTTTCTTTGCTATTATTACTTGTGGTTCCCTATGTCCCTTGCGGGCGAAGAGGAGAGGATGAGGCATTTCTTTGGTGGGGAGAGACTGAGCGGGGGGGTAATAGATCCATCGGGATGTGTTGAGTTGTTTGGGAACTCGGCTGGGGTGTTCAGAGATTGTTATTTTATGTACACCATTTATTTTCCTTTTAAGTGATAGCAGCTGTAACTATTATCCACTTTTACCCAGAGATGACTTGCACTAAAGTTCGATGACTGTTCGATGACGATGACTAGTACCTTAAATCTATTGACATGGAACTGCCATGGTCTCGGTCATGCAGTAAAACGGAAAAAGATACTATGTGCTCTAAAAAAGTAAAAAGCAGACATTGCGCAATTACAAGAGACACACCTCTGTGATGCCAAACACGCCAAACTCCGCAGAGCTTGGGTGAGACAGGTGTATTTCTCACCTTTCAAATCAAACAGTAGAGGCACAGCCATACGTATCCATATGAATGTTCCATTCATAATTGACAAAAGCATATCTGATCCGGAGGGGAGATTTATTTTGATAACTGGGTCACTGTATGGTCAACCAATTACTATCTTAAACATATACGTCCCTAACACAGATACTCCTGCTTTCATGTCAAAGATCATAACCCTGTTCAATGAGCATTGTGTTTCCTTTGGCGTGGTGGCCGGAGATTTTAATTGTACCCTTAACCCAACCCTAGACAAATCATCTCAAGTCCCCACCACAAATCCTAGATCTGCAAAGATGTTGAACTCTCTTACTAAAGAGATGGGACTAATAGATATCTGGAGAGAGACTAATAGCTCATCTATGGACTGTACATACTACTCTAAAGTCCATAACACCTACTCCCGTATAGATTACATTTTTATCCCAAAGAGTTTCATAAATTCAGCCACTTGTACAATCGGACCCATAGCACTTTCAGATCACGCCTTTGTCCACCTCCGCTTTGACCTCTACAAAAACATCTCGAGGTCAAAGAGCTGGAAATTCAACACCTCCATGCTATCAAACAAAGCGTTCCATACATTGGTAACTACATGGATAGACAACTACACACAAGACAACAAAGATTCTCCTGTTTCTCCGGCCACAATGTGGGACGCTGCTAAAGCCACACTAAGAGGTCATCTAATTGCATATGCTTCCTCTAAGAAAAAGGCAATGGAAGCACACAGGCTAGATATCGAGAGGGAGCTGGAATGCTGTGGAAAAAGTACATAAACAATCCCCAGACAGCACCTCCTGGAGTCATCTTAAAGCAGCCAAAGCCAAACTGATTTTGGACTACACTCGGGTGATAAAAAAAAAGTTTTCTTTACTAAACAGAAATACCATGAGTATAGCAATAGGCCTAGTAGATTGCTTGCTTACCGATTTAAAAAAGAGCAGTCAGAGCATACAATCATGGCTATCCGAACAGCAGAGGAAGAGGTCATATATGACCCAAAAAATATCAATTTAACTTTTCATGATTTTTACTGCAAACTATAAACCTCTGAGAGAAAACACACGGAGGCAGAACTCCACTCTTTCCTAGCGGGAATCTCACTACCTAAACTATCAGAGACCGACCAGGAAGATCTCAACTCCCCCTTCACTCCTGAGGTGATCCTGGAGGCAATTACCTCCATGCCACCTAATAAGTCCCCAGGCCCAGATGGATTCCCCAGAGAGTTCTACAAAGCTTTTTGGCCCCAGCTCAGCCCTATCTTCATGCCAATGCTGGAGGATTTTTGCAAAAACTGAGTTCTCCCAGACTCAATGCACACAGCTCGCATTACAGTGTTGCTCAAAGAAGACAAGCAGCCTCTATCCTGCTCGTCCTTCCGGCCCATAAGCTTGTTGGATTTCGACTACAAAACAATTACCAAATTGCTCGCCAAAAGACAAAACACTCTTCTTCCCAAAATAATAAAAGCAGACCAAACTGGATTTATTAGAGACAGATACTCTTCTGATAACATTCGCCGTCTTTTTGATATTATTGATCAATTAAATGCACAGAAGAACCCTGTCCTGCTGGCTTCACTGGATGCTGAGAAGGTGTTTGACAGGATGGAGTGGAGCTTTCTGTTTACAGTCAATATGGGCCCAAATTTGATTAAATAGGTCAAATCACTATACTCTCATCCAAATGCCATGGTGACTACTAACGAACTGAACTCTGACAGATTCCCTCTGGAATGGGGCACAAGACAAGGGTGCTCGCTGTCCCCCCCTGCTCTACTTGTTGGGGGCGGAGCCTCTGGCAGAGTTGATAAGGAGCAATCCAAGTATTATGGGTGTTTCTGCAGGTGGCCTGCAGCACAAGATTTCACTTTATGCTGATGATGTCTTGCTCTAAATATACAACCCTGAGAAATCCCTCCCATTTTAGACACAATTGCTCAGTATGGCAAGTTTTCAGGTAATAAGTTCAATTTTAACAAATCCACTGTCTGCCCTCTTAATATTATACTCACTAGCTCTATGAAGACACTATGTCCTTTCCAGTGGAAGACACAGGGGTTTCAATACCTTGGGATCTTCATAACACCAGATCTGAATAGCCTTTTCAAGGAAAATGATCTCCCTTCTTCAAAACAATTAACCAAAGCATCACCAAATCTACGTGGTGCAATAAAAACCTAGGATCAAGTTCTCCACTCTATCAAAACTTAATCTAAAGGTGGTCTTGCCCTTCTTTGGCATACTCTAGGAATCAGAACCTTTTCAGACCTATTTCATCAGAAAACCACTACACTGAAATCATTTCAAGAGCTCTGCGGTAAATTCAATGTGCCAAGATCCCATTTTTTTTTAAATCTTCAAATTAGACATGTAATTTCCTCATTTACTTCCAAGAGGAGGTTTAGAACTCAGTTGAATGAAGTTGAAACCCTTCTTGTCACAGCACAATCCATTAAAGGTGAAATATCTTACATCTATAGACTTTCTGAGAAAGGAGACTCCTCCTTTACTCCTTTGAAAATAATCTGGGAAAAGGACCTTGGTCTGACTATCAGTGATGAGTTATGGGCGAAGGTTTGCGACAGGGTATACTGCTCCTCTACTAATGTAAAAATGAACAAATCTAATTTTATTACAATCCTTTGAGACTCCATAGAATGAAAACAGACATGTCTCCTAACTGTAAAAGATGTACCTCTGAAAGTGGAACCTATATGCATGTATTTTGGAGCTGTAGAGAGATTGACAGATTCGGGCAAGCTATACATACTGCAGCACAGAAAATACTAGATGTACAGTTTGATATGACCCCGTGTATCTATCTTCTTAATGCCCAGCAGGACTTTGTTCTTGATCCTGACAGAGAAAAGTTGCTTATGACTATTACATACTTTGCTAAGAAATGTATTTTTCTATTGTGGGCCTCTAATAACCCTCCTAAATTTAAGATGTGGATTGACCAGATTGTTGACTTTCTCCCTATTGAAAAGCTCACTTATGACCTCCACAAGAGACAGCCCAAGTTTGATCGACTCTGGTCTCCACTACTCAACTATATTTCAAATTGGACAGAGTGAATGGGGAGATTAGGGAAATGAGCAGATACATCGTGTAAGGTGCTGTAAAAACTAATTATTTGCTCGTCATCTCAGCGAAGACTAGAAATAGCTAATAAGAACCTTGTTAGTGCTGCTGCAAGTTTTATATATATGGTTATTTTTTAATTGTTCTTTGCGTGTATATGTATGTGTATGTACATGTATGTAGGATATGTGTGTGTATGTGTATGTACATGTATGTAGGATATGTGTGTGTATGTGTATGTACATGTATGTAGGATGTGTGTGTGTGTGTGTGTGTGTGTGTGTGTGTGTGTGTGTGTGTGTGTGTGTGTGTGTGTGTGTGTGTGTGTGTGTGTGTGTGTGTGTGTGTGTGTGTGTGTGTGTGTGTGTGTGTGTGTGTGTGTGTGTGTGTGTGTGTGTGTGTGTATGTATGTATGTATGTATGTATGTATGTATGTATGTATGTATGTATGTATGTATGTATGTATGTATGTATGTATGTATGTATGTATGTATGTATGTATGTATGTATGTATGTATGTACATATAGAGTGGGGCAAAAAGTATTTAGTCAGCCACCAATTGTGCAAGTTTTTATACTGATAACAAATTCAAACAGGTGCCATTAATACAGAGTGGAGGACAGAGGAGCCTCTTAAAGAAGAAGTTACAGGTCTGTGAGAGCCAGAAATCTTGCTTGTTTGTAGGTGACCAAATACTTATTTTCCACCATAATTTGCTAATAAATTCATTAAAATCCTACAATGTGATTTTCTGGATTTTCTTCTCATTTTGTCTGTCATAGTTGAAGTGTACCTATGATGAAAATTACAGGCCTCACTCATCTTTTTAAGTGGGGAACTTGCACAATTAGTGGCTGACTAAATACTTTTTTGCCCCACTGTATATATATATATATATATAAAATAACGATTATTTATTATTATTATTATTATTGTTTTTTTTAAGCCTGTCACATCTGTGAATGTGGAATGTGTTGTGTTGGTTGATTTGAAAAACAAGAAAACTTAATAAAACTTTAAATTGAAAAAAAAGTGCCATCCAGAGAGATACTTATCCTGTCAAAACATTAGGGAGCTCCGGCCATTGAAGTGACTCATAGGTTGTAGCTCTATGATGGAGATTATCATATGCATAATAAATGGATGGTCGGAAACTTTCCAGCAAATTTTCCATGGGAAGTAAAGGCGGTGATTTTGGGAATTTTGTTTAAATTCTTGGTCTTGTGGCATATTTTGGTTAAACTATCCCCGATTCAATGGAATTGCAACCCTTTGCATGCACAGTGCAGTCTTCCATCACATGTAGAGCTTATTCTCAAGATCTTGCACACTAATGAGATGCTATTGAGCCCACACTAGTACACTGTCTGAGCCAAAGACTACATGCTTTCTGGTAAGTTTGAATTACAATACTGGTTGGGGGGAATATATTTTATACGACATACATGATATTTTGTTATCTAGTAAATAGTAGCATACAACAAAGTGTGTTTAAATCATTTCTAATTTGTTAACAAAATCTGCTAGTTCGCTTTTGCTACCATGTGGGTTTTAGCTTGCTTGAGCCTGCTAACTGTGGAGTGTCCATTTCCATCCATTTCCATCTTACAAAGGAGTTGTTTAATCTAACTGCTTATCTAACAAGAAAATGACACGGGCGCTATCTGATGTGTGGAGACATTTTACTGCAGCTAATGTAGAAGGAAAAGCTGTGTACATGTGCAAATACTGTGCCAAATCATATGTCAAGAACGTAACAAGGATGCAGAATCATCTGGCCAAGTGCATAAAGTTCCCTCAGTGCTCACAACAAGCAACCTCTGACAAAAGTTCCTCTACTTCTATTCGAGGTGAAAATGATGAATCAGACACGTTATTGATAGCAACAGCTCATGGTCCTTCTGGAATCAGAGTTTTTTTTTACTCAATGGAGGAACATAGTCAGAGAAATGCTGATGAATGTTTTGCTTGAGCTGTGTATGCAACTGGTTCACCTCTGATGCTCACAGGCAATGTGTATTGGAAGATACTTCTGAATGTTCTTCACCCAGCATACACCACTCCAACCAGACATGCTTTATCCACTCATTTGCTGGATGCAGAGTTCAACAGAGTTCAAGGGAAGGTCAAGCAACTCATAGCGAAAGCAGACTGTATTGCAATCAACTCTGATGGGTGGTCGAATGTTCATGGGCAAGGAATAATCATCTCCACGCGTCAACCAGTATTCCACAAGAGCACAAACACAAGGGACAACAGACCTTGCTTACATTTGTATAGGCTGCTTGGTCAAAAGTCCTACCCTCACATCACATCCATTGGCTGTGCTGCTCATGCATTGCATCTGCTCCTCAATGACATCTTGGCACTAATAAAATGGGATACACTCTATAAGACAGCCAAGGAAATAGTTAGGTATGTGAAGGGTCATCAAGTTATAGCAGCAATCTGCCTCATCAAGCAAAGTGAGAAGAATAAGAGCACAACATTGAAGCTGCCCAGAAACACTCATTGGGGTGGTGTTGTCATCATGTTTGACAGTCTCCTGGAGGTGAAGGAGTCTCTCCAAGAAATGGCCATATCACAGACTACCGATATAGACAGCCCCATCAAGAGAATCCTCCTGGATGATGTATTCTAGGAGAGAGTGGTAAGCAGCCTGAAACTCCTGAAACCTATAGCAGTAGCCATTGCACGGATTGAGGGAGACAATGTCATCCTGTCGGATGTTCAGACTCTGCTTGCAGATGTAAGAGAAGAAATCCGTATTGCCCTGCCGACTTCACTGTTGCTTCAAGCAGAGGAAACTGCAGTTCTGAAATACATCAAAAAGTGTGAAGACTTCTGCATGAAGCCCAAACACGCCGCAGTGTACATGTTGGACCCCAAGTATGCTGGCAAGAGCATCCGCTCTGGTGCAGAGCTCAACAAGGCCTATGGTGTCATCATTACTGTGTCTCACAACCTTAGCCTGAATGAGGGCAAGGTTCTTGGCAGTCTGGCAAAGTACACTTCCAAGTAATGGCTTTGGGATGGAGATGCAATATGGCAGTCGTGCCAACATATCTCAAATCAAATCAAATTTTATTTGTCACATACACATGGTTAGCAGATGTTAATGCGAGTGTAGCGAAATGCTTGTGCTTCTAGTTCCGACAATGCAGTAATAACCAACGAGTAATCTCGCTAACAATTCCAAAACTACTACCTTATACACATAAGTGTAAAGGGATAAAGAATATGTACATAAAGATATATGAATGAGTGATGGTACAGAGCGGCATAGGCAAGATGCAGTAGATGGTATCGAGTACAGTATATACATATGAGATGAGTATGTAAACAAAGTGTCATAGTTTAAAGTGGCTAGTGATACATGTATTACATAAATATGCAGTAGATGATATAGAGTACAGTATATACGTATACATATGAGATAAATCATGTAGGGTATGTAAACATTATATTAAGTAGCATTGTTTAAAGTGGCTCGTGATATATTTTACATCAATTCCCATTATTAAAGTGGCTGGAGTTGAGTCATATCTCATCAGCCACCTGGTGGAAGGGACTTTGTGGATCTGAGGCTCTTTCTCCTGTTGAGAAGACAACCAAAGCTTTAGTTTCTAAACTATCATTTTACACATGTATGTTGAAAACGTTTTTGGGAGATGCGATGGATCATTGGGGATCATTCAATAATTAATTTATTTTGTTGTTCAGTGAAATCATCCCATGTGAAGAGACAAGAGCCAACTCATTTAATTAAGTAAACTCAATTCGTAACTAAATTGTTTTTTAATTTCTATTGGAAGGATTTAATCATTTGAAATTATGTCTACTTATGATAAGGTAAATATATCCAATGCAAAAAACATCTACATTTAGATGTATTAATTTGCATATATTTACGTTAATTCCTATATATTCCCATTAATTCCCAAAATATTCCCATTAATTCCCACGAAAAGTTTCCACCTGTGAATATTCCCCAAAATGTGCAACCCTAGTTGTAACCACTGCATTAAATATATCTATATGGTTATAACAGTTTGAATCATTCCTGTAGAACAGAATGCCATCGGGGGTACGCCAAATAAAGATGTGATTAAAATTTGTACAAAAATTGTACAAAAAAAGTAGTTTTACTTTTCTTTTTAAACTAATTCTTCACATTTTTAAACAGTTCAATTTTATTTTTTCCAACAGGAATATACATCTAGGTGAGTTTTTCTCTCTCGACTGAGTAGCCTCGTTTCTCTGCCAAAAATCTGGTGTTCAGCGAAATAACACAATGTCAAATACAGGTAGACTAGTCAAATAATTAACATCCAAACACATTAACCGTTACTCTCTTGCAGGAATTTCACTAACAGTCCTTATGTAACCAAACGTAGCTGCTGCTCATTCCGTTTGCTCGAAAATTGTTAAATGGTTAAAAAAAAGTAAGGCCCATAGAGACACATGCTACTACCAGCAGTACTACACCTGCACCTGTCGACGACACAGGTTGTTCTGCTTCCACAAGCACATCCAATGCCAGCATCAGTAATTCTACATTTGTTTTGACATTGCAGGAGATGTTTTGAAACAATTACTGCATGGCATACAAGCCAGTGAATTCTGTGCGTTACAGCTGGATGAGTCAAGAGACCTGGCACAGCTCCTGGTAAATGTCTGTTACTTTTTTGGGGGGTCGATTAAGGAAGACTTCCTCTTCTGCAAACCACTGGAAACTAGGACAACAGGAGAGGATATGTTTTAAGTACTGGGCAGCTTTGTGACATCAAATGGACTTTGGTGGTCAAGATGTGTTGGTATCTGTACTGATAGCGCAAAAGTCATATGACAGGGAGACATAGTGGAGTGGTAACGCGCGTGAAGCACTGCTCCCGACGCCACTTGGGTACACTGCAGCATTCACCGAGAGCCTCTTGCTGCCAAGGGAATGCCTGACAGCTTGAAAGACGTTTTGGATACTGCAGTGAAAATGGTTAACTTTGTTAAAGCAAGGCCCCTGAACTCTTGTGTATTTTCTGCACTATGCAATGATATGGGCAGCGACCATGTAACACTTTTTCAACATACAGAAGTGCGCTGGTTATCAAGGGGCAAAGTATTGACACAGTTTTTTTTAAATTGAGAGACGAGCTTAAAGTTTTCTTTAATGAACATAATTTTCACTTGTCTGTCCGCTTGCATGACGACGAGTTCCTCACACGACTGGGTGCGCAATTACGCAGGTACGTTCCCGAAACGGATGACATAAACAACTGGATGGTTATCCCTTTCATGCCCTGCCTCCAGTCCACTTACCAATATCTGAACAAGAGAGCCTCATCGAAATTGCAACAAGCAGTTCTGTGAAAATATAATTTAATCAGAAGCCACTTCCAGAGTATCCTGCCTTGGCGAATCGTGCCGTTAAGACACTGATGCCCTTTGCAACCATGTAACTACAGTATGTGAGAGTGGATTCTCGGCCCTCACTAGCATGAAAACTAAATACAGGCACAGACTGTGTGTGGAAAATGATTTAAGACTGAGGCTCTCCAATACAACCCAACATTGCAGAGTTATGTGCATCTTTTCAAGCATACCCTTCTCATTAACCTGTGGTGAGTTATTCACCATTTTCGATGAACAAATAAAGTTTTATATGTAAGATGGCTAAATAAAGAGCAAAATTATTCATTATTATTCTATTATTATTTGTGACCTGGTCCTATAAGAGCTCTTTGTCACTTATCACGAGCCGGGTGGGAAGTGACAAAAACTCACAATCATTCTTATGTTTAATAAATGTATCATATAGTGTGTGTGTGGCAGGCTTACAATGATGGCAAAACACAACATTTGAGAGTGCGCTGACCCTTGCGAGAGGAGGTGCGCAGCTGGAGGATGAATGTTTGAAGAGGTACGGGACTATAAAAAGTTTGGGAGCCACTGCTGTAGAAGAAACTTGTCAGCAAGTAGATAGTATAGATGTTTGATTTTGATGCCAGGTTGTATTGGACCCAAGTAATGAACCACCACTCTCCAAGGCTCTCACTTCCACTTTTTTACCACCAACACAGTGCGTGCGTGTGTGTGTGTGTGTGTGTGTGTGTGTGTGTGTGTGTGTGTGTGTGTGTGTGTGTGTGTGTGTGTGTGTGTGTGTGTGTGTGTGTGTGTGTGTGTGTGTGTGTGTGTGTGTGTGTGTGTGTGTGTGTGTGTGTGTGTGTGTGTGTGTGTGTGTGTGTGTGTGTGTGTGTGTGTGTACACAGGTGTTGTGTGTGTGTGTGTACACAGGTGCTTGTGTGTGAATACGTTTCTTTGGGAGTCATGGTGGTGATGATCAGCAGTCCTAGTCAATACCTCTCTTAAAGAAAGGGGAGGATAAGCAAGACAATTACCAAGCAAATCAATAATTCATGTTTTGGGAATGACTGTGCACAGCAGTCACTGTGGAGTGTGCATGCCATCAGTTAATATCTGGCAGTTAGCACTGTGTATCTATCTGTAGGCTGTTGTGTAATTGGACAACTGGGTGCTTTTAAAAGTTGCTGAGTCCTGGTATACAGTATACAGTGGAACAGAGGTAACTACCTTCAATCAATTCCTACTGAAATTTGAGAGCTCTCCAACATTGAGAGACTGATAGTCAATCAACATCATTATCATCATTACCACCACAACCATCACCACCATCACCACAACAACCATCACTATGATCACCACCATCACAACCATCATCATCACTACCACAACCATCACTATCATCATCATCACCACCATCACCACAACAACCATCCCCATCATCACCACCACCACAACAACCATCACTATCATCACCACCACAATCATCACTATCATCATCCCCACCACCACAACCATGATCATCATCATAACCACCACCACCACAACCATCATCACAACCATCATCATGACAACCACCACCACAGCCATCATCATCCCCACCACAACCATCAACATCATCATCATCCCCACCACAACCATCATCATCATCATCATCATCACCACCGTAGCCATCATAATCATCATCCCCACCACCACTACAACCATCATCATCATCATAACCACCACAACCATCATCATCACCACAGCCATCATCATCATCATCCCCATCACAACCATCATCATCATCACCACCACAGCCATCATCATCATTATCACCACCCCAACCATCAACATCATCATCACCACCACATCCATCACCACATCATCATCATCATCATCATCATCATCACCATCATCCATCCTCATCATCATCATCATCATCATCATCATCACCACCACAACCATCATCATCATCACCACCACTATCTTCACATCCTCATCACCACCAACACCACAATCATCATCATCATCAACAACATCGTCATCATATCTGAAAATATGCATCAGAGATGTTTCCATGGTAATCTGCTGGTTTCTGCTGAGAAGGGGAAAAGAGAATGAATTCATCTTCCTGAGTAATAAAGGTACAGAAAAAAAGAGTATAAATAAAAAGCTCAGCGAAAATCTTCCAGTGTGATTTATTCCTGCTCACTCTGTGTCACCACCTCCATTTGTCATGTCCACATCAGGTAAACACAGAGATGAAAACACACACACACCCCACTACTGTGATGGAAGGCATAACAAACACACCCTGCTACTGTGATGAGGAGCATAACAAACACAACCTGCTACTGTGATAGGGAGAATAACAAACACACCCCACTACTGTGATGGGGAGCATAACAAACACAACCTGCTACTGTGATGGGGAGCATAACAAACACACCCCACTACTGTGATGGGAGCATAACAAACACAACCTGCTACTGTGATGGGGAGAATAACAAACACACCCCACTACTGTGATGGGGAGCATAACAAACACACCCTGCTACTGTAATGGGGAGCATAACAAACACACCCCACTACTGTGATGAGGAGCATAACAAACACAACCTGCTACTGTGATAGGGAGAATAACAAACACACCCCACTACTGTGATGGGGAGCATAACAAACACAACATGCTAATGTGATGGCAAGCATAACTAACACACCCTGCTACTGTGATGGGGAGCATAACAAACACACCCCACTACTGTGATGGGGAGCATAACAAAGACACCCCTACTACTGTAATGGGGAGCATAACAAACACAACCTGCTACTGTGATGGCAAGCATAACTAACACACCCTGCTACTGTGATGGGGAGCATAACAAACACACCCAACTATTGTGATGGGGAGCATAACAAACACACCCCACTACTGTGATGGGAAGCATAACAAACACACCCCACTACTGTGATGGGAAGCATAACAAACACACCCCACTACTGTAATGGGGAGCATAACAAAGACACCCCTACTACTGTAATGGGGAGCATAACAAACACACCCCACTACTGTGATGGGGAATATAACAAACACACCCTTCTACTGTAATGGGGAGCATAACAAACACACCCCACTACTGTGATGGGGAGCATAACAAACACACCCCACTACTGTGATGGGGAGCATAACAAACACACCCCGATACTGTGATGGGGAGCATAACAAACACACTCCACTACTGTGATGGAGCGCATAACAAACACACCCCACTACTGTGATGGGGAGCATAACAAACACACCCCACTACTGTGATAGGAAGCATAACAAACACACCCTAATACAGTGATGGGGAGCATAACAAACACACCCCACTACTGTAATGGGAAGCATCATAAGACACCCCCACTACTGTCATGGGAAGCATAACAAACACACCCCACTACTGTGATGGGGAGCATAACAAACACACCCCACTACTGTGATGGAAGGCATAACAACCACACCTCACTACTGTGATGGGAAGCATAACAAACACACCCCCACTACTGTAATGGGGAGTATAACAAAGACACCCCACTACTGTAATGGGGAGCATAACAAAGACACCCCTACTACTGTAATGGGGAGCATAACAAACACACCCCACTACTGTAATGGGGAGCATAACAAACACACCCCACTACTGTAATGGGGAGTATAACAAAGACACCCCACTACTGTAATGGGGAGTATAACAAAGACACCCCACTACTGTAATGAGGAGCATAACAAAGACACCCCACTACTGTAATGGGGAGCATAACAAACACACCCCACTACTGTAATGGGGAGTATAACAAAGACACCCCACTACTGTAATGGGGAGTATAACAAAGACACCCCACTACTGTAATGGGGAGCATAACATACACACCCCACTACTGTAATGGGGAGCATAACAAACACACCCCCACTACTGTAATGGAGAGTATAACAAAGACACCCCACTACTGTAATGGGGAGCATAACAAAGACACCCCTACTACTGTAATGGGGAGCATAACAAACACACCCCACTACCGTAATGGGGAGCATAACAAACACACCCCACTACTGTGATGGGGAGCATAACAAACACACCCCACTACTGTAATGGGGAGCATAACAAACACACCCCCACTACTGTAATGGGGAGCATAACAAACACACCCCACTACTGTAATGGGGAGCATAACAAACACACCCCCACTACTGTAATGGGGAGCATAACAAACACACCCCACTACTGTAATGGGGAGCATAACAAACACACCCCACTACTGTAATGGGGAGCATAACAAACACACCCCCACTACTGTAATGGGGAGCATAAGACACTTGCACACGTGCATGCAGGCAAGCACACACACAAACAAACACACATATGCACACACTGGTAACTGTAAATAGGAATATGTTTTACACCAGCTTACCCATTATGGATGGTAACTATATAATCAATGTAGCTTTACTCCTGTCAGGGGAATTTAGCAAAACAAGGTTGCTATACTCCTGTCAGGGGAATGTAGCAAAACAAGGTTGCTATACTCCTGTCAGGGGAAGTTAGCAAAACAAGGTTGCTATACTCCTGTCAGGGGAATTTAGCAAAACAAGGTTGCTATACTCCTGTCAGGGGAAGTTAGCAAAACAAGGTTGCTATACTCCTGTCAGGGGAAGTTAGCAAAACAAGGTTGCTATACTCCTGTCAGGGGAAGTTAGCAAAACAAGGTTGCTATACTCATGTCAGGAGAATTTAGCGAAAAGCCTATTTGCAACTCACCTCCTTATTGCCTTTCCATGTTCTTTGTCATTTGTTGCACTTGCATTATGTCTATGAATCACATGATTATGAAGGCATAGGTGTATGAAAATGCAGTCTTTGTGATGTAATAGTCTATTAATGTTAAGTATTAAGCTTTATGTTTTGTGTGGACCCCAGGAAGAGTAGCTGCTGCTTAAGAAGTAGCAAATGGGGATCCTAATAAAATACTAATTCACACACACACACATATACCAGGGTTTCAGGAAAATGTGCCGCTGGACATTTGACTGGCAACATACTAATTTACCAGACATTTGAGAAATGTACCGGAACCATATGCATTGGGTGCTCAGAATGACAGAAATCACATTGAGAATATGGTAATTGATATTAACAGAACATGCAAGTCGAGGATGCAACAATGTGCACTTTTCAACATAGAATAACTGCCCACATTTACTTTTCCTCAGCCAACAAGATGAGTAACGAACAGCAAAATCACTCGCCTATGTCAATCTACTATAGTAGAAACGTTTAGGCTACCTATTCTATTGGTCAGTGTGTTGAGAAAGAAATAGCCTATTCCAAACAGACTCTGGGACAGTTGTGGGATCATATATCCCAAATTCATACAACCATTAGGCCTAGGCTACATAAAAAAAACATTGAAAAGCAATGAGTGTGATGCAATGAGCTCCGATTGGGAAAAATAGATTTGAACGGTTATTCAACTCGGAATTCCAACTCGGGAACTCAGGACCAGAGGTCAGACTTTCCAACCTGAAGATCACTGACGTCATGATTTCCAGGAGTTCCCAGTTGTCTTGAAAGCACCACAAGATGCTGCAGAAGCAGCTCATGTGCTGTTACAGATTTTCCACTCAATGGCTCTGTATATATATGCCATAGCCATATGATAAATAAGATACATAAAGAAGATATGCCAATTTAATTCCACGAAATTATGCAAATTGACCTATAGACCGATAAACATGACCAGTCAAATGTATTTATATCGAATGTTATTTCCATCAATAAATAGGCTATTTTTTTCTGAAAACCCTGACACACACACACACACACACACACACACACACACACACACACACACACACACACACACACACACACACACACACACACACACACACACACACACACACACACACACACACACACACACACACACACACACACACACACACACACACACACATACAGACAATCTATAAGGTTTTGTAATCCATTATCCCATTCCTCCCACAAAAAACCTTTCCACAGCTTGTGCTGACTCCAGGTATTATTCTACTAATTAACTGCCAATTTGACTGTTATTCAGAGTGTGGCTTTCTTCTTCTGTGTGAATGCAGATCATATGTTCTCTTGGGTGATATTTGCAGGGTAAATATCAGAGGATATGGTTGTAGCCTAGCTACCATGGAGATGAGAGAAATCTCTGGAACACTCTGTGGGGTAACCCTGGAGATAGAGCACTGGGGCTTTGATCTAAGCTTAAAGTCAACAGCTACAGCTTCCAAGGCTAATAAAGGTCTTTTGTAATCAATGTTCCCATAATATTTGTGTCCCAAAGTGCTCCATTAACATTGCGTGAAACATTGTACAACAGGTAGATAACCAAGAGGAGGTACAGACACAGCAGTGTTAATAAATTCTGGTCCTGGGGACCCACATGGTGTGCATGATGTTGTATCAGCCAAGCTCTCTTAGCTCAAGGTGAAACAGATGTGTTAGAACTGATCTTCCAAGATGGCGTAGGAGTGCGATGTCTGTTTTGATTGTCTTGTCCCATCCCTTGTATATATTGTTTTTTCTTTGTATATTTGTAATATTTTTCATCTAATTTTCAATCTATGGACTGAACATACTCTCCTGCAACGCGCCTCACCCAATGTGGTATGGATCTGCTATTTTTTACACTTTAGAACCGGAACCCCCTTCAGAAGCTAGCCAGCTAACTAGCTACTAGCTAGTAGTCAGTTAACCACTGCTAGCGGTCATCACCGTTAACTCGGACATCTGCCAGCTTCATTACGGTCAACTCCTGTCAGCCTGCACAGCGCAATATCAACCCAGAGCATGGCGGACTGCTTTTCTGTACCACATCTCCAGATTCCTACCGCAAGCTCTGAACCTTTACTCCGGATCATCGCAGCTAGCTAGATGCTATCCGAATGGCTACTCCTGGCTAACGTCTCTGTTCCGAAGCAAGCACCAGTTAGCCTCCTGCCTAGCCGAAGAGATCCATCAAGCACTTCCGGGGCTTCAATTTTTTGCCAATTGGCCTGGACCCTTTGCTGCCGACACAGAACCCAGCCGATACATCACGACTGGTCTGCCAACGTAATCGTCTGAGGGGGTTTCAACAGGCTCTGCCGTTGCGACATCTCTCTGAGACCCATCTGCTAGCCTGCTGCTAGCTCCGGCCTCCTAGCCCCGGCCTGCGAGCTGTCTGAATCGCCGTGCCTCCAGCTCGCCTAGCTACTCACTGGACCCTATGATCACTTGGCTACACATGCCTCTCCCTAATGTCAATTTGCCTTGTCTATTTGTCTACTTGTCTACTTATCTGTTTTGGCTCAATATGCCTTTACTAGCCCCCCACACATGAGGCATAAATGATGCCTCTAGAGACAAAACCTCTCTCATCATCACTCAATGTCTAGGCTTACCTCCATTCTTCCACGCCCAGAAACCTGCTCCTTTTACTGTCTGTTCTGAACGCACTAGACGACCAGGGGCGGAGTTGCAATCTACAGCAGAGATAGCCTGCAGAGTTCTGTCATACTATCCAGGTCTGTGCCCAAACAATTCAAGCTTCTACTTTAAATATCCACCTTTTCCAGAAACTAGTCCCTCACCGTTGCCGCTTGTTATAGACCCCCCACAGTCCTCAGCTGTGCCCTGGACACCATATGTGAATTGATCGCTCCCTTCTTTCTTCAGAGTTCGTACTGTTAGGTGACTTAAACTGGGACATGCTTAACATCCCGGCTGTCCTACAATCTAAATTAGATGCCCTCAATCACACACAAATTATCAAGGAACCTACCAGGTACAACCCTAAATCTGTAACCATGGGCACCCTCTTAGATATAATTCTGCCCAACCTGCCCTCTAAATACAACTCTGCTATCTTCAACCAGGATCTCATCAATCACTGCCTCAATGCCTGCATGCGTAATGGGTCAGCGGTCAAATGACCACCCCTCATCACTGTCAAACGCTCCTTAAAACACTTCAGCAAGCACGCCATTCCAATCGACCTGGCCCGGGTATCCTGGAAGGATATTGACCTCATCCCGTCAGTAGAGGATGCCTGGTTGCCTCTCCATCTTAAATAAGCATGCCCCATTCACCCCAGATTTGACTGCCCTTGACCAGCACAAAAACATCCTGTGGAGTTCTGCATTAGCCTTGAATAGCCCCCGCGATATGCAACTTTTCAGGGAAGTCAGGAATCAGTATACTCAGTCAGTTAGGAAAGCTAAGGATAGCTAGAGCATCTCCTCCCAGCTGCACACTGCACTGAGGATAGGAAACATTGTCACCACTGATAAATCCATGATAATCGATCATTTCAATGAGCATTTTTCCATACATCTCAGCACCCCCAGCAGCAGCTTGTCTAAATGCCCCCCTTCACCCATATCCAGACAGCTGATGTTCTGAAAGAACTGCAAAATATGTATCCCTACAAATCAGCTGGGCTAGACAATCTGGACTCTCTTTTTCTAAAATTATCCACCGAAATTGTTGCAACCCCTATTACTAGCCTCTTTCGTATCGTCTGAGAGCCCCAAATATTGGAAAGTTGCCGTGGTCATCCCCCTCTCCAAAGGGGGACACACTCTAGACCCAAACTGTTATAGACCTATATCCATCCTGCTCTGAAAGCCAAGTTAATAAACAGATCACCAACCATTTCAAATCCCACCGTACCTTCTCCACCATGCAATCTGGTTTCCGAGCTTGTCATGGGTGCACCTCAGCCATGCTCAAGGTCCAAAATTATATCAAAACTTCCATCGATAAAAAACAATACTGTGCAGCCGTCTGGCCAAGGCTTTCGACTGTCAATCACCGCATTCTTATCAGCAGACTCAATAGCCTTGGTTTCTCAAATGACTGCCTCACCTGGTTTACCAACTACTTCTCAGATAGAGTTCAGTGTGTCAAATTGGAGGGCCTGTTGTCCAGACCTCTGGCAGTCTCTGGGGGTGCCACAGGGTTCAATTCTCGGGCCGACTCTTTTCTCTGTATATATCAATGATGTCGTTCTTGCTGCTGGTGATTCTCTGATCCACCTCAACGCAGATGACACCATTGTGTATACATCTGGCCCTTCTTTGGACACTGTGCTTACAAACTTCCAAACAAGCTTCAACGCCATACAACACTCCTTCCGTAGCCTCCAACTGTTTTTAAATGCTAGTAAAACTAAGTGGATGCTCTTCAACCGATTGCTGCCCGCACCCTCCCGCCCGACTAGCATCACTACTCTGGACAGTTCTGACCTAGAATATGTGGACAACTACAAATACCTAGGCTCCGGGATTATTCTGATGGCATTGAGGAGTACACCACATCAGTCACTGGCTTTATCAATAAGTGCATCGAGGACGTCGTCCCCACAGTGACTGTATGTACATACCCCAACCAAAAGCCATGGATTACAGGCAACATTCGCACTGAGCTAAAGGGTACAGGTGCCGCTTTCAAGGTGCGGGATTCTAACCCGGAGGAAATCTTGCTTTCAAGAAAATCAAGAAATCCTGCTATGCCCTGCGACGAACCATCAAACAGGCAAATCGTCAATACAGGGCTAAGATTGAATCATACTACACCGGCTCCGAAGCTCGTCTTATGTGGCAGGGCTTGCAAACTATTACAGACTACAAAGGGAAGCACAGCTGCAAGCTGCACAGTGACACAAGCCTACCAGACGAGCTAAATCACTTCTATGCTCGCGTCGATGCAAGCAACACTGAGGCATGCATGAGAGCATCAGCTGTTCCGGACGACTGTGTGATCACGCTCTCCGTAGCCGACGTGAGTAAGACCTTTAAATAGGTCAACATACACAAGGCTGCGGGGCCAGACGGATTTCCAGGATGTGTGCTCCGGGCATGTACTGACCAACTGGCAGGTGTCTTCACTGAAATTTTCAACATGTCCCTGATTGAGTCTGTAATACCAATATGTTTCAAGTCCCTGTGCCCAAGAACACAAAGACAACCTGCCTAAATGACTACAGACCTGTAGCACTCACGTCCGTAGCCATGAAGTGCTTTAAAAGGTTGGGCATGGCTCACATCAACTATTATCCCAGAAACCCTAGACCCATTCCAATTTGCATACCACCCAAACAGATCCACAGATGATGCAATCTATATTGCACTCCACACTGCCCTTTCCCACCTGGACAAAAGGAACACTTATGTAAGAATGCTATTCTTTGACTACAACTCAGCATTCAATACCATAGTGCCCTCAAAGCTCATCATTAAGCCTCTGCCACTGGATCCTGGACTTCCTGACGGGCCGCCCCCAGGTGCTGAAGGTAGGTAGCAACACATCTGCCACGCTGATCCTCAACACTGGAACTCCCCAGGGGTGCGTGCTCAGGCCCCTCCTGTACTCCCTGTTTGGCATGACTGGCATGACTCCAACACCATCATTAAGTTTGCAGACAACACAACAGTGGTAGGCCTGATCACTGACAACGATGAGACAGCCTATAGGGAGGAGGTCAGAGACCTCGCCGGGTGGTGCGAGAATAACAACCTATCTCTCAACGTAACCAAGACTAAGGAAATGATTGTGGACTACAGGAAAAGGAGGACAGAGCACACCCCCATTCTCATCGAAGGGGCTGTAGTGGAGCAGGTTGAGAGCTTCAAGTTCCTTGGTGTCCACATCAACAACAAACTAGAATGGTCCAAACACACCAAGACAGTCGTGAAGAGGGCACGACAAAGCCTATTGCCCCTCAGGAAAATAAAAAGATTTGGCAAGGGTCCTGAGATCCTCAAAAGGTTCTACAGCTGCAACATCGCGAGCATTCTGACTGGTTGCATCACTGCCTGGTACGGCAAACTGCTCGGCCACAAGGCACTACCTAGGGTAGTGCGTATGGCCTAACACATCACTGGGGCTAAGCTGTCTGCCATCCAGGACCTCTACAGGTGGTGTCAGAGGAAGGCCCTAAAAATTGCCAAAGACCCCAGCCACCCCAGTCATAAACTGTTCTCTCTACTACCGCATGGCAAACGTTACCGGAGTGCCAAGTCTAGGACAAAAAGGCTTCTCAACAGTTTTTACCTCCAAGCCATAAGACTCCTGAACAGGTAATAAAATGGCTACATGGACTATTTGCATTGTGTCCCACCCACCACCCGCCAACTCCCTCTTTTACGCTACTGCTACTCTCTGTTTATCATATATGCATATAGTCACTTTAACCATATCTACATGTATATACTACCTCAATCAGCCTGACTAACCGGTGACTGTATGTAGCCTCGCTACTTTTATAGCCTCGCTACTGTATATAGCCTATCTTTTTATTGATGTTTTATTTATTTACATACCTATTGTTCACCTAATACCTTTTTGCACTATTGGTTAGAGCCTGTAAGTAAGCATTTCACTGTAAGGTCTACACCTGTTCTATTTGGCGCATGTGACACAAACTTTGATTTGATTTGTCTGGTTAGACTGTAAACTCTCCTTCCAGACTGACAAAAAAGCATCTCCAATCCAAAATTAAATCTAGAATCGGCTTCCTATTTCGCAAACAAAGCCTCCTTCACTCATGCTGCCAAACATACCCTCGTAAAACTGACTATCCTTCCGATCCTTGACTTCAGCAATGTCATTTACAAAATAGCCCCCAACATTCTACTCAGCAAACTGGATGCAGTCTATCACAGTGCCATCCATTTTGTCACCAAAGCCCACTGGCTCCAGGTCATCTATAAGTCTTTGTTAGATAAAGCTCCACCTTATCTCAGCTCACTGGTTACCGTAGCAACACCCACCCATAGCACGCGCTCCAGCAGGTATATTTCACTGGTCATCCCCAAAGCTAACACTTCCTTTGGCTGCATTTCCTTCCAGTTCTCTGCTGCCAATGACTGGAAAGAATTGCAAAAATCGTATAGTCTTATATCTCATGCTCTAACTTTAAGCATCAGCTGTCAGAGCAGCTTACCGATCACTGTACCTGTACACAGCCAATCTGTAAATAGCCCACCAGACTACCTCATCCCAACATTATTGCTTACCCTTTCGCACCCCAGTATCTCTACTTGCACATCATCATCTGCACATCTGTCACTCCAGTATTAATGCTAAATTGTAATTATTTTCACCTCTAGGGCCTATTTATAGCTTACCTCCCTACTATTCTACATTTGCACACACTGTACATTTTTCTATTTTTCTTTTATTTTGTGTTATTGACTGTACGTTTGTTTATGTGTAACTTTGTTGTCGCACTGCTTTGCTTTATCTTGGCCAGGTCGCAGTTGTAAATAAGAACTTGTTCTCAACTGGCCTACCTGGTTAAATAAAGGTGAAATAAAATTAAAATAAATTAAAAACCAGAGTGCACCAAAATACAAAACAACCCCTGGGAACACTGCTTTACACTGATCGCAGTTCTGTTGTAACAGAGTGCACTTAGCTCTGAGCAGTAGCTCTAAACTGATCTAAGTTCAGAGTTTAGTAAGGATGTTGAACTGTGAGCAGCAGAATTCTGCTGAAGCGAAGGATAAACCTCAGTCAGAGCAGCGTTGGCGTGTGTTAAACCTCTGGGATCAGCCTGTCAGATCTACACTGCCTGACTGAAGACAGGGAGATGAGACGCACACACACACACACACACAGTTTAGTTTAGAGAGAATGTATCTACAGTACCAGTCAAAAGTTTGGACACACATACTCATTCAAGGGTTTTTCTTTATTTTGACTATTTTCTACCTCCCCCTCCAACTCTCCGATGACTCAGACAATGTCAGTCTCACAGGGCTTAGACTCACCAACACACGGTTACAGGTGGAAATGAACCATGTTCAAATCAATGGGAAAACTGCATACATGCATAAATGATAAACAAGTCAAGTACTTTCCTTGGAGTTAGTCCACTTTGACGGAGTCCTATCAGATGAGATTGTTGATAATAATACTGTATTACAGCAGCAGGGGGTATGACTCATTACTATGGCCTTTGTTTCCTCATGCTAATTGCATAAACACATAGATAAGGGGCTTCAGTTTACAGCTTACAAAACCCTTGCGTTGTGTGTGTGTGTGCACACGTGTCTCTCTCTCTCTCTCTCGCATGTGTGTGTGTGCACATGTGCCTCTCTGTGTGCGTGTGTGCGTCCCTGTGTGCGTGTGCGTGTCTCTGCGCAGTATGTGTGTGTGCATGCTTTGTCTTTGAATGTGTGTTTATGTAAAAGTGTGTCGCACACGTACACATGGATTTTGTATTGTAGATATGTGATAGTAGAATAGTGGCCTGAGGGAACACACTTTATGTGTTGTGTAAAGTGTTGTGAAATGTAAATGTCATGTAATATTTAAATTGTATATAACTGCCTTAATGTTGCTGGACCACAGAAAGAGTAGCTGCTGCCTTGACAGGAACTAATGAGGATCCTTAATAAACCCCAGGAAGAGTAGATGCTGCCTTGGCAGGAACTAATGGAGATCCTTAATAAACCCCAGGAAGAGTAGCTGCTGCCTTGGCAAGGTCTAATGGAGATCCTTAATAAACCACAGGAAGAGTAGATGCTGCCTTGGCAGAAACTAATGAGGATCCTTAATAAACCCCAGAAAGAGTAGCTGCTGCCTTGGCAGGAAATACACCACAGGAAGAGTATCTGCTGCCTTGGCAGAAACTAATGAGGATCCTTAATAAACCCCAGAAAGAGTAGCTGCTGCCTTGGCAGGAAATAAACCACAGGAAGAGTAGCTGCTGCCTTGGCAGGAAATAAACCACAGGAAAAGTAGCTGCTGCCTTGGCAGGAAATAAACCACAGGAAGAGTATCTGCTGCCTTGGCAGAAACTAATGAGGATCCTTAATAAACCCCAGAAAGAATAGCTGCTGCCTTGGCAGGAAATAAACCACAGGAAGAGTATCTGCTGTCTTGGCAGAAATAAAAACAGGAAATGAGGATGCCTTGGCAGGAAATAAACCACAGGAAGAGTAGCTGCTGCCTTGGCAGAAACTAATGAGGAAATAAACCACAGGAAGAGTAGCTGCTGCCTTGGCAGGAAATAAACCACAGGAAGAGTAGCTGCTGCCCTGGCAGGAAATAAACCACAGGAAGAGTAGCTGCTGCCTTGGCAGGAAATAAACCACAGGAAGAGTAGCTGCTGCCTTGGCAGGAAATAAACCACAGGAAGAGTAGCTGCTGCCTTGGCAGGAAATAAACCACAGGAAGAGTAGCTGCCTTGAAATAAACCACCTGGCAGGAAATAAACCACAGGAAGAGTAGCTGCTGCCCTGGCAGGAAATAAACCACAGGAAGAGTAGCTGCTGC
Source organism: Oncorhynchus gorbuscha (assembly GCF_021184085.1). Classification (NCBI taxonomy): domain Eukaryota; kingdom Metazoa; phylum Chordata; class Actinopteri; order Salmoniformes; family Salmonidae; genus Oncorhynchus; species Oncorhynchus gorbuscha. The sequence continues at coordinate 7,930,972 of NC_060188.1, read as the reverse complement.
CTTGGCAGGAAATAAACCACAGGAAGAGTAGCTGCTGCCTTGGCAGGAAATAAACCACAGGAAGAATAGATGCAGCCTTGGCAGGAAATAAACCACAGGAAGAGTAATAATAATATAATATAATATATGCCATTTAGCAGACGCTTTTATCCAAGGCGACTTACAGTCATGTGTGCATACATTCTACGTATGGGTGGTCCAGGGGATTGAACCCACTACCCTGGCGTTACAAGTGCCATGCTCTACCAACTGAGCTACAGAAGGACTGCTGCCTTGGCAGGAAATAAACCACAGGAAGAGTATCTGCTGCCTTGGCAGAAACTAATGAGGATCCTTAATAAACCCCAGAAAGAATAGCTGCTGCCTTGGCAGGAAATAAACCACAGGAAGAGTAGCTGCAGCCCTGGCAGAAACTAATGAGGATCCTTAATAAACCCCAGAAAGAATAGCTGCTGCCTTGGCAGGAAATAAACCACAGGATGAGTAGCTGCTGCCTTGGCAGGAAATAAACCACAGGAAGAGTAGCTGCTGCCTTGGCAGGAAATAAACCACAGGAAGAGTAGCTGCTGCCTTGGCAGGAACAAAAACACATAAATAGTAGCTGCTGCCCTGGCAGGAAATAAACCACAGGAAGAGTAGCTGCTGCCCTGGCAGGAAATAAACCACAGGAAGAGTAGCTGCTGCCCTGGCAGGAAATAAACCACAGGAAGAGTAGCTGCTGCCTTGGCAGGAAATAAACCACAGGAAGGATGGCAGGAAATAAACCACAGGAAGAGTAGCTGCTGCCTTGGCAGGAAATAAACCACAGGAAGAGTAGCTGCTGCCCTGGCAGGAAATAAACCACAGGAAGAGTAGCTGCTGCCTTGGCAGGAACTAATGGGGATCCTTAATAAACCCCAGGAAGAGTAGCTGCTGCCTTGGCAGGAACTAATGGGGATCCTTAATAACCCCAGGAAGAGTAGCTGCTGCCTTGGCAGGAACTAATGGGGATGCTTAATAAACCCCAGGAAGAGTAGCTGCTGCCTTGGCAGGAACTAATGGGGATCCTTAATAACCCCAGGAAGAGTAGCTGCTGCCTTGGCAGGAACTAATGGGGATGCTTAATAAACCCCAGGAAGAGTAGCTGCTGCCTTGGCAGGAACTAATGGGGATGCTTAATAAACCCCAGGAAGAGTAGCTGCTGCCTTGGCAGGAACTAATGGGGATGCTTAATAAACCCCAGGAAGAGTAGCTGCTGCCATGTCAGTAAATAAACCACAGGAAGTGTAGCTGCTGCCTTGGCAGGAACTAATGGGGATGCTTAATAAACCCCAGGAAGAGTAGCTGCTGCCTTGGCAGGAACTAATGGGGATGCTTAATAAACCCCAGGAAGAGTAGCTGCTGCCATGTCAGTAAATAAACCACAGGAAGTGTAGCTGCTGCCTTGGCAGGAACTAATGGGGATGCTTAATAAACCCCAGGAAGAGTAGCTGCTGCCTTGGCAGGAACTAATGGGGATGCTTAATAAACCCCAGGAAGAGTAGCTGCTGCCTTGGCAGGAACTAATGGGGATGCTTAATAAACCCCAGGAAGAGTAGCTGCTGCCTTGGCAGGAACTAATGGGGATGCTTAATAAACCCCAGGAAGAGTAGCTGCTGCCATGTCAGTAAATAAACCACAGGAAGTGTAGCTGCTGCCTTGGCAGGAACTAATGGGGATGCTTAATAAACCCCAGGAAGAGTAGCTGCTGCCTTGGCAGGAACTAATGGGGAAATAAACCCCAGGAAGAGTAGCTGCTGCCATGTCAGTAAATAAACCACAGGAAGTGTAGCTGCTGCCTTGGCAGGAACTAATGGGGATGCTTAATAAACCCCAGGAAGAGTAGCTGCCTTGGCAGGAACTAATGGGGATGCTTAATAAACCCCAGGAAGAGTAGCTGCTGCCATGACAGTAAATAAACCACAGGAAGTGTAGCTGCTGCCTTGGCAGGAACTAATGGGGATCCTTAATAAATATAAATACAAATACACTGTCTAGGGCAATATTATTCCCACCTCTCTTTGCTCCATCCTATGATTCTATCTGAAGTGTGGATTATCAGCGCTAATCTGGAGAGATTAGAAATCTGTGGCACATGTTTAATGAGATTACAGAACGATATCACCCTTAGTGTCTCACAGGGGCAGATAAGAGGACACCCGCAGTGCTGGACTGGCTCCCCCATGCCTCCAGACAACTCTCATCCATCCTGATCCTGACAGACAGACAGACAGACAGACAGACAGACAGACAGACAGACAGACAGACAGACAGACAGACAGACAGACAGACAGACAGACAGACAGACAGACAGACAGACAGACAGACAGACAGACAGACAGACAGACAGACAGACAGACAGACAGACAGGCACAAGCAGCAGAACTCTAATAGCCCTTTGATCTGAGCTGCTGACTAGGAAGGAAACCAATACAGGGAGAGGGGGATAAATGTCAGGGTGTCTGTCTATTCTGGAGAGGCAGAACTAATACACAGGGACTGTTGAGAAAATTGAGAAAAATAAACACTTTTTAGTTTAAATGAATGGATTATGCTGTCAGTGTGGTGAATTGAACTGAACTGATGCAACAAGTGTGGGTATTCCTGGTCATGAAAAAATGCTATTTGGTAAACTCCATGCTTCTTTGTCAATGCACGCTGCGCTGGTCATCAGTCCCTTCATTTTCAATTGATAATATTGTCTCCCATCAGACTATTGTACATTTAATCTTGTGTTTAGGACCACGTCTATTATTATATGTGGGAAATGAGTTTCTATATATTTTAAGTGTAGTTTGAATATGTCATTTAGCTGTGCAGGCAACTATTTTCTTATGTCAGAAAATACAATAATGTCTATTTTAAAACCTATTTACAGTCTATGTACTTCTGGATAAATCAATACATTTTCTGACTGACTTGTTATCCGGAGGTTTATTATGACTTATTTTAACACAATCACTGCATTTATTTAGCAATGTATTATTTATTATGGAATTATTACACAATTGAAATATCAACAGTCAGAATGACAATCATGGCCATTCTGGTAGTTATGGACTTCCAGTGCTCTGAGTGTTAAGGCTCTATTCACCTCCAGACAGACTTCGCACACATGATATCCATGGCCATTCTCTTGGATGCAGTAGACCATAGCCTCTCATATATCAGCTATGGAGAGACGGAGAGGAGGGGATGTCAACCCTGATAACCTGCTCTTTAATCCATTTCATACACTACATGACCAAAAGTATGTAGACACCTGCTCGTCCAACATCTCATTCCAAAATCATGGGCATTAACATGGAGTTGGTCCGTCCTCTGCTGCTATATCAGCCTCCACTGTTCCAGGAAGGCTTTCCACTAGATGTTGGAACATTGCTGCAGGGACTTCCATTCAGCCACAAGAGGATTATTAAGGTCGGGCACTGATGTTGGGTGATTAGGCCTGGCTCGCAGTCGGTGTTCAAATCAAATCAAATTGTATTTGTATCATGCGCCAATTACAACATGTGTAGATCTTACCGCTTATTTACAAGCCCTTAACCAACAATCCAGTTCAAGATATAGAGTTAAGTTAAGAAAATATTTACTAAATAAACGAAAGTAAAAAATTAAATAAAAAAATAACACAAGAAAATGACATAACAATAACGAGGCTCCAGGGGGTACCAGTACCGAGTCAATGTGTGGGGGTACAGGTTAGGCAAGGTCATTTGTAAAATGACTATGCATAGATAATAAACAGCGAGAAGCAGGGGGATGGCCATTTCATTAATTGTTCAGCAGTCTTGTTTCTTGGGGGTAGTTAAAACCTCTTGAAATTCTGGGGGCAGTATTTCATTTTTGGATGAAAAACGTTCCCGTTTTAAACAAGATATTTTGACATGAAAAGATGCTTGACTATGCATATAATTGACAGCTTTGGAAAGAAAACACTCTGACGTTTCCAAAACTGCAAAGATATTATCTGTGAGTGCCACAGATCTGATGCTACAGGCGAAACCAAGATGAAATTTCAAACAGGAAATGCCCCAGTTTTTGGAGGCGCTGTGTTCCAATGTCTCCTTATATGGCTGTGAATGCGCCAGGAATGAGCCTACACATTCTGTCGTTTCCCCAAGGTATCTGCAGCATTGTGATGTATTTGTAGGCATATCATTGGAAGATTGACCATAAGAGACTACAGTTACCAGGTGTCCGCTTGGTGCGTAATCTCCAGCTGCAAGTATTTTTCCATGTGGTTCAGAGGAGAAACCAAACTTCCACGAATGATATTTCATCGAATAGATATGTGAAAAACAACTTGAGGATTGATTCTAAGCAACGTTTGCCATGTTTCTGTCGATATTTATGGAGATAATTTGGAAAAAAGTTTGGCGTTATAATGACCAAATTTTCGTTTTTCTTTCTTAGCCAAACGTGATGAACAAAACGGAGCAATTTCTCCTACACAAATAATATTTTTGGAAAAACTGAACATTTGCTATCTAACTGAGAGTCTCCTCATTGAAAACAATCAAAGTTCTTCAAAGGTAAATGATTTTATTTGAATGCTTTTCTTGTTTCTGTGAAAATGTTGCCTGCTGAATGCTAGGCTTAATGCTATGCTAGCTATCAATACTCTTACACAAATGCTTGTTTAGCTATGGTTGAAAAGCATATTTTGAAAATCTGAGATGACAGTGTTGTTAACAAAAGGCTAAGCTTGAGAGCCAATATATTTATTTCATTTCATTTGCAATTTTCATGAATAGTTAACGTTGCGTTATGGTAATGAGCTTGAGGCTATAATTACGATCCCGGATACGGGATTGCTCGTTTCAAGAGGTTTTAAGGAGAGTTTTGGTCCTAGACTGGGCGCTCCGGTACCGCTTGCCGTGCGGTACCAGAGAGAATAGTCTATGACTTGGGTGACTGGAGGCATAGTATATAAGTCCTGGATGTCAGGAAGCTTGGTCCCAGTTATATACTGGACCATATGCACTACATTCTGTAGCACCTTACGGTCAGATGCCGAGCAGTTGCCATATTTGGAGGTGATGCAACTGGTCAGGATGCGCTCGATGGTGAAGCTGTAGAACTTTTTGAGGATCTGGGAACCCAGGCCAAATATTTTCAGTCTCCTCCTTCACAACTGTCTTGGTGTGTTTGGACCATGATAGTTTGTTGGTGATGTGGACACCAAGGAACTGGAAAAACTCAACCCGCTCAACTACGGCCCCGTCAATGTTAATGGGGGCCTGTTCGGCTCTCCTATTCTTATAGTTCACGAACAAATCCTTTGTCTTGCTCAAATTGAGGGAGAGGTTGTTGTCCTGGCATCACACCAACAGGTCTCTGATCTCCTCTCTACAGGCTGTCTCATCGTTGTCGGTGATCAGGCCTACCACTGTTGTGTCGCCAGCAAACTTAATGATGGTGTTGGAGACGTAGTTGGCCACGCAGTCGTGGGTGAACAGGGAGTACAGTTCCAATTCATCCGAAGGATGTTTGATGAGGTTCTGTGCAGGCCAGTCAAGTTCTTCCAGACCTATCTTGAAAAACCATTTCTCTATGGACCTCGCTTTGTGCACGGGGCATTGTCATGCTGAAACAGGAAAGGGCCTTCCTAAAACTTCTACCACAAAGTTGGAAGCACAGAGTCGTCTAGAATGTCATTGTATAATGTGGTGTTAAGATTTTCCTTCACTGAAACTAAGGGGCCGAGCCCAAACCATGAAATACAGCCCAACACCATTATTCCTCCTCCACCAAACTTTACAGTTGGCACTAGGCATTGCGGCAGGTAGCGTTCTCCTGGTATCCGCCAAACCCAGATTCGTCTGTCGGACTGCCAGATAGTGAAGCGTGTTTCATCACTCCAGAGAACGCATTCCACTGCTCCAGAGTCCAATGACGAAGAGATTTACACCACGCCAGCCGACACCTGGCATTGCGCATGGTGACCTTAGGCTTGTGTGTGGCTGCTCGGCCATAGAAACCCATTTCATGAAGCTCCCGACAAACAGTTCTTGTGATGATGTTGCTTCCAGAGGCAGTTTGAACTCGGTAGTGAGTGTGCAAACGAGGACAGACATTTTTACACACCACAGCTTCAGCACTTGGCCCGTTTTGTGAGCTTGTGTAGCCTACCCCTTCGCAATGGAGCTGTTGTTGCTCCTAGACATTCCACGTCACAATAACAGCACTTACAGTTGAACAGGGCAGCACTAGCCGGGCAGAAACATACTTGTATTAATGAAGCTAGTGATAAATATAAGGACTGTGTTGATCCAGATTACAATTTCAAGAAACTCCCCAGCAATGAGTCTATCACGTGACTATTATTATGTTAAAAAATTTAACAACCTTTATTGCAGTCTATCTAATTCCAAGACAAGCTTATTCTCTACCTTTCATCTAGGCATTTGCAGTCTTCCTAAAAACCATGACCAACTTGTTCATTATCTGTCTTCTCTCAGACATGCATTTTCCTTTATTTCCCTTTCAGAAAAATGGTTGACTGAAGAGACAACCATGATTTCTGACATTTCTCCTTATAATGCTGTTCCCCACTGGAGAACATTAAGAGTGGTAGGAGATGTGTCCATATTTGTACATAAAAGTCTTCAATTCTTGTTAAGATAGCACATCACACTTACATGATAATAGTGATGATGAATCACTTTTGATAGAAATTCCCTCCTTTTCATCTTTGGGTGGTAATTGGATGTGACTATCAGCCACCTGATACTGACAGGATGGGTCCATGGACTCACGCTGATTACGCCTAATCCTGACTCTCAAATCAAATCCAAGTGTATTTGTCACGTGCGCCGAATTCACCTTTCACCTTACAGTGAAATGCTTACTTACAGGCTCCAATCCAAAACTGCAAAAAAAGGTATTAGGTGAACAATAGGTTGGTAAAGAAATAAAACAACAGTAAAAAGACAGGCTATATACAGTAGCGAGGATATAAAAGTATCGAGGCTACATACAGACACCGGTTAGTCAGGCTGATTGAGGTAGTATGTACACCACCCGGCCAAGTCTGGCACCACCCGGCCAGGTCTCTGACCTCCTCCCTATAGGCTGTCTCGTCATTGTCGGTGATCAGGCCTACCACTGTTGTGTCGTCTGCAAACTTAATGATGGTTTTGGAGTCGTGCCTGGCCATGCAGTCGTGGGTTAACAGGGAGTACAGGAGGGGCCTGAGCACGCACCCCTGGGGAGCTCCAGTGTTGAGGATCAGCGTTGCAGATGTGTTGCTACCTAACCTCGTCACCTGGGGGCGGGCCGTCAGGAAGTCCAGGATCCAGTTGCAGAGGGAGGTGTTTAGACCCAGGATCCTTAGCTTATTGATGAGCTTTGAGGGCACTATGGTATTGAACGCTGAGCTGTAGTCAAAGAATAGCATTCTTACATAAGTGTTCCTTTTGTCCAGGTGGGAAAGGGCAGTGTGGAGTGCAATAGAGATTGCATCATCTGTGGATCTATTTGGGCAGTATGCAAATTGGAGTGGGTCTAGGGTTTCTGGGATAATGGTGTTGATGTGAGCCATGACCAACCTTTCAAAGCACCCCATGGCTACAGACGTGAGTGCTACAGGTCTGTAGTCATTTAGGCAGGTTGCTTTCTTGGGCACAGGGACTATGGTGGTCTGCTTGAAACATGTTGGTATTACAGACTCAATCAGGGACATGTTGAACATTTCAGTGAAGACACCTGCCAGTTGGTCAGCACATGCCCGGAGCACACGTCCTGGTAATCCATCTGGTCCCACAGCCTTGTGTATGTTGACCTTTTTAAAGGTCTTACTCACGTCGGCTATGGAGAGCGTGATCACAAAGTCATCCGGAACAGCTGATGCTCTCATGCATGCCTCAGTGTTGCTTGCCTCGAAAGGAGCATAGAAGTGATTTAGCTCGTCTGGTAGGCTCGTGTCACTGGGAAGCTCTTGGCTGTGCTTCCCTATGTAGTCTGTAATAGTTTGCAAGCCCTGCCACATAAGACGAGCGTTGGAGCCGGTGTAGTATGATTCACTCTTAGCCCTGTGTTGATGCTTTGCCTGTTTGATGGTTCGCCGCAGGGCATAGCAGGATTTCTTATAAGCTTCTGGATTAGAGTCCCGCACCTTGAAAGTGGCAGCTGTACCATTTAATTCGGTGCAAATGTTGCCTGTAATTCATGGCTTCTGGTTGGGGTGTGTACGTACAGTCACTGTGGGGACGACGTACTCGATGCACTTATTGATAAAGCCAGTGACTGATGTGGTGTACTCCTCAATGCCATCGGAATAATCCTGGAACATGTTGCAGTCTGTGATAGCAAAACAGTCTGGTAGTTTAGCATCTGCTTCATCTGACCACTTTTTTTATAGACCTGCTTTAATTTTTGCTTGTAAGCAGGAATCAGGAGGATAGAGTTGTGGTCAGATTTACCAAATGGAGGGCGAGGGAGAGCTTTGTATGCGTCTCTGTGTGTGGAGTACTGGTGATCTAGAATTTTCTTTCCCTATTTTTGCACATTTAATATGTTTTTTACTTTACCCCCTTTTCTCCCCAATTTTGTGGTATCCAATTTTTAGTAGTTACTATCTTGTCTCATCGCTACAACTCCCGTACAGGCTCAGGAGAGAAGAAGGTCAAAAGCCATGTGTCCTCCGAAACACAAGCCAACCAAGCCGCACTGCTTCTTAACAGGGCGCGCATTCAACCCAGAAGCCAGCCGCACAAATGTGTCGGAGGAAACACCGTGCACCTGGCGACCTGGTTAGCGGTCACTGCGCCCGGTTTCCTGGTTTCCTGTTTGCTTATTTCCTTATACAGCTAACCGAGTGTGGGCTTAGTGCCAGCATCTGTCTGTGGTGGTAAATAAACAGACACGAAAAGTATAGCTGAAAACTCTCTAGGCAAGTAGTGTGGCCTGCAATTTATCACAATATACTCTACTTTAGGCGAGCAAAATCTAGAGACTTCCTGAGATTTCGTGCACCAGCTGTTGTTTACAAATATGCACAGACCGCCCCCCCACTCGCCTTTTCCGTGTCCAGACCAGGCATCTGGTCTTTGTCCTCTGTACCTGCTTCGCTTCCTCTTGCAAATAACGGGGATGTTGGCCTTGTCGGGTATTCTGAGAATGTCCTGTGCGTCCTGCTTGTTGAAGAAAAATTATTAGTCTAATCCGAGGTGAGTGATCGCTGTCCTGATATCCAGAAGCTCTTTGTCTAATCTGAGGTGAGTGATCGCTGTCCTGATATCCAGAAGCTCTTAGTCTAATCCGAGGTGAGTGATCGCTGTCCTGATATCCAGAAGCTCTTTGTCTAATCCGAGGTGAGTGATCGCTGTCCTGATATCCAGAAGCTCTTTGTCTAATCCGAGGTGAGTGATCGCTGTCCTGATATCCAGAAGCTCTTTGTCTAATCCGAGGTGAGTGATCGCTGTCCTGATATCCAGAAGCTCTTTGTCTAATCCGAGGTGAGTGGTCGCTATCCTGATTTCCAGAAGCTCTTTGTCTAATCTGAGGTGAGTGATCGCTGTCCTGATATCCAGAAGCTCTTTGTCTAATCCGAGGTGAGTGATCGCTGTCCTGATATGCAGAAGCTCTTTGTCTAATCCGAGGTGAGTGATCGCTGTCCTGATATCCAGAAGCTCTTTGTCTAATCCGAGGTGAGTGATCGCTGTCCTGATATCCAGAAGCTCTTTGTCTAATCCGAGGTGAGTGATCGCTGTCCTGATATCCAGAAGCTCTTTGTCTAATCCGAGGTGAGTGATCGCTGTCCTGATATCCAGAAGCTCTTTGTCTAATCCGAGGTGAGTGATCTCTGTCCTGATATCCAGAAGCTCTTTGTCTAATCCAAGGTGAGTGATCTCTGTCCTGATATCCAGAAGCTCTTTGTCTAATCCAAGGTGAGTGATCCCTGTCCTGATATCCAGAAGCTCTTTTTTGCCGTAAAATACGGTTGCAGAAACATTATATACAAAATAAGTTACAGATAACGTGAAAAATACCCACATAATAGCACAATTGGTTGGGCGCCTGTAAAACTGCTGCCATTTCTTCCGGCACCATTTTAGAAACTCTGCCATCAGCATTATGCCTGATGCTAGACCATGTTTTCCCACTCCTTAATTGTCCAGTGTTGGTGGTCTGGTGCCCACTGGAGCCACTTCTTCTTGTTTATAGCTGATAGGAGTGGAACCTGGTGTGGTTGTCTGCTTCAATAGCCTATTCGTGACCAGAGTTGTGCGTTCCAAGATGCTGTTCTGCACACCAATGTTGTACTGCGCCGTTATTTGTCTGTTTGTGGCCCGTTTGTTAGCTTGCAGGATTCTTGCCCTTCCCCTTTGACCTCTCTCAGCAACGAGCTGTATTTACCCACAGGACTGACACTGACTGGATGTTTTTTGTTTGACGCACCATTTTTGGTAAACCCTAGACACTGTCGAGTGTGAAAAGCCCAGGAGGATGACCGTTTCTGAGACACTGAATCTCGTGCGCCTGGCACCATCGACCATACCACGCTCAAAGTTGCTTAGGTCACTTATTTTGCACATTCTAACGTTCAATCGAACAGTAACTGAATACCTCTATGCCTGTCTGCCTGCTTTATATAGCGGCCACGTTGCTTGTTATGTATGTATGTACCTAATAAACTGTCCGTTGAGTGTAAACTTACATTTCTGACTGCTTTCGAATATTCCACTTCTTGTTGGAAGCTGGAAATGAACAGGTGGGCATGGATAGTATAATTAAATGTAGAATACTTAACTAAGATCATTCTGAGTGCTTTAAGATGTTGATTGATGATTTATTTTTTAATAATCATCCCAATGTGGAGTCCGCATACAATACAAGACCCTGCAATAACCTTCACACTCCTCACTGACACACCTCACATAGTCAATTCTCTATCAGATACAGAGGTACCATACTCTGGAATTCGTATCTTCACATTGACAAAACATTATTATCCCTTAATAACTAGGAGTCAGCCTGATGAACCAAACTACCCAGTAGTAAACTAGGGGTCGGCATGATGAACCAAACAGCCCAGTAGTAGACTAGGGGTCAGCCTGATGAACCAAACTACCCAGTAGTAAACTAGGGGTCGGCATGATGAACCAAACAGCCCAGTAGTAAACTAGGGGTCAGCCTGATGAACCAAACTACCCAGTAGTAGACTAGGGGTCAGCATGATGAACCAAACAGCCCAGTAGTAGACTAGGGGTCGGCATGATGAACCAAACAGCCCAGTAGTAAACTAGGGGTCAGCCTGATGAACCAAACAGCCCAGTAGTAAACTAGGGGTCAGCCTGATGAACCAAACAGCCCAGTAGTAGACTAGGGGTCAGCATGATGAACCAAACTACCCAGTAGTAGACTAGGGGTCAGCCTGATGAACCAAACTACCCAGTAGTAAACTAGGGGTCAGCCTGATGAACCAAACTACCCAGTAGTAGACTAGGGGTCAGCCTGATGAACCAAACAGCCAAGTAGTAGACTAGGGGTCAGCATGATGAACCAAACAGCCCAGTAGTAGACTAGGGGTCAGCCTGATATACCAAACTATCCAGTAGTAAACTAGGGGTCAGCATGATGAAACAAACTACCCAGTAGTAAACTAGGGGTCAGCCTGATGAACCAAACAGCCCAGTAGCAGACTAGGGGTCAGCATGATGAACCAAACTATCCAGTAGTAGACTAGGGGTCAGCATGATGAACCAAACTATCCAGTAGTAGACTAGGGGTCAGCCTGATGAACCAGGCTGCACTGTCACTTGTTCACTTAGGTGCAAATAAATACAACCAAAAAAACAACATTCATAATCATCAGTCATCAACATACTGTACAGACGTTCAAACACACACACACAAGCATGAAGACACACACATGGGTCGGATAGTGTCAAATCAGTCTATCAGTTCATTTTGTTTCTCTGACAAGTCTATTCATTAGGGTAAAATAAGTTGAGCGAAGGTGGGGACTCATTGTCAGGGAGAGGGAAAGAGAGACAGAGAGATAAAAGAGAAAGAGAGGAGAAAGAGAGAGAAAAAGAGAGAGAAAAAGAGAGAGAGAGGAGAAAGAGAGAAAGAAAGAAAGGGGTGAGTGAGAGATACCAACACAGTAACTCTGGTAGAGACACATGTAGAGAACGAGGATACACTGTAAACAAGACTGAACTACACACTTCCTCTGTGTCAAGTTGTCTTCAAACGTTGATGTGGCTCGAATGTCCTGGGAGAGAAACCCAGTCAAGCCTGTTGTTTAGCGACCAGCCTGTTACACCATCCATTTATCCTCTACACTGGGCTCTGACTTTAAGCACTGGCAGCCTGTTGTTTACCGACCAGCCTGTTACACCATCCATTTATCCTATACACTGGGCTCTGACTTTAAGCACTGGCAGCCTGTTGTTTACCGACCAGCCTGTTACACCATCCATTTATCCTCTACACTGGGCTCTGACTGTAAGCACTGGCATCCTGTTGTTTACTGAGCAGCCTGTTACACCATCCATTTATCCTCTACACTGGGCTCTGACTGTATGCCCTGGCAGCCTGTTGTTTACCGACCAGCCTGTTACACCATCCATTTATCCTCTACACTGGGCTCTGACTGTAAGCACTGGCAGCCTGTTGTTTACCGACCAGCCTGTTACACCATCCATTTATCCTCTACACTGGGCTCTGACTGTAAGCCCTGGCAGCCTGTTGTTTACTGAGCAGCCTGTTACACCATCCATTTATCCTCTACACTGGGCTCTGACTGTAAGCCCTGGCAGCCTGTTGTTTAGCGACCAGCCTGTTACACCATCCATTTATCCTCTACACTGGGCTCTGACTGTAAGCCCTGGCAGCCTGTTGTTTACCGAGCAGCCTGTTACACCATCCATTTATCCTCTACACTGGGCTCTGACTGTAAGCCCTGGCAGCCTGTTGTTTACTGAGCAGCCTGTTACACCATCCATTTATCCTCTACACTGGGCTCTGACTGTAAGCCCTGGCAGCCTGTTGTTTAGCGACCAGCCTGTTACACCATCCATTTATCCTCTACACTGGGCTCTGACTGTAAGCCCTGGCAGCCTGTTGTTTACCGACCAGCTTGTTACACCATCCATTTATCCTCTACACTGGGCTCTGACTGTAAGCCCTGGCAGCCTGTTGTTTACCGACCAGCTTGTTACACCATCCATTTATCCTCTACACTGGGCTCTGACTTTAAGCACTGGCAGCCTGTTGTTTACCGACCAGCCTGTTACACCATCCATTTATCCTCTACACTGGGCTCTGACTTTAAGCCCTGGCAGCCTGTTGTTTACTGAGCAGCCTGTTACACCATCCATTTATCCTCTACACTGGGCTCTGACTTTAAGCCCTGGCAGCCTCGCTCGTCAGTCTCCTAACACTCAACACTACAATTAGTAGACCAGAGAATGGAATGGACTGAAATTAATGCTGCAAATGTAACTTTTTGGGGGACCCGAGCAAACTCACAGAGACATGTTAGTTATAGATCTGTCATTCTCATTGAAAGCAAGTCTAAGAAGTGGTAGATATGTTATAGGTGCATCATTTCTATGTTTCCTGTGCTTAAGTTGAATAGCTGAAAATACAATATTTTTGGTTATGGAAAAGATATTTCACAGCGGTTTACATGGTACAATGATTCTCTACACTATACTTGCTTGTTTTGTAATCACGTTTCAGGTAAGACCCAAATGCAGACTGTTGAAGTAACAATGTTTATTACAGCAACAGGGGCAGGCAAACAACAGGTCAGGTCAGGCAGAGGTCGGTAATCCAGAGTATGGGCAAAGGTACAAGACAGCAGGAAGGCTCAGGGTCAGGGCCAGGCAGGTGGTCAGGCAGGCGGGCTCAGAGTCAGAAAAGGCAAGGGTCCACACCAGGAGGGCGAGACAAAGGGAGACTAGGGAAAAGCAGGAGCAGAGAAAACGCTGGTTGACTTGACAAACAAGATGAACTGGCAACAGACAAACAGAGAACACAGGTATAAATACCCATGTCACGTTCTGCCCTTTATTTTCCTTTGTTTAGTCTTTATTTAGTATGGTCAGGGCGTGAGATGGGGTGGGCAGTCTATGTTTTGTGTTTCTATGTTTTTCTATTTCTGTGTTCGGCCTAAAATGGTTCTCAATCAGAGGCAGGTGTCGTTAGTTGTCCCTGATTGAGAACCATATTTAGGTAGCCTGGGTTTCACTGTTGGTTTGTGGGTGTTTGTTTCCGTGTCTGTGTTTTTCACCACACGGTACCGTTTTTGGTTTTGTTATTTCACGTATTTGTTTATTGTTTTTGTATTTCATAGAGTTCAATGCTTTTGTTATTAAAATCATCATGAACACTTACCACGCCGCATATTGGTCCGATCCGTACTCCTCTTCAGACGAAGAGGAGGAAATCTGCCGTTACAACCCAGGGGATAATGGGGAAGATGGGTGACACATGGAGGGGATGGAGACAAGCACAACGACAGGTGAAACAGATCAGGGCGTGACATGTCACATAAACTGAAATTAGGCGAACTATTAACATTTTAGCAACCAGGAAATGGCAGAGAGATTTCTGTATAGTGCATCTTTAAATATTTAACTTGAAGCCAAAACAAGAAAGGGCAAAGTGCTTGTATTGGTACCAAAATGTCCTGACTCATGACAACCACACTTTGTTACTGTGCACACTACTTCATAATATCTAATGAATTTAAGCCTTTGTCAGCCAAATGTGTGACATTGGCGCTATTCAAAATGTGAAAATAAAATGACAGACACTCTTGAGAGAAACCAAATGAAACAAGTTTTGCGAACTGCACGCCACAACACAAAAGGTCTGTGTCAGGCCCTCTGTGCGTCAGGCCCTCTGTGCGTCAGGCCCTCTGTGCGTCAGGCCCTCTGTGGGTCAGGCCCTCTGTGCGTCAGGCCCTCTGTGGGTCAGGCCCTCTGTGCGTCAGGCCCTCTGTGCGTCAGGCCCTCTGTGCGTCAGGCTCTCTGTGCGTCAGGCTCTCTGTACATCAGGCCCTCTATGCATCAGGCCCTCTATGCATCAGGCCCTCTGTACATCAGGCCCTCTGTGTATCAGGCCCTCTATGCGTCAGGCCCTCTGTGCGTCAGGCCCTCTGTGCGTCAGGCCCTAGGTGCGTCAGGCCCTCGGTGTGTCAGGCCCTAGGTGCGTCAGGCCCTCTATGCGTCAGGCCCTCGGTGCGTCAGGCCCTCTGTACATCAGGCCCTCTGTACATCAGGGCCTCTATGTGTCAGGCCCTCTGTACGTCAGGCCCTCTGTACGTCAGGCCCTCTGTACATCAGGCCCTCTGTACATCAGGCCCTCTGTACATCAGGCCCTCTATGCATCAGGCCCTCTATGCATCAGGCCCTCTATGCATCAGGCCCTCTATGCGGTGCTTTGTTTGTTTGTTTTCTGTCAGAAGTGTGATGTCAGAAATGTGATGTCAGCTGTATCAAACTGCATGTTATGGTGTCGTGTCTGTCAAGTTCTTTGCTGACTCCACCCTGTGTTGAAAATTGTGTGTGTGTGTGTGTGTGTGTGTGTGTGTGTGTACAGTATATGTTCGGTGCTGACTGTCCTGTTTGTAACCACTGTGACCATTCATCTCTGCCAGTCGTATGAGTGACGGACAGGGACATCCCCAAGCCATGGAGCAGGCGACCGAGAACCCTCTGCTCTCCCAAAGGATTTGTGGGGGGTGGACGGTCAGTAATCTCACTGTACCCTGTGTAGGATTAAGTGGAAGTCTTTCACCTTCCTCTTAAATCCCTCTACAATCCCTCCTCTTATACCCCTCTATAATCCCTCCTCTCATAACCCTCTATAATCCCTCCTCTTATACCTCTCTATATAATCCCTCCTCTTAAATCCCTCTATAATCCCTCCTCTCATACCCCTCTATAATCCCTCCTCTCATACCCCTCTATATAATCCCTCCTCTCATACCCCTCTATATAATCCCTCCTCTTAAATCCCTCTATAATCCCTCCTCTCACACCCCTCTATATAATCCCTCCTCTCATACCCCTCTATATAATCCCTCCTCTCATACCCCTCTATAATCCCTCCTTTTATATCCCTCTATTATCCCTCCTCTCATAACCTTCTATTATCCCTCCTCTCATACCCCTCTATTATCTCTCCTCTCATAACCCTCTATATAATCACCCCTCTCATACCCCTCTAGTATCCCTCCTCTCATACCCCTCTATATAATCCCTCCTCTCATAACCCTCTATTATCGCTCCTCTCATACCCCTCTATATAATCCCTCCTCTCATACCCCTCTATATAATCCCTCCTCTTATATCCCTCTATTATCCCTCCTCTCATAACCTTCTATTATCCCTCCTCTCATACCTCTCTATATAATCCCTCCTCTCATAACCCTCTATTATCCCTCCTCTCATAACTCTCTATTATCCCTCCTCTCATACCCCTCTATTATCCCTCCTCTCATAACCCTCTATTATCCCTCCTCTCATAACCCTCTATTATCCCTCCTCTCATAACCCTCTATAATCCCTCCTCTTATATCCCTCTATTATCCCTCCACTTATACCCCTCTATTATCCCTCCTCTCATAGCCCTCTATTATCCCTCTTCTCCTTCATCTGCACTGATGTGACTGGACTGGACAGCTGTAAGCAAGACTGATCTATCTATTTTCCAATTGAGGTAAAAAATATATTGAGTTATCTTAGATTAATTCTCAGAATTTTTAGGAAGTGGAATAGGCTTCCACGTCTACAGTGTCTCATGAGGGACAAACATCATTAACCATATGCAGAAACGCACCTCCAAGACTGGAACAACAGAAAAACACGTGCCAATCGGCATGTTCAGTGGCTCTTTAAAGTGAACATTGTTCAATGACTATGTACATAGGGCAGCAGTCTCTAAGGTCTATAAGGTGCAGGCTTGAGTACCGGTTGAGTGTGTGTGACAATAAAACACACACATATATACATATTAATACCCATATATAAATCTGTAAAACATTTTGACGTCTTGGCCGAGGATGTTTTAGTTGCACAATTTTACATCTAACTAAGGTGTTTGGTGTAGTATTTCTCAATTACAAAATATGCTACGTGTTGTCTTATGTAAACAGTCAGAGCTGCTGGGCAGGTCTGTCTCATTGTCTACGTTATTGAAGAAAGAACAATCACCGCAGATGTTCACCATGTTAGTGGGCAAATTGACATTGCCCAATCAAAACCGAACCTTAATTTACCCAGTGTGACACACGGTTGTTTCAGACCAGACTGACTTTATGATCAACATTATCCTATTTACACTTTGGGGGGTGGGGAGGGGGGGCGCGTGTATTGTTTGGTATTGTTAGCTATTACTGCACTGTTGGAGCTAGGAACATAAGCATTTTGCTACACTTACTTGTCATCAAATTAGAAATACTATATGATTTACATTGGATAGGTGCAGTGAAATGTATGGTTTTGCAGGGTCAGCCATAGTAGTACGGTACCCCTGGCGACAGTGACAATTTCAGCATGTAAATCTTGGTGGGACAAAAAAAAGAAAGTGGGATGCATGCCAGCAAAGCCACTACACAACACTAAACAATACATGGATTGTACTATCACAGTGACAAACAGTGCCCACAAAGTGTCTACATAAAGCTGTCCCAACAGCAGTCCCAACATCTTACCACTGCTACACCTGGCTATCAGCGGAGCCTTGTCTGGCAGCGAAACAGATCATTCAGCCTCATTTACTGCCTTTAAAAACACATAGCTGATATGGCTGACTTGCTTAAACAAATGTGGTTTCTAATGACAATTGAGAGGTACAAGCTATAGGATAAGGGGACGACAAGCAGTTAAAAGGCAATCCGTAATTTTGAATAAAGACATTAAGGCGCGAGCTAGAATGGACTTAGTATTTGTAAGTCGCTCTGGATAAGAGCGTCTGCTAAATGACTTAAATGTAAATGTAAATGTCATTATAACTATTTGTTTAGCACTTTTGAAATATACAGCGACATAATTCTGTTACATCTGCCCCTGCCACGCCATCTACTTCTCATCCTGTGTCTCCCCAACCTGCTGCCACTCCACCAGTGCTTTCTCCCTCTGTGTTGAGGCATGTGATTGTGTGAGTGGAGAGAGGTGTGCTGGAGGCAGAGCTGATCCCCACCAGCTGCAACCTGTTCCATAACAGAGACCTCTACAAATACTCCACCCTGCCACTTCCATGCTGCCAGATCATAACCTCTGCTCAGTCAGTCTATCTTTCAAGCTGTTTGTGCCTGCATACAGCTTGTTATCCTGTTGTGCCTGTTTTCCCTAGCCTGATGCTACAGTTCCGTTCACTCTGCCTCTGGTCCCTGTCCCCAGTCCCTCGTCTTGTCTGTCTTGCTTCCCTGCCCTGGACCCCCACTCTACAGTTTCCTTGGATTCTGCTCTGGAGCTGCTTACCCTGCCCTCACTCCCCTAGCCCCAGCCTCAGCCCCTGGTTCCCTGCTACCCGCCCAAACCTCCCCTGGCCTGCACCCCATCTTCCCCCGATGTTCAATAAATACCTTAGTTACCTTATTCCTGTCCCCTTGTCTGAGTCTCCACTTAGGTTCACCTGCTTCGCCCCGCTTAACAGTACGATCTGGCCCAAAGATTTGAACCCAGCAGACTTAGATCCTCTCCACCAAACCCTCACTGGCCAAGGCGCCCTGCTCAAGCAACATGACCAAGTACTGAAAACCCTCCTGGAGCACGTCAAGGACCTTTCACAGAGCCTTTCTAACCTGAAGGACCGAACCTTCGCCCAGAGCTCGCAACTAGCTCCTAGCTTGGAGCATTACGGAGCTTGGAGCTTGCAGAGATTTCTTGGTACAATGTTCACTAGAATTTGAGCAACAGCCCTACTCTTATGCTAGCAAACGAGCCAAGATTTCCTTCCTGATCGGCTGCCTCCGTGGCGCAACGCTTTCCTGGGTCACGTCTATGTCGGAGAGATAGTCCTCCATCTGTTCCTCCTACTCCAGCTTCACGGAGTAGAAGAAGAGAGTCTTCGACCACCCTGTCTGCAGTAAGGATGCCACTAAACAACTCCTGTCCCTACGTCAAGGCTCTCATAGTGTCACTGAAACGGCGATTGAGTTTCGCACCCTCACTGCTGAAAGCGGCTGGAATGAGGAGGTTGTATAACCTCTCGCCCTGACCAGGAGACTATGGAGGGGTACATCCAGGATTCCCTGGCTGCAGTACTTATCAGGCCTTCTTCCTCTCCGATGGGTGCTGATTTTATTATTTGTAAATAAGGATGGGTCACTGAGTGCAGAGACTTTCGTGGGCTGAATAATATCACAGTGAAGAACAAGCGTTTTTGCCCCCCTCCATGGTGCCACGCTCTTCACCAAACTCGACCTCCGGAATGCCTACCACCTTGTCCACATCAGAGAGGTGGACGAGTGGAAAACTGTGTTCAACACACTTGGCCACTGAGTATTTAGTCATGCCTTTTGGTCTTACTAACGCCCCTGCTGTGTTTCAGAAACTAGTCAATGATATGCTAAGGGATGTGATTGGATGCTTAGTTTTTTAAATATTTGGATGACATTCAGATTTTTTTTCTAAGGACCGTGAGGCTTACCATCAACACATTCGCCAAGTTCTCCAATGGCTGTGGGAGAATAAGCGTTTTGTTAAAGCTGAGAAATGTGAGTTCCATGCTTACTCTGTCCTTCCTGGGTTATATTATTGCACAGGGAGTTACGTATGGACCCCGCCAAGGTCATGGCAGTCAGAGTAGCCTGAAGTAGCTACACCGTTTCCTGGGATTTACCAATTAAGTCATACCACATATTCTCAATTGGATTGAGGTCTGGGCCTCGACTAGGCCATACCAAGACATTTAAATGTTTCCCCTTAAACCACTCTGGTTGCTTTAGCAGAATGCTTAGGGTCATTGTCCTGCTGGAAGGTGAACCTCCGTTACAGTCTCAAATCTCGGGAAGACTGAAACATGTTTTCCTCAAGAATGTCCCTGTATTTAGCGCCACCAATCCCTGCCGATTAAAAACATCCCCACAGCATGATGCCGCCACCACCATGCTTCACTGTTGGGATGATGTTCTCGGGGTGATGCTGTGGCACCATATTCTTTCAATTTTTTAAATAATGAATTTAATGGTGCTCCGTGGGATGTACAAAGTTTCTGCTATTTTTTTATAACCCAACCCTGATCTTTACTTCTCCACAACTTTGTCCCTGACCTGTTTGGAGAGCTCATTGGTCTTCAGCGTTCCGCTGTCTTGGTGGTGTCCCTTGCTTAATGGTGTTGCAGACTCTGGGGCCTTTCAAAACAGGTGTGTGTATATATGTACACTGAGATCATATGACACTTAAATTAAGTCCACCTGTGTGCTATCTAACTAATTCTGTGACTTCTGAAGGTAATTGGTTGCACCAGATCTTATTTAGGGTCTTCATAGCAAAGGGGGTGAATATATTTTCGTTTTTATTTTATTTTTTGAAACAAGTAATTTTTTTCACTTCACTTCCCCAATTTGGACTATTTTGTGTATGTCCATTACATGAAATCCAAATAAAAATCTATTTAACCTCTTGAACCTCTGGGGGCAGTATTTCATTTTTGGATGAAAAACGTTCCCGTTTTAAACAAGATATTTTGTCACAAAAAGATGCTCGACTATGCATATAATTGACAGCTTTGGAAAGAAAACACTCTGACATTTCCAAAACTGCAAAGATATTATCTGTGAGTGCCACAGAACTGATGCTACAGGCGAAACCAAGATGAAATTTCATACAGGAAGTGAGCCAGATTTTTGAGGCGCTGTGTTCCAATGTCTCCTTATATGGCTGTGAATGCGCAAGGAATGAGCCTACACTTTCTGTCGTTTCCCCAAGGTGTTTGCAGCATTGTGACGTATTTGTAGGCATATCATTGTAAAATTGATCATAAGAGACTACATTTACCAGGTGTCCGCTCGGTGTCCTCCGTCGAAACTATTGCGTAATCTCCAGGTGCGTGCATTTTTCCATTTTGAACAGAGGAGAAACCAAACTGCCACGAGTGACTTATCATCAAATAGATATGTGAAAAACACCTTGAGGATTCTTCTAAACAACGTTTGCCATGTTTCTGTCGATATTATGGAGTTAATTTGGAAAAAAGTTTGCGTTGTAATGACTGGTTTTCTTAGCCAAACGTGATGAACAAAACGGAGCGATTTCTCCTACACAAATCATCTTTTTGGAAGAACTGAACATTTGCTATCTAACTGAGAGTCTCTTCATTGAAAACATCCGAAGTTCTTCAAAGGTAAATTATTTTATTTGAATGCTTTTCTTGTTTTTGTGAAAATGTTGCCTGCTGAATGCTAGGCTTAATGCTATGTTAGCTATCAATACTCTTACACAAATGCTTGTGTAGCTATGGTTGAAAAGCATTTTTTGAAAATCTGAGATGACAGTGTTGTTAACAAAAGGCTAAGCTTGTGAGCCAATATATTTATTTCATTTCATTTGCGATTTTCATGAATAGTTAACGTTGCGTTATGGTAATGAGCTTGAGGCTATAATTACGCTCCCGGATACGGGATTGCTCGTCGCAACAGGTTAAATTACAGGTTGTAATGCAACAAAATATGAAAAAACGCCAAGGGTGATGAATACTTAAGGGGGATGAATCCTTTTGTGAGGCACATGGGCTACTAACATCTTACTACACAACATACACTTTCTTAGCTACAGTACACATATCTCCCTGGCATATTACAGAATTTATGAAGCAGCATACACTACAATACAACACAGCATACAATACATTTTTGGACTCACATTGTTGTGCTGTGTTCACTTGAACAGGAAGGTGGCGAGTTTACAGTTGTTTTGAGTGCGGCACAAATCACGCTTCGTTGACATCATGTTGAATGTTTATCATTTTAAACTTGGAAAAGAGCCCCTTAATCCCAGATTTGGGACCACACAGCCAGTGTCACTGATTCCTTCTCAACCACTCGTTGAATTTGCGATTTCCAACTTCTTGTGTAATGTTTATGTGCTTTGGCCGATACGTTTTATCTACAGTATAATTTCTCATTATGTCTCTTCATATGACAAGGATTACAAAGTATTTCCCAGTAGATTGTCGACTTGATTCATGATGATGACTTCTCACTAAGATTGTGAAAGTATGATGTTGACATGATCAGTCCAATCAAAGCTACTGTAGATATAACGTGATTTGATCTGTGGCCAATGACCTAGAGCCTTCTTGGATGGGCACTTCTATGGCAGCAGCCGAAGGGCTAGAATTTTCAATGTCTCCTCTTACACTTCGCAGTGGCGTAAAGTCCCCATGAGTGACAGAACACTGAGCCAATCACGGCGCCATGCTCCGTATTTTCTGCTGGCTTGCCCCACCACCACAGAGAGCACTGAGATCGGCTGAAACACCTGCATTTTGGAGCTGCTTTACTCGAGAAAACAAAAAAGAGATCATGTTTGTATGTGGCTTTATTAACTCAATTATATTATTTTTTATATTGTTTGCAAACTGATATGTGACATGTATTAATGCCAAAATAATACTCAAAACAGGCAAGCCCAACAAAAACCACACCTTTTTTACATTTGGGGCTCAAAACAGGTGGGGCTCTTCCCTGAATGACGGTTCGCCAATGCCTGGCGCAAATCAGGATTAAGTGCCTTGCTCAAGTGCACTTCTACAGATTGTTTTTCACTTTAAACCCAGTGAACCCACTGAATCATAGAACAGTATAATAAGCAGATTATATACACCCCATGGAACAAACACACACCAGACACCAATTACCTACGCTGCATGGGAGAAAGATGACTAAGGAAGCAGTGAGAATCTTAGAAACCCAGCCAGGCCTGAAAACCTACATCTCAACCCACATATTGAAGTAGAGCCCTGAGGTTCTTGATACAGATTCATATGGCAAAACAAGTCTAACGAACACACTGCACTGAACAGGAATTAACCCTGAAATAAGAGGACAGGAGAGGAAAGAAGAGGAGAGGAGAGGGGACAGGAGAGGAGAGAGGAAAGGAGAGGGATCAGTAGAGGAGAGAGGAAAGGAGAGGAAAGGAAAGGGGACAGAGCACAGGAGAGTAATGGACCCTGACTGTCATGTCATCTCATTGGTTGAGACAGGGCATTACCTGATTGGTTGAGACAGGGCCGGAGCCAAGGTGAAGGTCAAGGTTCGGCCTGCCTTGTCAGACCACATCATGGCTTCCTGCTCTGATTGGAGGAATCCCCTATAGTCTCTTCCGACGCTGTGATTCAGGCTGACAGGCGATGGCAGAGCAGGGAAATCACTGGGCGCTGCAGTGTCTCCCTCGCTGTCTCTTGGGATCTGTGCTTGACTATGCATGTCTGGGTGCCTTGTTATATCAGACACACTGAAGGTGCAGCGGTGTGTGTGTGTCTCCACAGGGTTTTCTCCCCCAGAGAGCAGGCGCCCACAAAGCTTAAAACAGACACACACACACAAACAGACCCCCCCCACACACACACATGCCAAGGCTTGAATCAGACATATACACCATCGCCCCCAGAACCTCTGTTCTTCTGCAGTTTTAACAAACACAGTAGCACTTAGCATTAGGGCTTCTCTAAGACAGGCACGCACACACACATACACACATTTACATTTATAAATGTATTTATAAAGCGCTTCTTACCTCAGCTTACCCCCCCCCTGTATTATCCTCAAAGTGGGCAAAGCAGGTGTTTGGTTTGTCTGGAAGCGTGACGTAGGTGTCCGTGACGTGACTGGTTTTCTTTTTCTAGTCCGTGATTTCCTGTAGACCCTGCCACATATGTCTCATGTCTGAGCCGTTGAATTGTGACTCCACTTTGTCCCTGTACCGGCATTTCACATGTTTGATTGCCTTGTAGAGGGAATAACTACACTGTTTATATTCAGCCATATTCCCAGACCTCTTCCATGGTTAAATGCAGTGGTTCGCGCTTTTAGTTTTGCGCAAATGCCGCCATCCATCCATGGTTTCTGGTTAGGGTAGGTTTTAATAGTCACAGTGGGTACAACATCTCCAATGCACTTTCTTATAAACTCACTCACAGAGTCAGCATATAGATCGATGTTGCTCTCGGAGGCTGATCAAAACAATCTTGAAGCGTGGATTCCGATTGGCCAGACCAACATTGAATAGTTTTAGTCACTGGTACATCCTGTTTGAGTTTCTGCCTATAAGACGGTAGGAGCAAGATTGCGTCATGGTTGGATTTTCCGAAGGGAGGTCAGGGCTTTGTATGCATCGCGGAAGTTAAAGAGACAGTGATTGAGTGTATACCCCCATGAGTACTGCAATCAATATGCTGATAGAATTTAGGTAGCCTTGTTCTCAAATTTGCTTTGTTAAATAGAGTCCAGTGAAGTTCCTTGAGCGCAGTCTTGGTGTCTGCTTGAGGGGGAATGTACACAGCTGTGACGATAACTGACGAGAATTCTCTTGGGAGGTAATATGGCCGGCATTTGATTGTAAGGAATTCTAGGTCGGGTGAGCAGAAGGACTTGAGTTCCTGTATGTGTTGTTATGATTACACCATGAGTCATTAATCATGAACCATACACCCCAGCCCTTCCTCTTCCCAGAGAGGTGTTTATCTCTGTAGGCGTGATGCATGGAGAAGCCCGGTGGCTGAACCAATTCTGACAACATATCCCGAGAGAGCCATGTTGCCGTGAAACAGAGAATGTTACAATCTCTGATGTCTCTCTGAAGGCAACCCTTGCTTGAATTTCATCTACCTTGTTGTTGTAACGACGTTCGTCTGTTGTAAGAAGAGAGTCAGACCGAAATGCAGCGTGTAGGTTACTCATGACTTTAATAAATAGAATAGCGGTACATGAAATAACTGAAATACAAAAACAACAGAACGGAACGTGAAACTAATTACAGCCTATCTGGTGACTACTACACAGAGACAGGAACAAACACCCACAAAATACAACGCGAACTCAGGCTACCTAAATACGGTTCCCAATCCGAGACAACGAGAATCACCTGACTCCAATTGAGAATCGCCTCAGGCAGCCAAGCCTAACTAGACACACCCCTAATCATACACAATCCCAATATAATACAAACCCCAATACGAAACACAACATATAAACCCATGTCACACCCTGGCCTACCCAAACATATACCAAAAACAGAAAATACAATGACCAATGCGTGACAGTTGTCAAGAGACTGGACATTGGCGAGTAGTATTCTTGGGAGCAGTGGGTGATGTGGACGTCTACGGAGCTTGACCAGGAGGTGGCTCCGTCTGCCGTTGTTATTGGTCAGCTTCTGGGATTAGATCTATTTAGATGAGATCTTATTTACAATGACGGCCTACCCTAGCCAAACCCGGACGATGCTGGGCCAATTGTGTGCCACCCTATGGGACTCCCAATCAGAGCCGGATGTGATACAGCCTGTACGACTTTACTAACATTAAAACTGTAGATGGAAATGTGGTTACAGAGAGAGAAGGGAAATAGAGACTCCCCTGCACACACACCAGAGTCACAGTTTAACTAAAGGACTGAGTCAGAGTCACAGTTTAACTATTGGTTTAACCCAGGGACCTCTTCCTCTGTGTCCTCCTCTGACCCAGAT
Organism: Oncorhynchus gorbuscha; assembly: GCF_021184085.1. Classification (NCBI taxonomy): domain Eukaryota; kingdom Metazoa; phylum Chordata; class Actinopteri; order Salmoniformes; family Salmonidae; genus Oncorhynchus; species Oncorhynchus gorbuscha. Next base: position 7,905,299 of record NC_060188.1, on the reverse strand, counting down.
ACAGCTACCTCTTCCTTTGTCTCCTCCTCTGACCCAGATACAGCCACCTCTTCCTTTGTCTCCTCCTCTGACCCAGATACAGCCACCTCTTCATTTGTCTCCTCCTCTGACCCAGATACAGCACCTCTTCCTTTGTCTCCTCCTCTGACCCAGATACAGCCACCTCTTCCTTTGTCTCCTCCTCCTCTTCCTTTGTCTCCTCCTCTGACCCAGATACAGCCACCTCTTCCTTTGTCTCCTCCTCTGACCCAGATACAGCCACCTCTTGCTCTATCTCCTCATTTGACAATGAAACACATGCAGATAGGTTGGTGTATTGATACAGCCACCTCTTCATAGGAGAACCCTTTGAAGAGCCCTTTTTGGTTCTAGGTAGAACCCTTTTGATTCTACATGGAACCCCAATATAGTTCTACCTGGAACTAAAAAGGGTTATTCTATGGGGACAGCCGAATAACCCTTTTGGAACCCTTTTTTCTAAACGTGTAGAGAGACATGGCAGCTCCCTTTCATTAGGAATATGTTGCATCGGTGTGAGAGTGTGTGTCATTCCCTGTGCGGTTGTGTGTATGCGTGTGTGTGTGTGGGGGGCGCACCTGTGTGTGTGTGTGTGTGTGTGTGTGTGTGTGTGTGTGTGTGTGTGTGTGTGTGTGTGTGTGTGTGTGTGTGTGTGTGTGTGTGTGTGTGTGTGTGTGTGTGTGTGTGTGTGTGTGTGTGTGTGTCTCTGTGTCTCTGTGTCTCTGTGGCTATCTGCCTGCATCTGTGTGTGTGTATTGAAGAGTGTACCCAAGCAGGAGTATAAACTGCTGTCTCCAACCATTAGGGAGCAGGTGGAAGTGACAGCTCCAAAGCTCCACTTCAGAACTCTAGTCTAAAACAACTGGAATTAGGAAGATCATTAATGCAAGAAGAGAAGAATAGAGAGACTGAATATTAGAGTCCTTTACAGCTCTGAGGAAGTACACTGAAGGGACTGTTTTAAGGGAATATCAAAGAGACCCTTCAGAAGTGAGGCAGAGCCTTGTGTCTGAATATCATACAAGAAACATCACATTTTCTGTCTTTGTGAGAGTCTATTTAAAAGAAGAGCTATTTGTTAACACAACAAATCATTGTTGTCCAATCAATCGTGACATGCTCCAGAATTCTGCAATACACTTTCATATTTCTTTCGAAGACTGTCCACTAAACTGGATCATGCAAATATCTGGAGCAACTTGCATTTGGACAGGTGAACTGTCATGCACTTAAAAACTTCTTATGGCTGCAGGGGCAGTATTGAGTAGCTTGGATGAAAGGTGCACAGAGGTGTCCATATTCAACGGCCTGGTCCTCAGTCATAGTTGCTAATATTTGCATATTATTATTAGTATTGGATATAAATCACTCTGAAGTTTAGTTTCTAAAATTGTTTGAATTATGTCTGTGAGTATAACAGAACTCATATAGCAGGCAAAAAAGTGAGAAATTCCACTTCCTGTTTTTTATTTTTCTGGGGGTGGCAGATTTTCAACCTAGCTCTCATTGAAATTACAGCGAGATATGGATGAGTTTTCACTTCCTACGCCTTCCACTAGATGTCAACAGTCAATAGAACTTTGTCTGATGACTCTAATGTGAAGGAGGGTTGAATGACACAGGAAATAGTCACCACTGCTACGAGTTGACCATGAATTCACTATGCGCGTTCACAAGGGAAGGACCTGCGTTCCACCGCTCATTTGAAGTCATTCTAATTCTCCGGTTGGAACGTTATTCAAGATGTATATAAATAACATTCTAAAGATTGATTCAGTACATCGTTTGACATGTTTCTACTGACTGTTACGGAACTTTTGGACATTTCGTCACGTTATAGTGGACGCGCTTTGTGACTTTGGAATTGTTTACCAAACGCGCCAACCAAAGTAGTTAATTGGACATAAATAACAGACATTTTCAAACAAATCAAGCATTTATTGTGGACCTGGGATTCCTAGGACTGCATTCTGATGATGTTCATCAAAGGTAAGGAAACATTTATCATGTATTTTCTGGTTTTTGTTGACTCCAACATGGAGGCTAATTTGGCTTCTGTTCTGAGCTCCGTCTCAGATTATAGCATGTGTTGCTTTTTCCATAAACTTTTTTTGAAATCTGACATAGCGGTTGCATTAAAGGGACTATGCACTTCATGTAGGTCATGCATTAAGATGACTTAGTATTAGGAGCTGACTCTATATTTACTGCTAGAGTTTAACGTTATTTTCATCCATCCACCACAGTAACAGACAGAGGAGAGAGATGCTTCATCCAACACAGTAACAGACAGAGGAGAGAGATGCTTCATCCAACACAGTAACAGACAGAGGAGAGAGAGGCTTCATCCAACACAGTAACAGACAGAGGAGAGAGAGGCTTCATCCAACACAGTAACAGACAGAGGAGAGAGAGGCTTCATCCAACACAGTAACAGACAGAGGAGAGAGAGGCTTCATCCAACACAGTAACAGCCAGAGGAGAGAGAGGCTTCATCCAACACAGTAACAGACAGAGGAGAGAGAGGCTTCATCCAACACAGTAACAGACAGAGATGCTTCATCCAACACAGAGAGAGAGGCTTCATCCAACACAGTAACAGCCAGAGGAGAGAGAGGCTTCATCCAACACAGTAACAGCCAGAGGAGAGAGAGGCTTCATCCAACACAGTAACAGCCAGAGGAGAGAGAGGCTTCATCCAACACAGTAACAGCCAGAGGAGAGAGAGGCTTCATCCAACACAGTAACAGACAGAGGAGAGAGAGGCTTCATCCAACACAGTAACAGCCAGAGGAGAGAGAGGCTTCATCCAACACAGTAACAGACAGAGGAGAGAGGCTTCATCCAACACAGTAACAGACAGAGGAGAGAGAGGCTTCATCCAACACAGTAACAGACAGAGGAGAGAGAGGCTTCAGTAAACTGGGTAGCCATCTTGAGGAGGATTTGGGGAGATTTGATGGTTGAATTACTGTTAGTGAGGCTCCCTGGGACAGACTTTTTGCCTTTTGCATATGTGTGTGTGTATCTGTATCTGTGTGTGTGTGTGTGTGAGGGGGGGGGCACTTTTATCAAACATACAGTCCACAGCTGTTGATGAGAGAGGGAGCAGAGAGAGATGGGCTGCCTATGGGTCAGATGACTCTGAGTCAGTGGGGGGGGGGGGAGCAGCTGGAGCCCGACAGCATGTCCCTCAGCTGGGCAGATCCAGGGTCAGAGCCACAGCTAAATGGGCAAAAGGAGAGGAGAGTGGACAACACTCGCCACAGGGCTGTTCTCATGCAGAGTAGACCCAGGCGCAAAGAAAAACACAAACATACGGATGCAGACATACAGTACGTTAAAACACACACACACCAAACACAGTCACACACACAGATACCCATACAAATCCACCGATAAAACAAAGGGCTTTGTCAGCTCTCTTTTTCATTCCAATCAAAGAGGTGAAAAACAACAGAAGGCTACAGTAAGAAGGACTGAAGCATCACCTGTACAGACAAACAGTCAGCCTGAACAGAACATAGGAGCAGTAAAGCCCAGCTGACGACAGCAGAATACAGCCCAGGCTCTTTACCACTGATGAATGGGACCCGTCTGAGTGAGGGAGCGTGACTCCTCTCATCGCTACACGTCTCTCTCTGTCCTCAGCTAATTGGCCTGGCTGATCTGGACGCCCACATCCGTCCCTGTGTACAGCGATTAGTCAGCCTGGCACAATGCTGGGGATATGTGTGGTGTTTACCAGGGAGAATGCAGGAACCAAACAACAAAAGGAGCAAAAGGAGAGGAAAATATTATTCTCTGGTTGGGAGAGCTCAATTATCACCTCCACTCCCTCCCACACACTCCCTCTGTTTCTCTCTCTATTTTCTATCCCTCCTTTCTCTCTCTCCCTTCTTATTCATCTCTCTCTCTGTCTCTCTCTGAAATATTATTCTTTCACTCTAATGTTGTATAGTCATGTTTTTCACACACACACACACACACACACACACACACACACACACACACACACACACACACACACACACACACACACACACACACACACACACACACACACACACACACACACACACACACACACACACACACACACACACACACACACACACACACACACACACGTTAAATTCTTTAAACAAACAACAACCAGCAAACAAATTCAAACTGCAGTCATTCTTTGTCATAAATGAATGAATTGTAAATGCTATGCACAATGGAGAACAACAAGTGAGTAATATGAGCTCTGTCTTCCCTCTCCAACACAACTAGTCTTCAGAGTTCAGTTGGACTGACTGTTGAATATGTGCATGGTTAACCTCCCTTTCAGATACAACTACGCCCCCTCTCTCTCTCTCTCTCTCTCTCTCCATCCTCCTGCTCTCCTTCACTCTGTCACTGAAGAGATGTTCTTACAAATAGATCTCTACCCTTTTCTCTCTTCACTGGAACCTGATGCCACCAGTCAGTGGTGTAACCCTGGTATGAGTAACAACTAACACTCACATTATAGCACCATTCATTAAGCTAACCAGTCCTCTGTGGCTCAGGTAGAGCATGGCACCAGCCAGGCCAGGACCACGGGTTTGATTCCCGCTGGGGCCACAAAAATATATGCACTTATAGAAGATGGCTCCGGATAAAAGCATCTCCTACATAGCATATACACTGAGTGTTCAAAACATTAGGAGCTCTTTCATCAGATAAAAGCATCTCCTACATAGCATATACACTGAGTGTTCAAAACATTAGGAGCTCTTTCTTCAGATAAACGCATCTCCTACATAGCATATACACTGAGTGTTCAAAACATTAGGAGCTCTTTCTTCAGATAAAAGCATCTCCTACATAGCATATACACTGAGTGTTCAAAACATTAGGAGCTCTTTCTTCAGATAAAAGCATCTCCTACATAGCATATACACTGAGTGTTCAAAACATTAGGAGCTCTTTCTTCAGATAAAAGCATCTCCTACATAGCATATACACTGAGTGTTCAAAACATTAGGAGCTCTTTCATCAGATAAAAGCATCTCCTACATAGCATATACACTGAGTGTTCAAAACATTAGGAGCTCTTTCATCAGATAAAAGCATCTCCTACATAGCATATACACTGAGTGTTCAAACCATTAGGAGCTCTTTCCATGACATAAGCTATGATCCCCTGTTGTCACTTGTTAAATCCACTTCAATCAGTGTAGATGAAGAGGAGAAGACGGGTTAAAGAAGGATTTTTAAGCCTTGAGACAATTAGACATGGATTGAGTATGTGTGTGATTCAGAGGGTGAATGGGCAAGACAAAGGTGTTAAGTGCCTTTGAGCAGGACATGGTAGTAGGTGCCAGGCTCACTGGTTTGTGTCAAGAACTGCAAAGCTGCTTATTTTTTCACATTCAACAGTTTCCTGTGTGAATCAAGAACGGTCCACCACTCAAAGGACATCCAGCCAACTTGACACAACTGTGGGAAGCATTGGAGTCAACATAGCCCAGCATCCCTGTAGAACGCTTTCGACACCTTGTAGAGTCCAGGCCCTGACAAACTGAGGCTGATCTGATGGCTAAAAGTGGGTGCAACTCAATAATAGTTTGGTTAATGAATTAGTGATCCATATTGAGGTCAAACTAAAGTATTTTATTGGTAATCCGCATTTTTGTATCTCCAAGATAGATAATGTGTGTGTGTGTGTGTGTGTGTGTGTGTGTGTGTGTGTGTGTGTGTGTGTGTGTGTGTGTGTGTGTGTGTGTGTGTGTGTGTGTGTGTGTGTGTGTGTGTGTGTGTGTGTGTGTGTGTGTGTGTGTGTGTGTGTGTGTGTGTGTGTCCGTGTCCGTGTCCATGCATGTATTTGTGTGCATGTGTATGTGTGTACATGGGGGGGACGTGTTCATGTGTGCATATTAGTGTGGGATTATATGTGCTCGCATGAGTGTGTGTGTGTGTGTGTGTGTGTGTGTGTGTGTGTGTGTGTGTGTGTGTGTGTGTGTGTGTGTGTGTGTGTGTGTGTGTGTGTGTGTGTGTGTGTGTGTGTGTGTGTGTGTGTGTGTGTGTGTGTGTGTGTGTATGTATATGTGTGTGCCGAGTGCAGAAGCGACAGCTGTATCTAGCCACGCGGGGCCAGGATGATGTATGGCCATTCTATTCCTGAGCTGTGGAGAGGAGGAGACCCACATGGGGCTTTCTCTCCTGTGGAGATATCAAAGTTGATTCTCTCTACTGCAGCAAAATGCTAACACCTGCTATCAGCTCCCCACCCCATCCACACACCCCTTCTGCCAGGCGAAACAACATGGGATACGCAAAGGGGCCATGCACACCACACACACACAGACTGGACAAGACAGGACACAGAAGGAGACACTAGTGTGAGCTGCTGAATGATCCACAGCAGATGACGTGAATCTTGAGGAGAGGTGAGTAGAGGTGAGGTGAGTAGAGGAGAGAGGTGAGGAGAGAGGTGAGGAGAGATGAGGAGAGGTAAGGATAGATAAGGAGAGGTGAGTAGAAGAGAGAGGTGAGTAGAGCAGAGAGGTGAGGAGAAGTGAGTAGAGCAGAGGGGTGAGGAGGTGAAAGGTGAGGAGAGGAGAGGAGAGGAGAGGAGATGAGATGAGTTGAGATGAGGTGAGATGAGGAGAGGTGAGAGTTGAGGAGAGGAGAGGTGAGTGAGGAGAGAGAGGTTATGAGAGGAGAGGTGTTAGAGACAGTAAGGAACACGTTAGTCCTGTAAAGAGAGTGTGCCTCAGGCCAAGGGAGGTCAACCCTACTCCTGAAGAACTACCATCACGCAGGGTTTTGATCCAGCCCTACTCTAACACACCCGATTCTATTAATCAGCTGCACCTTGAGACCTCCATGTTTTGGCCTTGTCATGTGTTTGTACAGGGCTGGAGCAAAACCCTGCACACCAGCTAGTATACATCAGTATAGACAGCAGAATTCAAACCCATAACTTGTATTTTGTCACCATCATGCTCCAACTAACTAAGCCATCAGGTCTGCTTTAATAGAGCTATAGAGCAAGGTCATAGAAGTTGACTTTACAAAACACTAGAGCACAGAGACCAATGAGAGGACACAGATACAGTACGTGACTCATTGTAAGTGAGATATTAGAGCAACATCGACTCACAGAGGAGGAAGACACATCAAAAGGAAGTGTTTCCCTTCCAACATTAGCATAGTCCCTGGAGGCCTGAATACTAAACCAGCATAATGGTTTAAAGGAGGGTCACTGTGTACATCTGAAATGACGCCCATCTATTTACATCATACACCACGAGTTACAGTAGTGTCTTAATGGTGCTGGCGTGTGTGTGTGTGGGTGTGTGTGTGTGTGTGTGTGTGTGTGTGTGTGTGTGTGTGTGTGTGTGTGTGTGTGTGTGTGTGTGTGTGTGTGTGTGTGTGTGTGTGTGTGTGTGTGTGTGTGTGTGTGTGTGTGTGTGTGTGTGTGTGTGTGTGTGTGTGTGTGTGACCATTCCACATATCATCGTTTGTGCAATCTCAGGACCCAGTTTTAGAGAAATGCTGTAACTGATGTGTTGATTTACATTAAAAGGTTATAGTAGGAGAATGTTAACACACAGCCATATAACACAGCCATAACACACACACAGCCATAACACACAGCCAAAACACATACACAGCCGTATAACACAGCCATAACACACACACAGCCATAACACACAGCCATAACACACAGCCATAACACACAGCCATAACACACACACAGCCATATAACACAGCCATAACACACAGCCATAACACACACACAGCCATAACACACAGCCATAACACAAACACAGCCATATAACACAGCCATAACACACACACAGCCATATAACACACAGCCATATAACACACACAGCCATATAACAAACACAGCCATATAACACACACAGCTATAACACACAAACAGCCATATAACACAGCCATAACACACACACAGCCATAACACACAGCCATAACACACAGCCATAACACACACACAGCCATATCACACAGCCATAACACACAGCCATAACACACAGCCATAACACACAGCCATAACACAAACACGGCCATATAACACAGCCATAACACACACACAGCCATATAACACAGCCAACACAGCCATAACACACAGCCATAACACACATATAACACACACACAGCCATATAACACAGCCATAACACACACACAGCCATCGTACACAGCCATATAACAACACAGCCATAAACACACAGCCTATAAACACAGCCATATACACAAACAGCAAACAATGCACAGCCATATAAACAGCCATAAACACAGCCATAACACACAGCCATACACATATAACATAACACACACACAGCCATATACACACAGCCATAACACACACACAGCCATAACACACAGCCATAACACACAGCCATATAACACACACACACACACAGCCATATAACACACACAGCCATAACACACACAGCCATATAACACAGCCATAACACACACACAGCCATATAACACAGCCAACACACACAGCCATAACACACACAGCCATATAACACAGCCATAACACACACACAGCCATATAACACACACAGCCATATAACACACACAGCCATATAACACACACAGCCATATAACACACACAGCCATAACACACACACAACCATAACACACACAGCCACATAACACACACACAGCCATATAACACACAGCCATATAACACACAGACATAACACACACACAGCCATAACACACACACACAGCCATGTAACACACACAGCCATATAACATACACACAGCCATATAACACAGCCATAACACACACAGAGCAATATAACACACACAGAGCCATATAACACACACAGAGCCATATAACACACACTGAGCCATAACACACACACAGCTATATAACAAACACAGCCATATAACAAACACAGAGCCATAACACACACAGCCATAACACACAGAGCCAAATAACACACACAGCCATATAACACACAGAGCCATAATACACACATAGTCATAATACACACAGAGCCATAATACACACAGAGCCATGTAGCACACACACACACACACACACACACACACACACACACACACACACACACACACACACACACACACACACACACACACACACACACACACACACACACACACACACACACACACACACACACACACACACACACACACACACACACACACACACACACACACACACAGCCATATAACACACACACAGCCATATAACACACACACAGCCATATAACACACACACAGCCATAACAAACACACACAGCCATATATACACACACAGCCATATATACACACAGAGCCATATAACACACACACAGCCATATAACACACAGCCATAACACACACACACAGCCATATATATACACACACAGCCATATATACACACAGAGCCATAACACACACACACAGCCATATAACACACACAGCCATAACACACACACAGCCATATAACACACACAGCCATATAACACAGCCATAACACACACACAGCCATATAACACACACAGCCATATAACACACACAGCCATATAACACACACAGCCATATAACACACAGCCATAACACACACACAACCATAACACACACAGCCACATAACACACACACAGCCATAACACACACACAGCCATATAACACACAGCCATAACACACACACACAGCCATGTAACACACACAGCCATAACACACACACAGCCATATAACACACACAGCCATATAACATACACACAGCCATGTAACACACACAGCCATAACACACACACAGCCATATAACACACACAGCCATATAACACACACAGAGCCATATAACACACACAGAGCCATATAACACACACAGAGCCATATAACACACACAGAGCCATATAACACACACAGAGCCATAACACACACAGAGCCCTAACACACACACAGCTATATAACAAACACAGAGCCATAACACACACAGCCATAACACACACAGAGCCACATAACACAGACAGCCATATACACACAGCCATATAACACACACAGAGCCATACAACAAACACAGCCATATAACACACACAGAGCCATATAACACACAGAGCCATATAACACACACAGCCATAACACACAGAGCCACATAACACACAGAGTCATAATACACACAGAGCCATATAACACACAGAGCCATATAACACACAGAGTCATAATACACACAGAGCCATAATACACACAGAGCCATGTAGCACACACACACACACACACACACACACACACACACACACACACACACACACACACACACACACACACACACACACACACACACACACACACACACACACACACACACACACACACACACACACACACACACACACACACACACACACACACACACACACACACACACACACACACACACAGCCATATAACACACACACAGCCATATAACACACACACAGCCATATAACACACACACAGCCATATATACACACAGAGCCATATAACACACACACAGCCATATAACACACAGCCATAACACACACACACAGCCATATATATACACACACAGCCATATATACACACAGAGCCATAACACACACACACACACAGCCATATATACACACAGCCATATATACACACAGAGCCATATAACACACACACAGCCATATAACACACAGCCATAACACACACACACAGCCATATATACACACACAGCCATATATACACACAGAGCCATATAACACACACACAGCCATATAACACACAGCCATAACACACACACACAGCCATATATACACACACAGCCATATATACACACAGAGCCATATAACACACACAGAGCCATATGTGACCTGATTCAGGGAACTAGGCTTATGTCGCAAGTCACGACATCACAGGAGAGCAGTTTGAACATAAAACTTTTTTTTTAATCAAAATAAATTTTGGGGCAGAAATGCCTTTTGAACATGTGAACTTCCATGTTCCTTAATAACAAATGTGTATGCCATCTGGAAATATGAAAACAATTGTTAAATTACGAGCCTTGTTGGTTAAGTCACCTGAAAAGAGAGCAACCTTCCCACTAGCCGTGATTGGCTGAGATAATGAGCGGGCTGGGCATGCCGAGAGATGAGTTCGGATTGGTCTGCCATATACAAGGCTTCTGTCTATTTGAGCTGGTCAGTCTGTGTTGGTAATACTGTCGAACGCAGCTTTTTTTTTTACATGTAGCTGCATACGTGTTGCTCTCCACTTTCTGGAGGATCCAGTTTTGAGATGGGGGAATTAGGCTGTGATAGCTAAAGAGATGGGAAAACACATATTTCCAGATGATGATGTATATGGTTAAGATAGTCTAGCTAGCTACATTTTAAGATATTACATGTTTCTAATCTGTTAGCTAACGTTAGCTGTCTGGCTCCCTAGCTAACATTAGGTGGCATGACATGATGTGTGTGATCTTACATGTTGTTTACCTAGCTAGGTTCATTGTTTACCTAGGTAACTGGTTACCTGTCTTAAGCTAAAGTGTACAACACCCGTTGAATAATGAATAATGAGCCATATACTGTAACAAACACAGCCATATAACACACACACAACCATAAACTGTACCAACCACAGCCATATAACACACACACAGCCATAAACTGTACCAAACACAGCCATATAACACACACAGCCATAAACTGTACCAACCACAGCCATATAACACACACACAACCATAAACTGTACCAACCACAGCCATATAACACACACACAGCCATAAACTGTACCAACCACAGCCATATAACACACACACAACCATAAACTGTACCAACCACAGCCATATAACACACACACAACCATAAACTGTACCAACCACAGCCATATAACACACACACAGCCATAAACTGTACCAACCACAGCCATATAACACACACACAGCCATAAACTGTACCAACCACAGCCATATAACACACACACAGCCATATACTGTACCAACCACAGCCATATAACACACACACAGCCATATAACACACACACAGCCATATACTGTACCAACCACAGCCATATAACACACACACACACACAGCCATATAACACACACACAGCCATATACTGTACCAACCACAGCCATATAACACACACACACACACACACAGCCATATAACACACACACAGCCATATACTGTACCAAACACAGGCATATAACACACACAGCCATATACTGTACCAACCACAGCCATATAACACACACACACAGCCATATAACATACACACAGCCATATAACACACACACAGCCATATACTGTACCAACCACAGCCATATAACACACACACAGCCATAAACTGTACCAACCACAGCCATATAACACACACACAGCCATAAACTGTACCAACCACAGCCATATAACACACACACAGCCATAAACTGTACCAACCACAGCCATATAACACACACACAGCCATAAACTGTACCAACCACAGCCATATAACACACACACAGCCATATACTGTACCAACCACAGCCATATAACACACACACAGCCATAAACTGTACCAACCACAGCCATATAAAACACACACAGCCATATACTGTACCAAACACAGCCATATAACACACACACAGCCATATAACACACACACAGCCATATAACACACACACAGCCATATACTGTACCAACCACAGCCATATAACATTTACATTTACATTTAAGTAATTTAGCAGACGCTCTTATCCAGAGCGACTTAAACCATAAACTGTACCAACCACAGCCATATAACACACACAGCCATAAACTGTACCAACCACAGCCATATAACACACACACAGCCATATACTGTACCAAACACAGCCATATAACACACACACAGCCATATAACACACACACAGCCATATACTGTACCAACCACAGCCATATAACACACACACACACAGCCATATAACACACACACAGCCATATACTGTACCAACCACAGCCATATAACACACACACACACAGCCATATAACACACACACAGCCATATACTGTACCAAACACAGGCATATAACACACACAGCCATATACTGTACCAACCACAGCCATATAACACACACACACAGCCATATAACATACACACAGCCATATAACACACACACAGCCATATACTGTACCAACCACAGCCATATAACACACACACAGCAATATAACACACACACAGCCATATACTGTACCAAACACAGCCATATAACACACACACAGCCATATACTGTAGCAACCACAGCCATATAACACACACACACAGCCATATAACACACACACAGCCATATAACACACACACAGCCATATACTGTACCAACCACAGCCATATAACACACACACAGCCATAAACTGTACCAACCACAGCCATATAACACACACACAGCCATAAACTGTACCAACCACAGCCATATAACACACATACAGCCATAAACTGTACCAACCACAGCCATATAACACACACACAGCCATATACTGTACCAACCACAGCCATATAACACACACACAGCCATAAACTGTACCAACCACAGCCATATAACACACACACACACAGCCATATAACACACACACAGCCATATACTGTACCAAACACAGGCATATAACACACACAGCCATATACTGTACCAACCACAGCCATATAACACACACACAGCCATATACTGTAGCAACCACAGCCATATAACACACACACACAGCCATATAACACACACACAACCATATAACACACACACAGCCATATACTGTACCAAACACAGGCATATAACACACACACAGCCATAAACTGTACCAAACACAGCCATATAACACACACACAGCCATAAACTGTACCAAACACAGCCATATAACACGCACACAGCCTTATATTGTACCAACCACTGCCATATAACACACACACAGCCATATACTGTACCAACCACTGCCATATAACACACACACAGCCATATACTGTAACTAACACAGCCATATAACACACACACAGCCATATACTGTAACTAACACAGCCATATAAAACACACACAGCCATATACTGTAACTAACACAGCCATATAAAACACACACAGCCATATACTGTAACTAACACAGCCATATAACACACACACAGCCATAAACTGTACCAAACACAGCCATATAACACACACACACACACAGCCATATACTGTACCGGAGTCAATCACCACCTTCCGGAGACACCTGAAACCCCACCTCTTTAAGGAATACCTAGGATAGGATAAGTATTCCCCCCCCCCCCTTTAAGATTTAGATGCACTATTGTAAAGTGACTGTTCCACTGGATGTCATAAGGTGAATGCACCAATTTGTAAGTCGCTCTGGATAAGAGCGTCTGCTAAATGACTTAAATGTAAATGTAAATGTAAACCACAGCCATATAACACACACACAGCCATAAACTGTACCAACCACAGCCATATAACACAGATACAGCCATAAACTGTACCAACCACAGCCATATAACACACACACAGCCATATACTGTACCAACTGCAGCCATATAACACACACACAGCCATAAACTGTACCAACCACAGCCATATAACACACACACAGCCATATACTGTACCAACCACAGCCATATAACACACACACACACACACACACACACACACACACACACACACACACACACACACACACACACACACACACACACACACACACACACACACACACACACACACACACACACACACACACACACACACACACACACACACACACACACACACAGCAATATAACACACACACAGCCATATACTGTACCAACCACAGCCATATAACACCAACACACAGCCATATAACACACACACAGCCATATACTGTACCAAACACAGGCATATAACACACACAGCCATATACTGTACCAACCACAGCCATATAACACACACACACACAGCCATATAACATACACACAGCCATATAACACACACACACATATACTGTACCAACCACAGCCATATAACACACACACACAGCCATATAACACACACACAGCCATATACTGTACCAAACACAGCCATATAACACACACACAGCCATATACTGTAGCAACCACAGCCATATAACACACACACACAGCCATATAACACACACACAACCATATAACACACACACAGCCATATACTGTACCAAACACAGGCATATAACACACACACAGCCATAAACTGTACCAAACACAGCCATATAACACACACACAGCCATAAACTGTACCAAACACAGCCATATAACACGCACACAGCCTTATATTGTACCAACCACTGCCATATAACACACACACAGCCATATACTGTACCAACCACTGCCATATAACACACACACAGCCATATACTGTAACTAACACAGCCATATAACACACACACAGCCATATACTGTAACTAACACAGCCATATAAAACACACACAGCCATATACTGTAACTAACACAGCCATATAAAACACACACAGCCATATACTGTAACTAACACAGCCATATAACACACACACAGCCATAAACTGTACCAAACACAGCCATATAACACACACACACACACAGCCATATACTGTACCGGAGTCAATCACCACCTTCCGGAGACACCTGAAACCCCACC
The DNA here is from genome assembly GCF_021184085.1 of Oncorhynchus gorbuscha. NCBI lineage: Eukaryota > Metazoa > Chordata > Actinopteri > Salmoniformes > Salmonidae > Oncorhynchus > Oncorhynchus gorbuscha. The sequence continues at coordinate 7,889,692 of NC_060188.1, read as the reverse complement.
TCTTTAAGGAATACCTAGGATAGGATAAGTATTTCCCCCCTTTAAGATTTAGATGCACTATTGTAAAGTGACTGTTCCACTGGATGTCATAAGGTGAATGCACCAATTTGTAAGTCGCTCTGGATAAGAGCGTCTGCTAAATGACTTAAATGTAAATGTAAATGTAAACCACAGCCATATAACACACACACAGCCATAAACTGTACCAACCACAGCCATATAACACACATACAGCCATAAACTGTACCAACCACAGCCATATAACACACACACAGCCATATACTGTACCAACTGCAGCCATATAACACACACACAGCCATAAACTGTACCAACCACAGACATATAACACACACACAGCCATATACTGTACCAACCACAGCCATATAACACACACACACACACACAGCAATATAACACACACACAGCCATATACTGTACCAACCACAGCCATATAACACACACACACACAGCCATATAACACACACACAGCCATATACTGTACCAAACATAGGCATATAACACACACAGCCATATACTGTACCAACCACAGCCATATAACACACACACAGCCATATAACATACACACAGCCATATAACACACACACAGCCATATACTGTACCAACCACAGCCATATAACACACACACACAGCCATATAACACACACACAGCCATATACTGTACCAAACACAGCCATATAACACACACACACAGCCATATACTGTAGCAACCACAGCCATATAACACACACACACAGCCATATAACACACACACAACCATATAACACACACACAGCCATATACTGTACCAAACACAGGCATATAACACACACACAGCCATAAACTGTACCAAACACAGCCATATAACACACACACAGCCATAAACTGTACCAAACACAGCCATATAACACGCACACAGCCTTATATTGTACCAACCACTGCCATATAACACACACACAGCCATATACTGTAACTAACACAGCCATATAACACACACACAGCCATATACTGTACCAACCACTGCCATATAACACACACACAGCCATATACTGTAACTAACACAGCCATATAACACACACACAGCCATATACTGTAACTAACACAGCCATATAAAACACACACAGCCATATACTGTAACTAACACAGCCATATAAAACACACACAGCCATATACTGTAACTAACACAGCCATATAAAACACACACAGCCATATACTGTAACTAACACAGCCATATAAAACACACACAGCCATATACTGTAACTAACACAGCCATATAAAACACACACAGCCATATACTGTAACTAACACAGCCATATAACACACACACAGCCATAAACTGTACCAAACACAGCCATATAACACACACACACACAGCCATATACTGTACCAAACACAGCCATATAACACACACACACACACAGCCATAAACTGTACCAAACACAGCCATATAACACACACACAGCCATAAACTGTACCAAACACAGCCATATAACACACACACACAGCCATATACTGTACCAAACACAGGCATATAACACACACAGCCATATACTGTACCAACCACAGCCATATACACACACACACAGCCATATAACACACACAACCATATAACACACACACAACCATATACTGTATCACACACAGCCATATAACACACACAGCCATATAACACAGCCATATAACACACAGACAGCCATATAACACACACACAGCCATAAACTTTCACAAACACAGCCATATAACACACACACAGCCATATACTGTAACAAACACAGCCATATAACACACACAGCCATATAACACACACACAGCCATATAACACACACACAGCCATATACTGTACCAACCACAGCCATATAACACACACACAGCCATATACTGTACCAAACACAGCCATATAACACACACACAGCCATATACTGTACCAAACACAGCCATATAATACACACACAGCCATAAACTGTACCAAACACAGCCATATAACACACACACAGCCATATAACATATAACCCAGCCGCGCCTTCAGAGCATGCGCAGACCAGCTGGCCGGTGTGTTTACGGACATATTCAATCAATCCCTATACCAGTCTGCTGTTCCCACATGCTTCAAGAGGGCCACCATTGTTCCTGTTCCCAAGAAAGCTAAGGTAACTGAGCTAAACGACTACCGCCCCGTAGCACTCACTTCCGTCATCATGAAGTGCTTTGAGAGACTAGTCAAGGACCATATCACCTCCACCCTACCTGACACCCTAGACCCACTCCAATTTGCTTACCGCCCAAATAGGTCCACAGACGATGCAATCTCAACCACACTGCACACTGCCCTAACCCACCTGGACAAGAGGAATACCTATGTGAGAATGCTGTTCATCGACTACAGCTCGGCATTCAACACCATAGTACCCTCCAAGCTCGTCATCAAGCTCGAGACCCTGGGTCTCGACCCCGCCCTGTGCAACTGGGTACTGGACTTCCTGACGGGCCGCCCCCAGGTGGTGAGGGTAGGCAACAACATCTCCTCCCCGCTGATCCTCAACACGGGGCCCCACAAGGGTGCGTTCTGAGCCCTCTCCTGTACTCCCTGTTCACCCACGACTGCGTGGCCACGCACGCCTCCAACTCAATCATCAAGTTTGCGGACGACACAACAGTGGTAGGCTTGATTACCAACAACGACGAGACGGCCTACAGGGAGGAGGTGAGGGCCCTCGGAGTGTGGTGTCAGGAAAATAACCTCACACTCAACGTCGACAAAACTAAGGAGATGATTGTGGACTTCAGGAAACAGCAGAGGGAACACCCCCTATCCACATCGATGGAACAGTAGTGGAGAGGGTAGCTAGTTTTAAGTTCCTCGGCATACACATCACAGACAAACTGAATTGGTCCACTCACACTGACAGCGTCGTGAAGAAGGCGCAGCAGCGCCTATTCAACCTCAGGAGGCTGAAGAAATTCGGCTTGTCACCAAAAGCACTCACAAACTTCTACAGATGCACAATCGAGAGCATCCTGGCGGGCTGTATCACCGCCTGGTACGGCAACTGCTCCGCCCTCAACCGTAAGGCTCTCCAGAGGGTAGTGAGGACTGCACAACGCATCACCGGGGCAAACTACCTGCCCTCCAGGACACCTACACCACCCGTTGTTACAGGAAGGACATAAAGATCATCAAGGACATCAACCACCCGAACCACTGCCTGTTCACCCCGCTATCATCCAGAAGGCGAGGTCAGTACAGGTGCATCAAAGCTGGGACCGAGAGACTGAAAAACAGCTTCTATCTCAAGGCCATCAGACTGTTAAACAGCCACCACTAACATTGAGTGGCTGCTGCCAACACACTGTCATTGACACTGACCCAACTCCAGCCATTTTAATAATGGGAATTGATGGGAAATGATGTAAATATATCACTAGCCACTTTAAACAATGCTACCTTATATAATGTTACCTACCCTACATTATTCATCTCATATGCATATGTATATACTGTACTCTACATCATCGACTGCATCCTTATGTAACACATGTATCACTAGCCACTTTAACTATGCCACTTTGTTTACTTTGTCTACACACTCATCTCATATGTATATACTGTACTCGATACCATCTACTGTATGCTGCTCTGTACCATCACTCATTCATATATCCTTATGTACATGTTCCTTATCCCCTTACACTGTGTATAAGACAGTAGTTTGGAATTGTTAGTTAGATTACTTGTTGGTTATCACTGCATTGTCGGAACTAGAAGCACAAGCATTTCGCTACACTCGCATTAACATCTGCTAACCATGTGTATGTGACAAATAAAATTTGATTTGATTTGATAACACACACACAGCCATATACTGTACCAACCACAGCCATATACTGTAACAAACACAGCCATATAACACACACACACAGCCATATACTGTACCAAACACAGCCATATACTGTACCAAACGCAGCCATATAACACACACACAGACATATACTGTACCAAACGCAGCCATATAACACACACACAGCCATATACTGTACCAAACACAGCCATATAACATACACACAGCCACATAACACACACACAGCCATATACTGTCCCAATCACAGCCATATAACACACACACAGCCATCCACACATCTACCAGACGGCCTTCTACTTTTCTAGAAAGTCATAATACCCATTATTACATAAGGTTTCCACCTGTCAGTTCAATATTGGGATTCCTCCAAGACAAAACTCCACAGATACACACATGAACACACACGTATGCAGGCTGGGTATGTGTGTAAGCATAAGTAGAGGTAGCAGAGAAGGAGCTCCCCACACATCTCTCTGTCTGCACAGAGCTTTAGCACATGAGAAATGTTAAATGATCAGTTGACAGGACAACAATAGCCTATCTGTGAGCTATGCATTAGCATTGGGTTCAAGGGACGCATTCAATCCATCCATCCAGCCACACTGTCTCTGTTTTTAGGCAACAACGCCCACTTACACAATGATGGCTTATTCTGAAAACTGGAAGTATCTCCCCACAAATCTACATAATCAGTAGCTCATTATCTAGGGAGGACGTAGCTAGGCATTGAACAGGTGGACGGTTGGACTGGAGGACAGACCTCACACTGGCCACAAACTCTGAATCAACATTGACCACGTCATTTCAACAAAAATACTGATTCTGATGACGTTGAAGGACCGTGGAAAACTGATCGGATTTGCATAAAGTCATCAACATAAAGGAATTTCTGGACATGAGTGTTTTTTCACCAACCGTTTAGCCTATATTCAATGACATGGTTCAAATTTGACTTGATTTCACTTTGAATTCAAGTGAGTTGACAACTCAATCAGAAGTGAATCCAAACCCAGACGTAGAAGTGACGTCGGTGCCCAGTGGGTTATATGGGCCCTACCTGTGAGGGCTGCAGTTGAGTAAGAAGGAGAGCAGGTGTGAGCCGGACCTGTTCATGTTGCAGCCTGCAGCCGTGTCCAACCTGCAGAACCTCTAGTTGCAGCCCCGGAGCCACAGCAGAACCTCTAGTTGCAGCCCCGGAGCCACAGCAGACCCTCTGACTACAGCCCCGGAGCCACAGCAGACCCTCTGACTGCAGCCCTGGAGCCACAGCAGACCCTCTGACTGCAGCCCTGGAGCCACAGCAGACCCTCTGACTGCAGCCCTGGAGCCACAGCAGACCCTCTGACTGCAGCCCTGGAGCCACAGCAGACCCTCTGACTACAGCCCCGAGCCACAGCAGACCCTCTGACTACAGCCCCGAGCCACAGCAGACCTAGAGGAGGATGAGGAAACACTCACAACAAGCCTCATAACAGCCCTGAGCACTAAATACTGATGCTCTCTCTCGCTCTCTCTCTCTCTCCATGATGCAAACAAATGAAATGGCCCATTGATTCCCTCGCTGCTGTGTGTATGTCCTGGTCTCCTGGTCAATAAAATGCTTGTGGGTTGTCACAGAACGTTTAATGTATGAAGATTTCAAGACAATCCTGGCCCCTCACCCACCTTAGGAGAAGGGAGAGACACAGCGCTTAGAGGTGGAGACAATAGATGATGGCATTATGAATATCTATTTACATGCAGCACTGACCTTTCCTATGATGGAAATGAAGTCGCCTATTATCATAACCTTTGGAGGAAATTCATTTATAAAAGATGATTGTCCAATCTATACAAAGCAAACTCAAAACAGGAACGCCCATTATAATCTCTGACACATTTTTCCTCCACTCTCCTTCACTGACCTTCAAAGCCTTTTAGACTGTAACATGACCGCAGGTCTCACGCAACTCTGTTTCCACCATCCCTGCTGAAGTCCCAGGCATGAACACTGGGCTTACATAATGTGGGTCAAGACGGATAAGTCGCTCTGGATAAGAGCGTCTGCTAAATGACTTAAATGTAATGTAAATGTAATGGATAACTTTTAAATAAGGCCCGAAATAGCCAGCAAGCCATCTAGCATTTTAATCACAGCAGAATCCATTACCAAAGCTAATAGCTACCGCTACGTTTTGAGTTAAGTGTTCCTGGCTAAATGTCCTGAGGGGGAACTCCTTGGTCAGGAATAGAAAGCTGACGGTGAAAGACACGACAAACCTTACCAGGCAGTATTGGGTGTCTGTGTGGGTGTCAGACAGGCACACAAACAGGAACTCAACTGTAGTTGGGGGAAATAGGCTATAGATGACAACCATAGGTCACCATGGTAACAGTGTTCTAGATACAGATTTAGGTCTAGGACATGGTACTGTGTCTCAAAGAACATACCGATGTAGGATCTTCATTTGAGCCAGTTTGCTACAGCAGGAGAATAATCCTGCAGCAACAGGAAAAGTTAATTATTAAGTGGATTATAATGAATGGACATTTTTTTGTGTGAATTTTACCCTTTTTTCTCGCCAGTTTCATGGTATCCAATTGTTTAGTAGCTACTATCTTGTCTCATCGCTACAACTCCCATTCGGCTCGGGAGAGACAAAGGTTGAAAGTCATGCGTCCTCCGATACACAACCCAACCAAGCCGAACTGCTTCTTAACACAGCGCCATCCAACCCGGAAGCCAGCCGCACCAATGTGTCGGAGGAAACACCTGGAAACCTTGGTTAGCGCACACTGCGCCCGACCCACCACAGGAGTCGCTGGTGCTCGATGAGACAAGGACATCCTTACCGACCAATCCTAACCCAGACGACGCTGGGCCAATTGTGCGTCGCCCCACGGACCTCCCGGTCACAGCCGGTTGCGACGGAGCCTGGGCGCGAACCCAGAGTCTGCAGTACAGCACCCTTAGCCACTGCGCCACCTGGGAGGCCCATGAATGGACATTTTTGTCGGGGTTGATACATTTTTTGTTTGGGCAAATCAAGTCAGAATTTTCCTAGTGGAAATTTCAAACGTTAGAATTGTTTTCAAACCTCGAATACAAGTTTGCACTTCCTTGTCATTGTTGACATGCGGAAGCCGTCCTTCCGGCGCCGACTGAGATGGCCGCCTCGCTTCGCGTTCCTAGGAAACTATGCAGTTTTTTGTTTTTTTACGTGTTATTTCTTACATTAGTACCCCAGGTCATCTTAGGTTTCATTACATACAGTCGAGAAGAACTACTGAATATAAGATCAGCGTCAACTCACCATCAGTACGACCAAGAATATGTTTTCCGCGACGCGGATCCTGTGTTCTGCCTTACAAACAGGACAACGGAATGGATCGCATGCAGCGACCCAAGGAAACGACTCCGAAAAAGAGGGAAACGCGGCGGTGTTCTGGTCAGACTCCGAAAAAGGGCACATCGCGCACCACTTCCCAGCATTCTTCTTGCCAATGTCCAGTCTCTCGACAACAAGGTTGATGAAATCCGAGCAAGGGTGGCATTCCAGAGGGACATCAGAGACTGCAACGTTCTCTGCTTTACGGAAACATGGCTTACTGGAAAGACGCTATCCAGGGCGGTGCAGCCAACGGGTTTCTCCACGCATCGCGCGGACAGAAACAAACATCTCTCTGGTAAGAAGAGTGGCGGGGGCGTATGCCTCATGACTAACGGGACATGGTGTGATGAAGGAAACATACAGGAACTCAAATCCTTCTGTTCACCTGATTTAGAATTCCTCACAATCAAATGTAGACCGCATTATCTTCCAAGAGAATTCTCTTCGATTATAATCACAGCCGTATATATCCCCCCCAAGCAGACACATCGATGGCTCTGAACGAACTTTATTTAACTCTTTGCAAACTGGAAACCATTTATCCGGAGGCTGCATTCATTGTAGCTGGGGATTTTAACAAAGCCAATCTGAAAACAAGACTCCCTAAATTTTATCAGCATATCGATTGCGCAACCAGGGGTGGTAAAACCTTGGATCATTGTTACTCTAACTTCCGCGACGCATATAAGGCCCTGCCCCGCCCCCCTTTCGGAAAAGCTGACCACAACTCCATTTTGCTGATCCCTGCCTACAGGCAGAAATTAAAACAAGAGGCTCCCACGCTGAGGTCTGTCCAACGCTGGTCAGAACAAGCTGACTCTACACTCCAAGACTGCTTCCATCACGTGGACTGGGACATGTTTCGTATTGCGTCAGATGGAAATATTGACGAATATGCTGATTCGGTGTGCGAGTTCATTAGAACGTGCGTCGAAGATGTCGTTCCCATAGCAACGATAAAAACATTCCCTAACCAGAAACCGTGGATTGATGGCAGCATTCGCGTGAAACTGAAAGCGCGAACCACTGCTTTTAATCAGGGCAAGGTGTCTGGCAACATGACTGAATACAAACAGTGCAGCTATTCCTTCCGCAAGGCTATTAAACAAGCTAAGCGTCAGTACAGAGACAAAGTAGAATCTCAATTCAATGGCTCAGACACAAGAGGCATGTGGCAGGGTCTACAGTCAATCATGGACTACAAGATGAAATCCAGCCCAGTCACGGACCAGGATGTCTTGCTCCCAGGCAGACTAAATAACTTTTTTGCCCGCTTTGAGGACAATACAGTGCCACTGACACGGCCTGTAACGGAAACATGCGGTCTCTCCTTCACTGCAGCCGAGGTGAGTAAGACATTTAAACGTGTTAACCCTCGCAAGGCTGCAGGCCCAGACGGCATCCCCAGCCGCGCCCTCAGAGCATGCGCAGACCAGCTGGCCGGTGTGTTTACGGACATATTCAATCAATCCCTATACCAGTCTGCTGTTCCCACATGCTTCAAGAGGGCCACCATTGTTCCTGTTCCCAAGAAAGCTAAGGTAACTGAGCTAAACGACTACCGCCCGTAGCACTCACTTCCGTCATCATGAAGTGCTTTGAGAGACTAGTCAAGGACCATATCACCTCCACCCTACCTGACACCCTAGACCCACTCCAATTTGCTTACCGCCCAAATAGGTCCACAGACGATGCAATCTCAACCACACTGCACACTGCCCTAACCCACCTGGACAAGAGGAATACCTATGTGAGAATGCTGTTCATCGACTACAGCTCGGCATTCAACACCATAGTACCCTCCAAGCTCTTTATCAAGCTCGAGACCCTGGGTCTCGACCCCGCCCTGTGCAACTGGGTACTGGACTTCCTGACGGGCCGCCCCCAGGTGGTGAGGGTATGCAACAACATCTCCTCCCCGCTGATCCTCAACACGGGGGCCCCACAAGGGTGCGTTCTGAGCCCTCTCCTGTACTCCCTGTTCACCCACGACTGCGTGGCCACGCACGCCTCCAACTCAATCATCAAGTTTGCGGACGACACAACAGTGGTAGGCTTGATTACCAACAACGACGAGACGGCCTACAGGGAGGAGGTGAGGGCCCTCGGAGTGTGGTGTCAGGAAAATAACCTCACACTCAACGTCAACAAAACTAAGGAGATGATTGTGGACTTCAGGAAACAGCAGAGGGAACACCCCCCTATCCACATCGATGGAACAGTAGTGGAGAGGGTAGCTAGTTATAAGTTCCTCGGCATACACATCACAGACAAACTGAATTGGTCCACTCACACTGACAGCGCCGTGAAGAAGGCGCAGCAGCGCCTATTCAACCTCAGGAGGCTGAAGAAATTCGGCTTGTCACCAAAAGCACTCACAAACTTCTACAGATGCACAATCGAGAGCATCCTGGCGGGCTGTATCACCGCCTGGTACGGCAACTGCTCCGCCCTCAACCGTAAGGCTCTCCAGAGGGTAGTGAGGACTGCACAACGCATCACCGGGGGCAAACTACCTGCCCTCCAGGACACCTACACCACCCGTTGTTACAGGAAGGACATAAAGATCATCAAGGACATCAACCACCCGAACCACTGCCTGTTCACCCCGCTATCATCCAGAAGGCGAGGTCAGTACAGGTGCATCAAAGCTGGGACCGAGAGACTGAAAAACAGCTTCTATCTCAAGGCCATCAGACTGTTAAACAGCCACCACTAACATTGAGTGGCTGCTGCCAACACACTGTCATTGACACTGACCCAACTCCAGCCATTTTAATAATGGGAATTGATGGGAAATGATGTAAATATATCACTAGCCACTTTAAACAATGCTACCTTATATAATGTTACTTACCCTACATTATTCATCTCATATGCATATGTATATACTGTACTTTACATCATCGACTGCATCCTTATGTAACACATGTATCACTAGCCACTTTAACTATGCCACTTTGTTTACTTTGTCTACACACTCATCTCATATGTATATACTGTACTCGATACCATCTACTGTATGCTGCTCTGTACCATCACTCATTCATATATCCTTATGTACATGTTCCTTATCCCCTTACACTGTGTATAAGACAGTAGTTTTGGAATTGTTAGTTAGATTACTTGTTGGTTATCACTGCATTGTCGGAACTAGAAGCACAAGCATTTCGCTACACTCGCATTTAACATCTGCTAACCATGTGTATGTGACAAATAAAAAATTTGATTTGATTTGATTTGAAGCAGAAACAGACTGGCAGAAACAGGCTACAAATGTGATGATGTAAAAATATATAAACGTGATGAGATAAAAATGTACAACAAAAAAAATAGATATAGATTAGATACTTAAGTGCTAGTTGCTGAAAATATTACTTTAGTATTCTGTGTTTTAAGAGGAGATTAGAAGCAGAGGTGTCAATCTTGACCCTCTCAAAAACAAGCACATAATGAATATCACCCTGTATTCCTCTCTGCTATAACAACTTTCCATTAGGCAAACTAAATGGATATTCAGTATGGAAATGTCTCTCACCAAAATAACCCTGCTGTGGAGACTACCACAGAGAGAAAATCACATTATTTTGTACAAGATAAACAGACACATAAAAAGGTTATGGGCATCTTTCTCAACACACTTTCTTCTCAGTTAACAGTGTCTTTTCTGTGATCAATCTCCACTGCTTTGTGCTGTTTCTGGCATCTCATCTAAATCACAGTGCTGTGCCTGTTTCTGTCATTCTCTATCTGTTTCTCTCTCTCCCTCTCTCCCCCCTCTCTGAACCCTCTCTCTCCCCCTCTCTGAACCCTCTCCGACTCCTCTCGCCCTCGCTCGTCTTTGTTGTGAAAACAGAGCATGAGAAAAGCAATGCGTCATCTCATTATACTGTAACAATGTGGCTCAGCAAAAACACGGGCAGCTCCCTGACAATTAGCCACACACGCACACGCACACACACACACACACACACACACACACACACACACACACACACACACACACACACACACACACACACACACACACACACACACACACACACACACACACACACACACACACACACACACACACACACACACACACACACACACACAGCTGATGCCCCAAATTGATGCTGCTTAAAAAGACAGTTTATAATGTGGCAGACGATGTTCACTTACACAGCCACTATGCTGAAATATTCTGACAAATTTGTCCAGACAGTTAAATAAAGGACAGGTGAAATGGCTATGACAGTTGTTGTGGTGTACACTTTGTTTGCCCAGAGCCCTGTGGAATAGGGTGCCAACTGGGATGCAGGTGAGGAGTTTGGTGTAGGTCTGCCATGAAAGCCTCCTCCTCTTCCTACCTTCATCCTCCTCCTTTGCTCCTTCCTCCCTCCCTCCTCCTCCTCCCTTCCTCCTCCTCCTCCTAAAGAGAGGTGCTCCAGGCTTTAGTCTATATGGCTGGTGGTGTAATCATGTGTGATCATACTTTGTGATATCACATATCCAATCATGTATGAGAGAGGATGCAGGGGTGAAAGTAAGCCGGTACTGTCCTACACTGTCCGGTACTGTCTGGTCCTGTCTGGTACTGCCCTGTACTGTCCGGTACTGTCCTGTACTGTCCGGTACTGCCCTGTACTGTCCGGTACTGTCCTGTACTGTCCGGTACTGCCTGTACTGCCCTGTACTGCCCGGTACTGTCCTGTACTGCCCTGTACTGCCCGGTACTGTCCTGGTACTGTCCGGTACTGCCCGGTACTGCCCGGTACTGTCCTATACTGTCTGGTACCGCCCTGTACTGTCCGGTACTGCCCGGTACTGTCCTGTACTGTCCGGTACTGTCCTGTACTGCCCGGTACTGTCCTGTACTGTCCTGTACTGTCCGGTACTGCCCGTTACTGTCCTGTACTGCCGGTACTGTCCGGTACTGTCCTGTACTGTCCGGTACTGCCCGGTACTGCCCGGTCCTGTCCGGTACTGCCCTCTACTGTCCGGAACTGTCGTGTACTGTCTTGTACTGTCCGGTACTGTCCTGTACTGCCCTGTACTGTCCGATACTGTCCTGTACGGTCTGGTACTGTCCTGTACTGCCCGGTACTGCCCTATACTATCCGGTACTTCCCTTACTGCCCGGTACTGTCTGGTCCTGTCCGGTACTGCCCTGTACTGTCCGGTACTGTCTGGTACTGCCCTGTAGTGTCTTGTACTGTCCGGTACTGCACGATACTGTCCGGTCCTGCCGGTACTGTCCGATACTGTCCGGTCCTGCCGGTACTGCCCCGTACTGTCTGGTACTGTCCAGTACTGTCCGGTACTGTCCGGTACTGTGCTGTACTGTCCGGTACTGCCCTGTACTGTCCGGTACTGCGCTGTACTGTCCTGTACTGTCCGGTACTGTCCTGTACTGTCCTGTACTGTCCGGTACTGTCCTGTCTGTCCGGTACTGTCTGGTACTGTCTGGTCCTGTCTGGTACTGCCCTGTACTGTCCGGTACTGCCCTGTACTGTCCGGTACTGCCCGGTACTGCCCTGTACTGTCCGGTACTGTCCTGTACTGTCCGGTACTGCCTGGTACTGCCCTGTACTGCCCGGTACTGTCCTGTACTGTCCGGTACTGCCCGGTACTGTCCTGTACTGTCCGGTACTGTCCTGTACTGCCCTGTACTGTCCGGTACTGTCCTTGTACTGTCCGGTACTCCCTTTCTGGTACTGTCTGGTCCTGTCCGGTACTGCACTCTACTGTCCGGAACTGTCGTGTACTGTCTTGTACTGTCCGGTACTGTCCTGTACTGCCCTGTACTGTCCGATACTGTCCTGTACGGTCTGGTACTGTCCTGTACTGCCCGGTACTGCCCTGTACTATCCGGTACTTCCCTTACTGCCCGGTACTGTCTGGTCCTGTCCGGTACTGCCCTGTACTGTCCGGTACTGTCTGGTACTGCCCCATACTGTCTAGTACTGTCCAGTACTGTCCGGTACTGTCCGGTACTGTGCTGTACTGTCCGGTACTGCCCTGTACTGTCCGGTACTGTCCTGTACTGCCCGTTACTGTCCTGTACTGTCCGGTACTGCCCTGTACTGTCCGGTACTGCGCTGTACTGCCCTGTACTGTCCGGTACTGCGCTGTACTGTCCTGTACCGTCCGGTACTGTCCGGTACTGTCCTGTACTGTCCGGTACTGTCTGGTCCTGTCTGGTACTGCCCTGTACTGTCCGGTACTGTCCTGTACTGTCCGGTACTGTCTGGTCCTGTCTGGTACTGCCCGGTCCTGTCCGGTATTGCCCTCTACTGTCCGGAACTGTCGTGTACTGTCTTGTACTGTCCGGTACTGTCCTGTACTGCCCTGTACTGTCCGGTACTGTCCTGTACGGTCTGGTACTGTCCTGTACTGCCCGGTACTGCCCTGTACTATCCGGTACTTCCCTTACTGCCCGGTACTGTCTGGTCCTGTCCGGTACTGCCCTGTACTGTCCGGTACTGTCTGGTACTGCCCTGTACTGTCTTGTACTGTCCGGTACTGCCCGATACTGTCCGGTCCTGCTGGTACTGTCCGATATTGTCCGGTCCTGCCGGTACTGCCCCGTACTGTGCTGTACTGTCCAGTACTGTCCGGTACTGTGCTGTACTGTCCGGTACTGCCCTGTACTGTCCGGTACTGTCCTGTACTGCCCGTTACTGTCCTGTACTGTCCGGTACTGCGCTGTACTGCCCTGTACTGTCCGGTACTGCGCTGTACTGTCCTGTACTGTCCGGTACTGTCCTGTATTGTCCTGTACTGTCCGGTACTGTCCTGTACTGTCCGGTACTGTCCTGTACTGTCCGGTACTGTCCTGTACTGCCCGGTACTGTCCTCTACTGTCCGGTACTGTCCGGTACCATCAAAATAAATAGTAGAGGTACGCCGTATCAGTTGGACTTGAGCCTGTTACAATAATTCAAACTGTAGGCTATTACACTATTATTTATCATTAACGCATGTTACCCACATGAAAAATGTGTGAATGGACATGAAAATGTGTGGAATACGCTCCAAAGTGTTGTTGGACTATAACAGTGACATTTTGAACAGGCAGAGATGAGTGGCCGAGACACGCGAGGACAGTGGACACATCAAGTCAGGTTACAAGTGTAGGCCTGATGGATGACCATCACATCATTTAATTCATTACACTTCTTGGAGTTTTGTTCCAGATTTCTCTTTCCTTTCCTTAAATGGCGGGTACACAGGTCACCGTAGTGTGGATGCAGGAGGAATTATTTCCGTGGAGGAACGTGTGCAGGTAGCCAGGCTCATAGGAGCCTTTTGAAGTGATTGTTTGACAATCTGATGAAAACATCATCACTGATTATGTTAATGCCACATGAATTATCTGTAATATTAGGCCCACAGAGATCCTATTAAATAAATAGGGATTATATTTGTAATTCTATGATTAGGAATAAAATATTTTTTTGCACACAGGTTCTGGGAGGTTCTGGGAAGAAATTAAATATACTTTCACCCCTGGGAGGATGACATTATCAAGCTCTAATTAAGGAGCCAATCAGAACATCCTGAGAAATGGAAGAGGCCCTATTTAGACTGACAGAGATGTGGTGATTACATGATTAGACAATAAGCAACCATGATTTGACACTAAACTCCGTGACACCATTCTTGTCAGCTGTGTCAGTGTGGATGACAGTAAATGTTCATTGTCTATTTTCAACTCAAAGAGCACAGAGTCCTATTAAAAGGCAAGTACAATGAACTGAACTGAAAGTATTGAGTTGACTAATAACTTACAGTAATCAAGACTTGAGACTTGTTTGCTGACATCTGAAGTCGGTCAACAAGTGGGAACAAGTGTGTTCCTATAATGTGATATTTAGTAGAGATGAGGCCACAGGCTGGCCGCGGTCCTGACAGCATGCCAGGGAGCTGGCACGGAATGGACAGAGTGGGGGCAGTTGCCATGGTTACCCTGGCAGGCACAGAGCCCTATCATGGCAGATCTGGGCTCTGTGTGGGTACAGTATAATCGCAGGGGAAAAGAGTGGGTATGGTGTAACAGCCTTATCACTAAGGGGACTGTGTGTGTGTGTGTGTGTGTGTGTGTGTGTGTGTGTGTGTGTGTGTGTGTGTGTGTGTGTGTGTGTGTGTGTGTGTGTGTGTGTGTGTGTGTGTGTGTGTGTGTGTGTGTGTGTGTGTGTGTGTGTGTGTGTGTTAAAACAGGGTGGTACCAGGTGCTTGTCATTATGGTTGCTGTGCAGAGCCACTATGGTAGTTCACTGAGTGTCCCATCTCTACTCTGCTACATGCCACACAGACAGGCGTTAATCCAACCCCAGCCTTCCCTGAGCTCTGGTGATTACCACTACATAAACATTAGCATCTCTCTCCTCTCTCTCTTCTCTCTCTCTCTCTCTCTCTCTCTCTCTCTCTCTCTCTCTCTCTCTCTCTCTCTCTCTCTCTCTCTCTCTCTCTCTCTCTCTCTCTCTCTCTCTCTCTCTCTCTCTCTCTCTCTCTCTCTCTCTCTCTCTCTCTCTCTCTCTCTCTCTCTCAAGCTCACCATCCTCATTCATATCCCTAAACTAACATCCAATCCCTCTCACCCTTCCCTCACTCGCACTCCCTCTCTCTCTCTATCATATGCTCTCTATCTCCCTCTCTATCCTATTCTCTCTATCCCCCTGTCTCTATCCTATTCTCTCTATCCCCCTCTCTCATATTCTCTCTCTGTATATATATATCCTTATCTCTCTCTCTCTTCTTCTCATGGGAGTTTTAGCCGAGAGTGCCTTTGTCTCTTTCCTGGACCTGAACTACAGGATGTGGTAATCTCTCCATGTCGACATGAAGCAGGAACCAGTGTCTACTGGGGGTGATAGCTGGCAGAGAGAGAGAGAGAGAGAGAGAGAGAGAGAGAGAGAGAGAGAGAGAGAGAGAGAGAGAGAGAGAGAGAGAGAGAGAGAGAGAGAGAGAGAGAGAGAGAGAGAGAGAGAGAGAGAGAGAGAGAGAGAGAGAGAGAGAGAGAGAGAGAGAGAGAGAGAGAGAGAGAGAGAGAGAGAGAGAACCTGTCAGTTGATTGACAGGAGAGTGCAGCAGCAGACAGCAGACAGTGAATGACTCGACTGCGAACTTGCTTCCTGACATTTTCAAGCTTATCAAAACATTTAAATGTTCTGACTTAATCTGCATGGATTTCTTCTAGTCTGGTTAACCAGACCGATATTATTACAAAGCATTATCTTTCGGTCTGGACAAACGGGCAACATTTATTCAGCTTCACCCAACCACATTCAAATGGACAGAGACAAAGTGTCGCTCTAAAATGTTCCTTTCGACTGAATGTGCCATAAAGAAATTAACCACACATATTTTCAACGTGGTTAACTGTATTTTCCCATATAAGAACTGAGCTTAATGGGGTTTTAATGAGAAATCCCCCAGTGTGAGAGGGTTCTGTGGGAACTATGGCGTCTCCGCAGTCAGGAAGAAAGTCCCTCTGGAAATGCTACTGAATCAGATAAGATAAAAATAGGCCGACTGCCCTGTGAATCAGGAGGGGTCAAAGGGTAAGGCTGGTAAACTCGCCGTGATACAGTAGCTTCATCCTATATTCATTCATCCTATTGGTTAGGATTTGCTAGGTAAGTACTGTTATGTACATGGATTTGCTCCCTATCAGCACAGACACAACAACATGGCACAGGAGAGCAGTTACCATGATAACCAAATGGCCCATTCCACTGTATATGTGACTATAGCAGAGAAAGAGACAGAGATACAGTATATGAATATACAGTATATATGATATATGTATATACAGTATATATGTAGAAAAAGAGAGAGAAAGATACATTATGAAAGAGAAATAGACGCGACAGAGCACAACGTTTGAGAGTCAGGGACATTTTGAGAGCAGAAAGACGAGGAGAGGAGAGACAAGTGGAGGCAGAGTTACACATAATTATCTTGGCTGGCTAAGCCCTGACTGTTGCTGTAATTAATGCTATTGAAGTCGTCTGGGAGAGAGAGAGGGCTCAGAGAGGCTGGCTGACATAATTGACATTCCACTGATTTCATCCACAGAGCCTTTGAGACTAGTGCAAACAGGCACCTTCTAGTCTAGACTTAGACTGAGGATAGTCACCGGATAGGTCTCACATTAAACTGAGAGGATTGGTTACGAGTTACGGCAACCATGTTATATGAACCTGCTTATAGAAAGACTATTTCATCAAAAGCTTAATGATGATGTAGAGCAGAGCCTGTCGGTTGGGAAAGGTCTAAAAACGCTTGTCATATCGTTACAGCAAACCATATGACAATACATTTATCAGAGCCAATCACATACAGGGCCTTGAGAAAGTATTCACACCACTTGACTTTTTCCAATTTTATGTGAATTTTAAAGGGTTACATTGAGTTTGTTGTAACTGGCCTCCACACAATACCCCATAATGTCAAAGTGGAATAATGTCAACTCTTAATTAAAAATTAAAAGCTGAAATGTCTTGAGTCAATAAGTATTCAAGTCCTTTCCTTTGTTATGGCAAGCCTAATTAAGTTCAGGAGTAAAAATGTGCTTAACAAGTCAAAATAAGTTGCATGGGCTCACTCTGTGCAAACTAATAGTATTTAACATGCTTTTGGAATGACTACCTCATCTCTGTATCCCACACATACAATTATCTGTAAGGTCCCTCAGTCGAGCAGTGAATTTCAAAAACAGACTCAACCACAAAGACCAGTGAGGTTTTCCAATGCCTCACAAAGAAGGGTACCTATCGTAGATGGGTAAAAAAAAAAAAAAAATATCCCTTTGAGCATGGTGAAGTTATTAATTACACTTTGGATTATGTATCAATACACCCAGTCACTACAAAGATACAGGTGTCCTTCCTAAATCAGTTGCAGGAAAGGAAAGAAACCTCTCAGGGAATTTACCATGAGGCCAATGGTGACTTGAAAACAGTTAAAGAGGGTATGTGTGTGCTGTGATAGGAGAACACTGAGGATGGTTCGACAACATTGTAGTTACTCCACAATACTGACCTAAATGACCAATTGAAAAGAAGGAAGCCTGCACAGAATCCAAATATTCCAAAACATACACCTTGTTTGCAATAAAAAAAAAAAAATTGCTTTATGTCCTGAATACAAAGTGTTATGTTTGGATAAAATCCAATATATACCACCATTCATATTTTCAAGTATGGTGGTGGCTACGTCATGTTATGGGTATGCTTGTCATCGGCAAGGACTAGGGAGTTTTTAAAGATAAAAAGAAATGGACTAGAGCTAAGCACAGGCAAAATCCTGGTTCAGTTTGCTTTCCAACCAACACTGGTGTAACGGCATTCTTCCTCCTCTTCTGAGGAGGAGTAGCGAGAAGGATCGGAGGACCAATGTGCAGTGTGGTAAGTGTCCATAACGTTTATTTTAAGACATAAACTGAACACTATGAAATACAAAACAATAAACGTGAACATGAACGAAAACCGAAACAGTACCGTGTGGCCCAAAACACTCACACGGAAACAAACACCCACAACTCAAAAGTGAAACCCAGGCTACCTAAGTATGATTCTCGATAACTAACGACACCTGCCGCTGATTGAGAACCATACTAGGCTGAACTCAAAACCCCAACATAGAAAAACACACATAGGAAATAAAGGTCAGAACGTGACAACTGGGAGACAAATTCACCTTTCAGCAGGACAATAACCTAAAACACAAGGCCAAATATTAACTGGAGTTGCTTACCAAGATGACATTGAATGTTCCAGAGTGGTCTAGTTAGAGTTTTGACTTAAATTGGTTTGAAAATGTATGGCAAGACTTGAAAATGGCTGTCTAGCAATGATCAACAACCAACTTCATTGAGCTTGAAGAATTAAAAAAATTATAATGTGCAAATATTGTACAATCTAGGTGTGCGAAGCTCTTAGAAACTTTTCCAGAAGGACTCAGTGATTCTAACATGTATTTACTCAGGGGGTTGAATACTTATGTAATCCAGATATATATATTTTTTACAAATGTTAGAATTCTTCTTCCATTTTGACATTACAGGGTATTTTGTGTAGATCGTTGACAAAATCCCACCTTGAAACACAACAGAATGTGGAAAAAGTCAAGGGGTGTGAATGCTATCTGAAGATAATGTATACCACCCACTCTGTGGCAGGTCCATGACTATGTATAAAAAATGTTCTCATCAAAATATTTGTCCTACAACTCCATTGGTTTTCAGATGTAATTCAATATGTGGTGCTTTAATGTAATCACAAAAAGAACAGTACGCTGAAAACCTAGTGAATATAGATACCAGGAATCCGCTCTGCCAGCATACATGCTGACCACACCGTTAACGTCACGTGCGCGAGCGTTGCAAAATAAATTTACACGTACATGTTATTCAAGCATTGCACCCACACTGCTCACGTGTGTCTGCGTAGCCTGGCGCTAAAATAGAACTTGGTTCTATTTGTGCAACAGTAAGCTAGCTGTCACGCCCTGACCTTAGAGAGCTTTTTATGTCTCTATTTTGGTTTGGTCAGGGCGTGAGTTGGGGTGGGCATTCTATGTTTTGTGTTTCTATGATTTTCTATTTCTAGGTTTTGGCCGGGTATGGTTCTCAATCAGGGACAGCTGTCTATCATTGTCTCTGATTGGGAACCATACTTAGGTACCCCTTTTCCCACCTGTGTTTGTGGGAAGTTGACTTTGTTTAGGGCACATACATTGGGGCAAAAAAGTATTTAGTCAGCCACCAATTGTGCAAGTTCTCCCACTTAAAAAGATGAGGCCTGTAATTTTCATCATAGGTACACTTCAACTATGACAGACAAAATGAGAAATAAAAATCCAGAAAATCACATTGTAGGATTTTTTATTAATTTATTTGCAAATTATGGTGGAAAATAAGTATTTGGTCAATAACAAAAGTTTATCTCAATATTTTGTTATATACCCTGATAGCATCTGGTGTGGGTGAACAAAATCACCTTGCACGTGCGGTCTGGTCAGCATGTTACACTCCTTAAAAAAGGTACTATCTAGAACCTTAAAGATTTCTTTGGCTGTCTCCATGGGAGAACCCTTTGAAGAATCCTTTTTGGTTCTATGTAGAACCCTTTTGGTTCTACCTATAACCAAAAAGGGTTCTCCTATGGGGACAGCCAAAGAACCCTTTTGGAACCCTTTTTTCTAAGAGTGTAGGTGTCTACTGAATGTCTTTGAGTCAATTCTTTTTCTGCGAAAAGAGTAAAGAAAACAATCATTCATTACATTTGTAAGGCACTTTTCATTATAGAAGAATCTCAAAGTGGATAAATTACATTATACATAATGCATTTAATACATTAGTAGCTAGAACATATGAGAGAACAACCAATGTCTTCTTTGACAGAAGGCAACCTTGACCATGTATAGCTAGACTACAGTACACATGAGTTTTCTGACATACAACCAGGGTTGTGTAGGTTACTTTCTAAATGTAATCCGTTAAATTACTAGTTACCTGTCCAAAATTGTAATCAGTAACATTACTTTTGGATTACCCAATTACGTAATCTGAATACATTTCGTTACTTTTAGATGACTTCCCCCTTAAAAAGAGGCATTAGAAGGAGACAAACATAATAATAATAATATATGCCATTTAGCAGACGCTTTTATCCAAAGCGACTTACAATCATGTGTGCATACATTCTACGTATGGGTGGTCCTGGGAATCGAACCCACTACCCTGAGCTACAGAGGACCGTATGTTACCAATTGAACAACATCTATTGCAGGATAAATCAATGTTAAAGTTTACATAGCTGGTCATATATGGATGTTACATTTGACTTTATGGGTTGGTTATGTAGGCTTCTTCTAACCCATCGCTTTCTACTGCAGTTAAAGTCGGAAGTTGACATACACTTAGGTTGGAGTCAATAAAATTTGTTTTTCAACCACTACACAAATTTCTTGTGAACAAACTATAGTTTTGTCAAGTAGGTTAGGAGATATACTTTGTGCATGACACAAGTAATTTTTCCAACAATTGTTTGCAGACAGATTATTTCACTTATAATTCACTGTATCACAATTCCAGTGGGTCAGAAGTTTACATACACTAAGTTGACTGTGCCTTTAAACAGCTTGAAAAAGTCCAGAAAATGATGTCATGGCTTTAGAAGCTTCTTATAGGCTGACATCATTTGAGTCAATTGGAGGTGTACCTGTGGATGTATTTCAAGGCCTACCTTCAAACTCAGTGCCTCTTTGCTTGATATCATAGGAAAATCAAAAGAAATCAGTCAAGACATCAGAAAACAATTGGACCTTCCAAATAGACGATGACCCCAAGCATACTTCCAAAGTTGTGGCAAAATGGCTTAAGGTCAACAAAGTCAAGGTATTGGAGTGGCCATCACAAAGCCCTGACCTCAATCCCATAGAAAATCCGTGGGCAGAGATAAAAAGCGTGTGTGAGCAAGGAGGCCTACAAACGTGACTCAGTTACACCAGCTCTGTCAGGAGGAATTGGCCAACATTCACCCAACTTATTGTGGGAAGCTGGTGAAAGGCTACTCGAAAGGTTTGACCCAAATTCAACAATTTAAAGGCAATGCTACCAAATACTAATTGAATGTATGTAAACCTCTGACCCACTGGGAATGTGATGAAAGAAATAAAAGCTGAAATAAATTATTCTCTCTACTATTATTCTGAAATTTCACATTCTTAAAAATAAAGTGTTGATCCCAACTGACCTAAATCAGGGAATTTTTACTAGGATTAAATGTCAGGAATTATGAAAAACTGAGTTTAAATGTATTTGGCTAAGGTGTATGTCAACTTCTGACTTCAACTGTACATATAATAATACAATTAAATTATATTTTTACATTAAAATACAAAGTCTAGCAGAGTTCCAGTCATTCCAATAACTGTTATACCCCTTATTCTTCAAGAACAGGGCTTGGAAATATGAAAGTACAGATCAGCCAAATTGTTTTACCTGAGCATGACCCCAACACTAAGGACATATTAGCCACATTGTTTTACCTGAGCATGACCCCAACACTAAGGACATATTAGCCACATTGTTTTACCTGAGCATGACCCCAACACTAAGGACATATTAGCCACATTGTTTTACCTGAGCATGACCCCAACACTAAGGACATATTAGCCACATTGTTTTACCTGAGCATGACCCCAACACTAAGGACATATTAGCCACATTGTTTTTTACCTAAGGACATATTAGCCACATTGAGCATAAGGAGCCACAACACTAAGGACATATTAGCCACATTGTTTTACCTGAGCATGACCCCAACACTAAGGACATATTAGCCACGTTGTTTTACCTGAGCATGACCACAACACTAAGGACATATTAGCCACATTGTTTTACCTGAGCATGACCCCAACACTAAGGACATATTAGCCACGTTGTTTTACCTGAGCATGACCACAACACTAAGGACATATTAACAACATTGTTTTACCTGAGCATGACCCCAACACTAAGGACGTATTAGCCAGCCCTACTCTGTTGTTTATGATTTTGTTGTCATGGAGGACTGATTGGGCTCAATGATTCGAGTTGAAAAATAAATTCTGCGCTCATGGAATGGCCTGCTTTGAGCAATACTGAAGAAAAAAAGCCCCACTTGTATTCCATAGGCTAGGATCCGCACTATGCAGCTGTTGCAAGAGCACATTTTTCACTGGCTGTCCACTGGTTTCAAAAACAATGATTGATAGGCAGCTTAAACTTCTGGAATTCAACCATTACCAAATACACATTTAGATTTGTGAACAGCCATCCACAACTACCACAATCCGTAAGGAGTAAATAGCTCAATTAAAGAGCAGCAGTGTGATTCACATCAATGCGCTATGTAGATAACAATAATAAGTGATACCCGTATCACCGTAGACTAAACCACTGCTGTAATCCTTACCGCCAAGCGTTTATTCAAGTTGGATAATCTTTGGATGCCGACAACAGTCATATCATTGGAAGAGATATCTTGAACTGTAGCCCACAAAAGCCTACTCCTGCTCTTTTCCCACAATGCATCACACCCAGTTGGTGTGTCCTCATAGTGGTCTCTGACTTGTGGTCAGACTCTCAGGTGGAACAAACTTAAATGTGCGCCTTTTTTCAATGCTGATTTGAATATCATGGAGAAAACAGAAAAGTGTCAAATATTTTTTTCCCGCAAACATCCTTTATGAATTTATAAGTAATCCTCAAAGTAATCATTTCGTTTTTCAAAAGTATCTGTAATATGATCACATTTTTTTTGCTGGTAACGTAACGGATTACAGTTACAATTTTTAGTAATCCTTTACATGTAACTGATTCCATGTAATCCGTTACTCCCTAACCCTGCATACTGCACATGCTTTTCTAGAGTAACATATCTGTATGATATGTAGTGTGGATGTCTAGGCCTTTTGGGTATGGCTGATAAAACAGAACATATTCTCACATTTACTTTCTAAATGTTATGCATCAGTTCGAGCTTTCTTCTGTTTAAGGCATTCCACTCCAATAATTACACTGATCAAAAAAATATAAACGCAACATGTAATGTGTTGGTCCCATGTTTCATGAGTTGAAATAAAAGATCCAATACATTTTCCATACACAAAAAAAAGCTTATTTCTCTTATTTTGTGCACAAATTTGTTTACTTCCCTGTTAGTGAGAATTTCTTTGCCAAGATAATCCATCCACCTGACAGGTGTGGCATATCAAGAAGCTGATTAAACAGCATGATTATTACACAGGTGCTCCTTGTGTTGGGGACAATAAATGGCCACTCTAAAATGTGCAGTTTGTCACACAACACAATGTCACAAAATTGAATGCTGTAGCCAAAGAATTTAATGTTAATTTCTCTACCATAAGCCACCTCCAACGTAATTTGAAAGAATTTGGCAGTACGTCCAACCGGCCTTACAACGTGTAACCATACCAGCCCAGGACCTCCACATCCGGCTTCTTCACCTGCGGGATCATCTGACGGCTGATGAAAACTGTGGGTTTGCACAACCAAATAACTTCTGCACAAACTGTCAGAAAGCGTCTCAGGGAAGCTCATCTGCGTGCTCGTTGTCCTCACCAGGGTCTTGACCTGACAGCAGTTTGGTGTCGTAACCGTAGGCAGTGGGCAAATGCTCAGCTTCGATGGCCACTGGCATGCTGGAGAAATGTGCTCTTCACAGATGAATCCCGGTTTCAACTGTACCGGGCAAAATTGCGGACAGAGTGTGTGGCGTTGTGTGGGCGAGCAATTTGCTGATGTCAAAGTTGTGAACAGAGTTGGCATGTACGACAGCGAGTTCCAGTTCCCTACAATATCCAGCAACTTCGCACAGCAATTGAAGAGGGGTGGGACAACATTCGACAGCCCACAATCAATACCTGTTCAACTCTATGCGAAGGAGATGTGTCGTGCAGCATAAGACAAATGGTGGTCACACCAGATACTGACTGGTTTTCTGACACATGCCTCCATCTTTTATTTTCAAGGTATCTGTGACCAACAGATGCATATCTGCATTCCCAGTCATGTGAAATACATAGATTAGGGCCTAATGAATTCATTTCAACAGACTGATTTCCTTATATGAACTGTAACTCAGTAAAATCTTTGAAATGATTGCATGTTGCACTTATATTTTTGTTCAATGTAGATTCTTAACTATAAATCAAAAAAGTAATAAAATACACAGAGATTTGGTTGTTGGGTGAGTCTTGCGGGCAGATAAGATACAGTAAATTAAGGACACCATTAAATGGAGAAGTAATTAAATGGGCTTTTAAACTAATGGCCTGGACTCACACTGTTCCCTGCAAGTATGACACGAGTCAACAGTCAAACTCAACTTGATAGAACTGAAACACCCAGAGGAAATAAAGTACAGAAGTCACCTTCATATGGAACTGCTTGAGCAACTGAAACACCCAGAGGGAAATAAGAGTCTAACAAATCCCCATCTATTTAAAACATGTATTATTTAGTAACAGGTAGCCTACAACCTGACCAGGTACGCTCTGAGCCCATGTAATAATATACTATAGCAGAGCTTTATTACTAACAGGTAGTCTACAACCTGACCAGGTAAGCTCTGAGCCCATGTAATAATATACTATAGCAGAGCTTTATTACTAACAGGTAGTCTACAACCTGACCAGGTACGCTCTGAGCCCATGTAATAATATACTATAGCAGAGCTTTATTAGTAACAGGTAGTCTACAACCTGACCAGGTAAGCTCTGAGCCCATGTAATAATATACTATAGCAGAGCTTTATTACTAACAGGTAGTCTACAACCTGACCAGGTAAGCTCTGAGCCCATGTAATAATATACTATAGCAGAGCTTTATTACTAACAGGGGGCAATGACCAGGTACGCTTTACACCTGACCAGGTACGCATCTGAGCCCATGTAATAATATCCTATAGCAGAGCTTTATTACTAACAGGTAGTCTACAACCTGACCAGGTACGCTCTGAGCCCATGTAATAATATACTATAGCAGAGCTTTATTACTAACAGGTAGTCTACAACCTGACCAGGTAAGCTCTGAGCCCATGTAATAATATACTATAGCAGAGCTTTATTACTAACAGGTAGTCTACAACCTGACCAGGTAAGCTCTGAGCCCATGTAATAATATACTATAGCAGAGCTTTATTACTAACAGGTAGTCTACAACCTGACCAGGTAAGCTCTGAGCCCATGTAATAATATACTATAGCAGAGCTTTATTACTAACAGGTAGTCTACAACCTGACCAGGTAAGCTCTGAGCCCATGTAATAATATACTATAGCAGAGCTTTATTACTAACAGGTAGTCTACAACCTGACCAGGTACGCTCTGAGCCCATGTAATAATATCCTATAGCAGAGCTTTATTAGTAGACTGGGAGCAATGGTGTAGTCTACAACCTGACCAGGTACGCTCTGTGCCCATGTAATAATATACTATAGCAGAGCTTTATTAGTAACAGGTAGTCTACAACCTGACCAGGTAAGCTCTGAGCCCATGTAATAATATACTATAGCAGAGCTTTATTAGTAACAGGTAGTCTACAACCTGACCAGGTACGCTCTGAGCCCATGTAATAATATACTATAGCAGAGCTTTATTAGTAACAGGTAGCCTACAACCTGACCAGGTACGCTCTGAGCCCATGTAATAATATACTATAGCAGAGCTTTATTACTAACAGGTAGTCTACAACCTGACCAGGTACGCTCTGAGCCCATGTAATAATATACTATAGCAGAGCTTTATTACTAACAGGTAGCCTACAACCTGACCAGGTAAGCTCTGAGCCCATGTAATAATATCCTATAGCAGAGCTTTACTAGTAACAGGTAGTCTACAACCTGACCAGGTACGCTGAGCCCTGAGCCCATGTAACTAATATAGTAACAGGTAGCTCTGTAGACAGGTACGCTCTGAGCCCGGACCGTGCAGGCTAGTAACAGGTAGTCTACAACCTGACCACCGCTCTGAGCCCATGTAATAATATACTATAGCAGAGCTTTATTAGTAACAGGTAGTCTACAACCTGACCAGGTACGCTCTGAGCCCATGTAATAATATACTATAGCAGAGCTTTATTACTAACAGGTAGTCTACAACCTGACCAGGTACGCTCTGAGCCCATGTAATAATATCCTATAGCAGAGCTTTATTAGTAACAGGTAGTCTACAACCTGACCAGGTACGCTCTGAGCCCATGTAATAATATACTATAGCAGAGCTTTATTACTAACAGGTAGCCTACAACCTGACCAGGTACGCTCTGAGCCCATGTAATAATATACTATAGCAGAGCTTTATTAGTAACAGGTAGCCTACAACCTGACCAGGTACGCTCTGAGCCCATGTAATAATGTACTATAGCAGAGCTTTATTACTAACAGGTAGCCTACAACCTGACCAGGTACGCTCTGAGCCCATGTAATAATATACTATAGCAGACTCTATTCTGCAGCTCTATTACTAACAGGTAGTCTACAACCTGACCAGGTACGCGCTCTGAGCCCATGTAATAATATACTATAGCAGACTATTAGCAGGTAGTCTACAACCTGACCAGGTAAGCTCTGAGCCCATGTAATAATATACCAGGCAGAGCTTTATTAGTAACAGGTAGTCTACAACCTGACCAGGTACGCTCTGAGCCCATGTAATAATATACTATAGCAGAGCTTTATTACTAACAGGTAGCCTACAACCTGACCAGGTAAGCTCTGAGCCCATGTAATAATATACTATAGCAGAGCTTTATTAGTAACAGGTAGCCTACAACCTGACCAGGTACGCTCTGAGCCCATGTAATAATATCATATAGCAGAGCTTTATTACTAACAGGTAGTCTACAACCTGACCAGGTACGCTCTGAGCCCATGTAATAATATACTATAGCAGAGCTTTATTACTAACAGGTAGCCTACAACCTGACCAGGTAAGCTCTGAGCCCATGTAATAATATCCTATAGCAGAGCTTTACTAGTAACAGGTAGTCTACAACCTGACCAGGTACGCTCTGAGCCCATGTAATAATATACTATAGCAGAGCTTTATTAGTAACAGGTAGTCTACAACCTGACCAGGTACGCTCTGAGCCCATGTAATAATATACTATAGCAGAGCTTTATTAGTAACAGGTAGCCTACAACCTGACCAGGTACGCTCTGAGCCCATGTAATAATGTACTATAGCAGAGCTTTATTACTAACAGGTAGTCTACAACCTGACCAGGTACGCTCTGAGCCCATGTAATAATGTACTATAGCAGAGCTTTATTACTAACAGGTAGTCTACAACCTGACCAGGTACGCTCTGAGCCCATGTAATAATATACTATAGCAGAGCTTTATTACTAACAGGTAGTCTACAACCTGACCAGGTACGCTCTGAGCCCATGTAATAATATACTATAGCAGAGCTTTATTACTAACAGGTAGTCTACAACCTGACCAGGTACGCTCTGAGCCCATGTAATAATGTACTATAGCAGAGCTTTATTAGTAACAGGTAGTCTACAACCTGACCAGATACGCTCTGAGCCCATGTAATAATATCATATAGCAGAGCTTTATTAGTAACAGGTAGTCTACAACCTGACCAGATACGCTCTGAGCCCATGTAATAATATACTATAGCAGAGCTTTATTACTAACAGGTAGTCTACAACCTGACCAGGTAAGCTCTGAGCCCATGTAATAATATCCTATAGCAGAGCTTTACTAGTAACAGGTAGTCTACAACCTGACCAGGTACGCTCTGAGCCCATGTAATAATATCCTATAGCAGAGCTTTATTACTAACAGGTAGTCTACAACCTGACCAGGTACGCTCTGAGCCCATGTAATAATATACTATAGCAGAGCTTTATTACTAACAGGTAGTCTACAACCTGACCAGGTACGCTCTGAGCCCATGTAATAATATACTATAGCAGAGCTTTATTAGTAACAGGTAGTCTACAACCTGACCAGGTAAGCTCTGAGCCCATGTAATAATATCCTATAGCAGAGCTTTATTACTAACAGGTAGTCTACAACCTGACCAGGTACGCTCTGAGCCCATGTAATAATATCCTATAGCAGAGCTTTATTACTAACAGGTAGTCTACAACCTGACCAGGTACGCTCTGAGCCCATGTAATAATATCCTATAGCAGAGCTTTATTACTAACAGGTTGTCTACAACCTGACCAGGTACGCTCTGAGCCCATGTAATAATATCCTATAGCAGAGCTTTATTACTAACAGGTAGCCTACAACCTGACCAGGTAAGCTCTGAGCCCATGTAATAATATCCTATAGCAGAGCTTTATTACTAACAGGTAGTCTACAACCTGACCAGGTATGCTCTGAGCCCATGTAATAATATCCTATAGCAGAGCTTTATTACTAACAGGTTGTCTACAACCTGACCAGGTAAGCTCTGAGCCCATGTAATAATATCCTATAGCAGAGCTTTATTACTAACAGGTAGTCTACAACCTGACCAGGTACGCTCTGAGCCCATGTAATAATATCCTATAGCAGAGCTTTATTACTAACAGGTAGTCTACAACCAGACCAGGTACGCTCTGAGCCCATGTAATAATATCCTATAGCAGAGCTTTATTACTAACAGGTAGTCTACAATCTGACCAGGTACGCTCTGAGCCCATGTAATAAGGTGAATGCACCAATTTGTAAGTCGCTCTGGATAAGAGCGTCTGCTAAATGACTTAAATGTAATGTAATGTAATAATATCCTATAGCAGAGCTTTATTAGTAACAGGTAGTCTACAACCTGACCAGATACGCTCTGAGCCCATGTAATAATATACTATAGCAGAGCTTTATTACTAACAGGTAGTCTACAACCTGACCAGATACGCTCTGAGCCCATGTAATAATATCCTATAGCAGAGCTTTATTACTAACAGGTAGTCTACAACCTGACCAGATACGCTCTGAGCCCATGTAATAATATCCTATAGCAGAGCTTTATTACTAACAGGTAGTCTACAACCTGACCAGGTACGCTCTGAGCCCATGTAATAATATCCTATAGCAGAGCTTTATTACTAACAGGTAGTCTACAACCTGACCAGATACGCTCTGAGCCCATGTAATAATATACTATAGCAGAGCTTTATTACTAACAGGTAGTCTACAACCTGACCAGATACGCTCTGAGCCCATGTAATAATATCCTATAGCAGAGCTTTATTACTAACAGGTAGTCTACAACCTGACCAGATACGCTCTGAGCCCATGTAATAATATCCTATAGCAGAGCTTTATTACTAACAGGTAGTCTACAACCTGACCAGGTACGCTCTGAGCCCATGTAATAATATCCTATAGCAGAGCTTTATTACTAACAGGTAGTCTACAACCTGACCAGGTACGCTCTGAGCCCATGTAATAATATACTATAGCAGAGCTTTATTACTAACAGGTAGTCTACAACCTGACCAGGTACGCTCTGAGCCCATGTAATAATATACTATAGCAGAGCTTTATTAGTAACAGGTAGTCTACAACCTGACCAGGTACGCTCTGAGCCCATGTAATAATATCCTATAGCAGAGCTTTATTACTAACAGGTAGTCTACAACCTGACCAGGTACGCTCTGAGCCCATGTAATAATATCCTATAGCAGAGCTTTATTACTAACAGGTAGTCTACAACCTGACCAGGTACGCTCTGAGCCCATGTAATAATATCCTATAGCAGAGCTTTATTACTAACAGGTAGTCTACAACCTGACCAGGTACGCTCTGAGCCCATGTAATAATATCCTATAGCAGAGCTTTATTACTAACAGGTTGTCTACAACCTGACCAGGTAAGCTCTGAGCCCATGTAATAATATCCTATAGCAGAGCTTTATTACTAACAGGTAGTCTACAACCTGACCAGGTACGCTCTGAGCCCATGTAATAATATCCTATAGCAGAGCTTTATTACTAACAGGTAGTCTACAACCTGACCAGGTACGCTCTGAGCCCATGTAATAATATCCTATAGCAGAGCCCATGTAATAATATCCTATAGCAGAGCTTTATTACTAACAGGTAGTCTACAACCAGACCAGGTACGCTCTGAGCCCATGTAATAATATCCTATAGCAGAGCTTTATTACTAACAGGTAGTCTACAATCTGACCAGGTACGCTCTGAGCCCATGTAATAAGGTGAATGCACCAATTTGTAAGTAGCTCTGGATAAGAGCGTCTGCTAAATGACTTAAATGTAATGTAATGTAATAATATCCTATAGCAGAGCTTTATTAGTAACAGGTAGTCTACAACCTGACCAGATACGCTCTGAGCCCATGTAATAATATACTATAGCAGAGCTTTATTACTAACAGGTAGTCTACAACCTGACCAGATACGCTCTGAGCCCATGTAATAATATCCTATAGCAGAGCTTTATTGTGGTAAACCAAGAAACTACAAATCAACCCACACTCCAACCAACCAAGCCCAGCTGTCTTCAAACACTGAGCAGCTTGGTGGTACAAGGCTCCTCCTCAGCATCTGAGACACAGAGATAGGCCATATTTGAAGAAGAGAATCAGCATGGCTGAGCCAGCCTTTGGTTGTGTAAGATGTTTATTGTTTCATGTCTCCATCATAAGAAAGCTCTAGCTGGTGTAACTCTCTGTCTCACTCTCTCCCCCGTTCCGCTGCCCCCACACTTCTGCTCCTTGATTGGTTAATGAGGTCCACTGTTCGGCTCTCCTCCCACGCTGCCATTAGGGCTCACTAAGTGACAGCCTGGTTGCCGGGCATGTGTCACCGGTCCACTCGTCATTGTAACTAACATATCATACATGATGATATCACCTGCAGGGGACAGAGTCTCCTGGAGAGCGGAGTGGAGCAACCTACACAGACAGACTGGTTTCAGTGCACAGCTAAGTAATTTAGTGCACAGCTAAGTGAGACACTCACTGTAAATGTAAATATAAGATGTTGAACTGAGCTCAGATCAGGAGTTGTGTCACATATTTCAAGAGTGTATATTTTAGCTGTTCTTAATTAATGTTCTGTTCTGAGTCAAGCTAATCTTAATGTCACTTTGGAACAGGACTCAGAACCACTCAGCACTACTGATGTCTGGAACAGGCTTCAGAACCACTCAGCACAGCTGAACCGGACTCAGAACCACTCAGCACTACTGATGTCTGGAACAGGCTTCAGAACCACTCAGCACAGCTGAACAGGACTCAGAACCACTCAGCACTACTGATGTCTGGAACAGGCTTCAGAACCACTCAGCACTACTGATGTCTGGAACAGGACTCAGAACCACTCAGCACTACTGATGTCTGGAACAGGACTCAGAACCACTCAGCACTACTGATGTCTGGAACAGGACTCAGAACCACTCAGCACTACTGATGTCTGGAACAGGACCCAGAACCACTCAGCACTACTGATGTCTGGAACAGGACCCAGAACCACTCAGCACTGCTGATGTCTGGAACAGGACCCAGAACCACTCAGCACTACTGATGTCTGGAACAGGACCCAGAACCACTCAGCACTACTGATGTCTGGAACAGGACCCAGAACCACTCAGCACTACTGATGTCTGGAACAGGACCCAGAACCACTCAGCACTACTGATGTCTGGAACAGGACTCAGAACCACTCAGCACTACTGATGTCTGGAACAGGACTCAGAACCACTCAGCACTACTGATGTCTGGAACAGGCTTCAGAACCACTCAGCACTACTGATGTCTGGAACAGGACTCAGAACCACTCAGCACTACTGATGTCTGGAACAGGACTCAGAACCACTCAGCACTACTGATGTCTGGAACAGGACTCAGAACCACTCAGCACTACTGATGTCTGGAACAGGACTCAGAACCACTCAGCACTACTGATGTCTGGAACCTCTCCTTCTCTCTCTTTCCTTTTCCTCCCCATCTCTCTCTCTTCTTCACTCATTCTCTCCTTCTCTCACATTAGACCACATCCAGCTTGGACTCTTTCTCACTGGCCTCTCCTCTTTATCTTCCCCTCTCTCTCCCTTCTGTAACAGGTTAGAGGTTGACATGGTATAGTATCTATGGGTTGTCCCTCACGCTTCACTTCCTTCTTCCCCTCCTCTCTCCCTTCTGTAACAGGTTAGAGGTTGACATGGTATAGTATCTATGGGTTGTCCCTCACGCTACACTTCCTTCTTCCCCTCCTCTCTGTCCTCTCTACATCTCTAAACCATGTCCAGACGCTCTTTTCCTCTCCTGCTCTCCTCCTGGCCCTGGGCTAAGCTCTCCAGATGGCACTGCCAGCTCCACAGCCACTCCACATCAAAGGGCCACGGGGCCGAGAAGAAAGGAGAGGAGAGAAGAGAAGAGAACTTCCGTGTCACTGTAGCCATGACTGATCCAAGTCACACACACACAGACACAAACACACACAGACACTCACACACACTGTCATAGATGGATCCACGTAGAACAGGCATCATTGACACTCACTGACGCTAAGCAAAAGCTAACACTGCCACATTTGGGCAGCATTGGTGAAGACCTATTACTTAAAGGAAAGGTTCACCCATTTTTAATGTTATTTTGTTTTTGTGCATCTCTGAGGGATGTTCTATCGATTCCCTGGGTCATTTAATGTTTTTATGTGTATCTGCGTTATTGGCGTGTAAGCAGGCAGAAATCGGTACGCTATTACGTACAACCGTGATAAAGTCTCTCTCACTACACTGGAAGTAAATATGAACAGGACTTTTAGATGGTGAAAACATCTATCATACCTGTCAGACTTCAATACTGGCCGATGTCATAACTCGGGAGGATGTCTTCTCTCCAATGAGTCATTGATCATATTTTTACGATATCGAGACCTCGAGAAATGTAGAATTTAACAGAGGGTCCACAACAATATTGTTCTCACATATTTGTGTTATTTAACACTTAATTGAAGGAATATGTGATTTTAGGTGGATTTTCCCTTTAATATTGGATATCAATATCTCATCTGCTTGATATGACAATCTGTTTGATTATTTCAGCAATTGTGTGAGAGACGACAGAAAGGGGGGATAGGTAGTGAGAGCGGAAGAGAGAGAATGTTTCTGTTAAAGAGAGAAAGAAAGAAAGAGGGGGAGGCAGAGAGACAGAAGCAGGAAGAGAGAGACAGAAGCAGGAAGAGAGAGACAGAAGCAGGAAGAGAGAGACAGAAGCAGGAAGAGAGAGACAGAAGCAGGAAGAGAGAGACAGAAGCAGGAAGAGAGAGACAGACAGAAGCAGGAAGAGACAGACAGAAGCAGGAAGAGAGAGACAGACAGACAGAAGCAGGAAGACAGACAGACAGACAGACAGACAGACAGACAGACAGACAGACAGACAGACAGACAGACAGACAGACAGACAGACAGACAGACAGACAGACAGACAGACAGACAGACAGACAGACAGACAGACAGACAGACAGACAGACAGACAGACAGACAGACAGACAGACAGACAGACAGACAGACAGACAGAGACAGAGACAGAGACAGAGACAGAGAGAGAGAGAGAGAGAGAAGCAGCCTGTGAATGGGCCAGTGTCTCAGCATGGCCATATGACAGTGATACAACGTCTCCACAGTGGATCCCAGCCAGTGACCTTTACAAAGTCCACTAGAACCAGATCAAACTAGACTGGCCAATAACCGGGAATTACCTTAGTTACCGCGGTTACCTCTACCTCTGAACAATATGCATACAGACTTCTGAAAGAAACTAAGAAAGCAAATACATTTGAAACTGATCTTGTGACCTCAGTCACACACACACACACACGCACGCACGCACACAACTCCATCCTTCCAATACACAGACACTCACACAGACACACACACAGGCCATATGCACACACACACGCACTCACGCACACAGGCCAATATCACGCACACACACACATCCACTGTACACACACTCCCATTCTGAGTAATACCAACCAAATGGCTCCAAGTGAGTAGAGTACACAGCCCCATGGGAGCTGCAGGGTGCTCAGCCTCCTCCCACACTAAGACACACTACAATAAAGACGTCTCACCTCGCCACTACTCTGGCCCACGCTCCCTTCCACTAACCTCTGCTGTGGAGGTGGGCAGAGAAAGGAGGCAAGGGAGGCTGGTCGCCTGGAAAGCGCTGCAGGACAATGAGATACCTGCCGTCAGGTCTTCGTACTGCACAGCGGGATCCCTGCCGCAGCCCTTTACCCGACCACGGCCCAGCAACCATAAACTAATAGCACTTTAATCATTCCTTTATAGGGCAAAGGCTTCCTGGGCAATTGATAACTCATCCTGTACTCAAGGCAGTCGCCTTGGCATCGCTTTACGAGTTGCTGTTGCAGGAGATTATGCTGTGAGATTGAGACGCAAATGTTAGAGTATGATGTTACAGTACAAGTCCCATAGACTGTAGTTTAAATAAATAGAAACGGTATTATTAAAGCCCCAATAGCCACAGAAGAGGAATGACACATTTATGTTATACAACAAGCGTGCAATATCCTCTCTGCTTAAAATACAAAAGTATGATTGAAGCCCAAATATTCCCCAGTGAGGTATGATGCAAATATTCATTATCCTTAAACTGAAAAGCTTGCCTAGTGCCTCACACGTACAGCTCATTGAATAAATAAACAGTTGGAGAAAGGCACAGGCATTGAGATCTCTATCATGAAGAGTTAAACAAGGGATACAAGTATGAATCCCAAGATTTAGGACAAATGATTTGTACCATCTCATGGCAACTCTCAGCAGTCATGCATACGGTCTCTACATATGACAGAACATTCACTGTCATCCTTGGTGCAGATAAGGTAGCCTCTGACCTCTGTGGTACAGATGAAGCAGTGGGGTCATATTCAGACTCTAGCTGTTCCCTGCCAGTGCTGTACAGTATGCACTAGGTTTAGACATACATTTTAAAGTGAAAAATCGGAGTCTCAGTGTCATTCTGTTCCAGTGGAATTGCCCTACTTAATCAACCATACTCTCCTCTCAGTTCAAGCTGAGGTTTCTATTCTATTCTATTCTGTTCTATTCTATTCTGTTCTATTTTATTTTATTGTATTCTATTCAGTTCAGTCCATTTCAAGATGAGATGTCTTTACTGTGGTGAGGGGAGATTCAGTGAAGCCTGTGTCCTGTGGGAATTGTTTGCCATATGATAGGAGGTGAGTTCTCAATATCTAAAGAAAAGGCCTAGATATCAAGGGCATTGAACAATGAACCTAACACACTTTCGAACAATGTACCCCACACACACACACACACACACACACACACACACACACACACACACACACACACACACACACACACACACACACACACACACACACACACACACACACACACACACACACACACACACACACACACACACACACACACAACTGAGTGAACAGGAACTACAAAAAGCCAGTATATGTCCATCCCATGAGGTTGAGAGAGAGGGAGCATAGACACATCTCCTGGGATGGAGAATCCAACTGGCAGACGTTTCAGATCCCTGGTCTTTCCAAGAACAAGCACTCTGCATGTCCAAGAACACGCATCTGTTATCATATCATCCCACTTTCAATGTGTGTTGGTGGGCATGGATCATCAGCTCACAGCCCTCAGAGGATTCCACCATCCAACACATCCACATAGGCCTACAGTCCTATGCATAGCTCACTGCTCCACTCCTGTCTCTCACAAGCTTCCCATGTGAGTTCTGGCATCAAGGTTAGGCTACTCTGCTCATGAGAAGATTCCAACACATACCATTTGTTGATTGTGACGACTCAGGCTTTGAGGAATAGGCCTATCGCTAATATATCTCCTGTATGGTTTGTTGTCTCTCACTATCGCCTGTAATTAAAGCTGCCTATTTACTCATGTTCAGATAAGAGATCGCATTTGTATATGTTACCAATAGTATTTATTTACATTCATGCTTAGATAAAGTCATGATGTTGTTTAGTTTGTCTGAAATACACTGTTTAGTTTGTCTGAAATACACTGTACACTGTTTAGTTTGTCTGAAATACACTGTTTAGTTTGTCTGAAATACACTGTTTACTGTTTAGTTTGTCTGAAATACACTGTTTAGTTTGTCTGAAATACACTGTTTAGTTTGTCTGAAATACACTGTTTAGTTTGTCTGAAATACACTGTTTAGTTTGTCTGAAATACACTGTTTAGTTAGTTTGTCTGAAATACACTGTTTAGTTTGTCTGAAATACACTGTTTAGTTTGTCTGAAATACACTGTTTAGTTTGTCTGAAATACACTGTTTAGTTAGTTTGTCTGAAATACACTGTTTAGTTAGTTTGTCTGAAATACACTGTTTAGTTTGTCTGAAATACACTGTTTAGTTAGTTTGTCTGAAATACACTGTTTAGTTTGTCTGAAATACACTGTTTAGTTTGTCTGAAATACACTGTTTAGTTAGTTTGTCTGAAATACACTGTTTAGTTTGTCTGAAATACACTGTTTAGTTTGTCTGAAATACACTGTTTAGTTTGTCTGAAATACACTGTTTAGTTTGTCTGAAATACACTGTTTAGTTTGTCTGAAATACAATGTTTAGTTTGTCTGAAATACACTGTTTAGTTTGTCTGAAATACACTGTTTAGTTTGTCTGACTGTTTAGTTTGTCTGAAATACACTGTTTAGTTTGTTGACTGTTTAGTTTGTCTGAAAAAACATACACTGTTTAGTTTGTCTGAAATCACTGTTTAGTTTGTCTTACACTGTTTAGAAATACACTGTTTATGAAATACACTGTTTAGTTTGTCTGAAATACACTGTTTAGTTTGTCTGAAATCAGAATGACCACTGTTTAGTATGTAACATTATGACTGCAACCTTACACTGTTTAAAAAATACATCATTCATGCTGCTCAGAATGCTTCTGAAAAACTGTTTAGTTTGGAGGGGTTTGGAAATACACTGTGGAAAACGCTCCACTGTTTTTAAATACATCATTCACTGCTTCAAGCTACACTCTCCACACCCATCAAACGGAGCAAACGTACCTCAAAGGCTGTTGAAGAATGTTTTGGGAATAGTGTCGTTCAGTAGAACTTTTAATCGAATTGAACCAGCTTGACTCTCATGATGGGTGTTCTAGAGTGCACTCGCACGTCTCATGTGTAGCCTAGTGGTGTGCAATGTTTGAGATAATCTATTTTGAAACGTCAGTCATATAATATAACATTTTGTGCTTTATATGAATTATACTACTTCCAGTTAAAAGTATATTTGTTGTAAAATACATGTTTACGGTGTCTCCTTTGAGCTGTTTATTGTTTCATGTATGGATCATCCACCTGTCCTTAGTAGACCTTTGTCCTAACAGACCATTACCGTAAGCCATTTGGCCTTGTGAGCAGAGAGGCCTGGATATGTATTAACAACGGGCAGTTGTTTTAGCTTTCAGATGTGTGAGATTATACATGTGTACATACTGTATCTTCACGATCACTGTTGCACAGTGGGCCAACAACACTTAATAAAACCACTCCGTCTGCTGGCCCACTCTGAGCTCCAAAACCCAACTAACTAGGCTGCCAGGTCCATTATTCATAACATTTATTATGTGAGTTTCATTGTATCACTATTATGCCCTA
Source organism: Oncorhynchus gorbuscha (assembly GCF_021184085.1). Lineage (NCBI taxonomy): Eukaryota > Metazoa > Chordata > Actinopteri > Salmoniformes > Salmonidae > Oncorhynchus > Oncorhynchus gorbuscha. The sequence continues at coordinate 7,851,283 of NC_060188.1, read as the reverse complement.
GTAAGTACAGTATAGCAATTGTGGGAGACAGACTTCACACCACAGAGACCCTATTAAATGAGTATTCTAATTCCGTATTCTATGCTTCGCACTAATAACAGATATGGTTGTTGAACTAGGTTGAACTAGGTTCCATATTGATACCAACAGACTGATGTGTGCATAACTTGGTCCAACCTGACCTTGTAGCTTAATGACCCAGAGTTTGTCCTGGTCAGGTCACATGATCATAAAGCGTCTCAGAGGGGGAGTGTTGAACTAAGTAGAACCATACAGGGTAACCCTTTTTGGTGCTGGGTAGAACTCTTAGGAGAGGATTTTATCCAGAACCCTCAATGAAGGGTTCTACCGAGAAACCTTCTTTCTTTGAAGGGTCCTTCCTAGAACGGTTCCACCAGTCTTATAGTTTACAGGCCACATCAGACCTGTAAATCACATTATGGTGGCTTGCAAAGTGATGTGTAATTCCTATTGGAATCCAACCAGAGTAAAGATATCCAACAAGTGGAATTGCTAATCAACTGAAACCTGTATTCAGCACAACTGCCAGGGAAGGTATAATGCTCCGGGTGTCGTGGGTGTGGAGTCAAATGCAGGAGACAGAGTTCAATGCTGTGCGTCTTTTAATAGCACCAACGCACCACAGGGTGCTCACAAAAGTTACGTTCCCAAACACAGGGAATCAAAAAATACAATGGAGAAAATCACGACCAGGCACTAACACGTACCTCTACAACAGAGCCGAAGGTAACATTGAAATAATCCCGCACAACAACCAGGCGGGCCGGCTGTCTAATAAAGACAAACGAATTAACATGAACAGGTGCTACCACTAAACATACAAGGAGGGGGAGGAAAGACAATCAGTGGCAGCTAATAGGCCGGTGACGACGACCGCCGAGCTCCACCCGCCCGGGAAGGGGAAACACCCTCGGTCGGACTCGTGACAGAAGGGAAGATTTAATACAATTACTACCTAAAACATCTAAACTGGAACAACCATCTCAGTAACGAGTGCAATACATCCAATTACTAACAGATTGAATTGGTTTAAAAACCTGTATGCTATGTATCTTTGTGTAGCATAAAATGAATCAACCAACCAATACAAAAACACAGATTTTACAGTAAAAAAATCAATTCTGAAAATATCCCTGCAATAGAGCATGATGGGAAATATTACACACACTGAGTGTACAAAACATTAAGGACACCTGCTACCTGCTCTTTCCATGACATGATCCCTTATTGATGTCACTTGTTTATACTACTTCAATCAGTGTAGATGAAGGAAAGGAGAGGAGAGAGGTTAAAGAAGGATTTTTAAGCATTGAAACAATTGACACATGAGTGGTGTGTGTGTGCCGTCTAGAGGGTGAATGGACAAGACAACAGATGGAAGTGCCTTTGAACAGGGTATGGTAGTAGGTGTGTGTGTGCCGTCTAGAGGGTGAATGGACAAGACAACAGATGGAAGTGCCTTTGAACAGGGTATGGTAGTAGGTGTGTGTATCAAGAATGGACCACCACCCAAAGGACATCCAGCCAACTTGACACAACTGTGTGACAATGGGCCAGCATCCCTGTGGAACGCTTTAGACACCTTGTAGAGTCCATGCAACTCAATATTAGGAAGGTGTCCTTAATGTTTTGTACACACAAAGTGTGGTTCCCTTCTTAAGTAGAACCCTTCTTGCCTCCCAAAGAATCATCAAAGAACCCTTTCTTCAAAAAACAGTTCTTAGGATGTTAAGGGTTCTAGGTAGAACCCTTTGCCTTACAAATAACCCTTGTCTTCTAAAACAGGTTCTTCTGATCAAAATGGTTGTTGGTAGCATCCCATCTCTGCAAAAAAACCTTATGAAACAATTTTTTCTAAGAGTGTAGGATCAATTTGGCTTTTTATATTATACTGAATCAGATTACATGGACAGGGAGGACCTGAACCTAGATCCACACTCCTACTCTGAGGTGCTGTGAGAATACCATCCCTGGCCTTATGAATCAGTCCTGGCCTTATGAATCACTCCTGGCTTTATGAATCACTCCTGGCTTTATGAATCACTCCTGGCCTTATGAATCACTGTCCTATAGAGTTCATCTAAACATCTCCCCTCTCCATTTAATTTCAACAGTGGTAAATTGGTGATAAATCAGTGGACTCTAGAGCGCTTGGCCCATCATGTGGCAGTGCAGCATGGTGGTGTGGACTGACAGTTAATTAAGGCTTCAGACCTGCCCCCTGGAGCATCGCTACTCTGTACCGTGACCCTGTGCTGTGACAGAGCTAACATGAGAAGGGCACAGGGACGCTAGAGGCTCCGAGGCCAGGCACCGTGACCTTAGGAGGTGAGAGGGGGGAGCAGCACTACCTCTCTTTTCATTACAATTTACATGCACACTCTCTCTCCCTCCATTCCCCTCATTCTCTCTCACCCTACTGAACCTGTACTCTCTCTCCCTCTATTCCCCTCATTCTCTCTCCCTCTATTCCCCTCATTCTCTCTCCCTCCATTCCCCTCATTGTCTCTCCCTCCATTTAACTCATTCTGTCTACCTCCATTCCCCTCATTCTCTCTCACCCTACTGAACCTGTACTCTCTCTCCCTCTATTCCCCTCATTCTCTCTCCCTCTATTCCCCTCATTCTCTCTCCCTCCATTCCCCTCATTGTCTCTCCCTCCATTTAACTCATTCTGTCTACCTCCATTCCCCTCATTCTCTCTCACCCTACTGAACCTGTACTCTCTCTCCCTCTATTCCCCTCATTCTCTCTCCCTCTATTCCCCTCATTCTCTCTCCCTCCATTCCCCTCATTGTCTCTCCCTCCATTTAACTCATTCTGTCTACCTCCATTCCCCTCATTCTCTCTCACCCTACTGAACCTGTACTCTCTCTCCCTCTATTCCCCTCATTCTCTCTCCCTCCATTCCCCTCATGATCTCTCCCTCCATTCCCTTCATTCTCTCTCCCTCCATTCCCCTCATTCTCTCTCTCTCCATTCCCCTCATTCTCTCTCCCTCCATTCCCCTCATTCCCTCTCCCTCCATTCCCCTCATTCTCTCTCCCTCCATTCCCCTCATTCTCTCTCTCTCTCTATTCCCCTCATTCTCTCTCACTCCATTCCCCTCATTCTGTCTCCCTCCATTTAACTCATTCTCTCTCCCTCCATTTAACTCATTCTCTCTCCCTCCATTCCCCTCATTCTCTCTCCCTCCATTCCCCTCATTCTCTCTCCCTCCATTTAACTCATTCTGTCTCCCTCCATTCCCCTCATTCTCTCTCACTCCATTCCCCTCATTCTCTCTCCCTCCATTTAACTCATTCTGTCTCCCTCCATTTAACTCATTCTCTCTCCCTCCATTTAACTCATTCTCTCTCCCTCCATTTAACTCATTCTCTCTCCCTCCATTTAACTCATTCTCTCTCCCTCCATTCCCCTCATTCTCTCTCCCTCCATTCCCCTCATTCTCCCTCCCTCCATCCCCCTCATTCTCTCTCCCTCCATTCCCCTCATTCTCTCTCCCTCCATTCCCCTCATTCTCCCTCCCTCCATCCCCCTCATTCTCTCTCCCTCCATTCCCCTCATTCTCTCTCCCTCCATTCCCCTCATTCTCTCTCACCCTACTGAACCTGTACTCTCTCTCCCTCTATTCCCCTCATTCTCTCTCCCTCTATTCCCCTCATTCTCTCTCCCTCCATTCCCCTCATTGTCTCTCCCTCCATTTAACTCATTCTGTCTACCTCCATTCCCCTCATTCTCTCTCACCCTACTGAACCTGTACTCTCTCTCCCTCTATTCCCCTCATTCTCTCTCCCTCCATTCCCCTCATTCTGTCTACCTCCATTCCCCTCATTCTCTCTCACCCTACTGAACCTGTACTCTCTCTCCCTCCATTCCCCTCATTCTCTCTCCCTCCATTCCCCTCATTCTCTCCCTCCATTCCCCTCATTCCCTCTCCCTCCATTCCCCTCATTCCCTCTCCCTCCATTCCCCTCATTCTCTCTCCCTCCATTCCCCTCATTCTCTCTCCCTCCATTCCCCTCATTCTCTCTCCCTCCATTCCCCTCATTCTCTCCCTCCATTCCCCTCATTCCCTCTCCCTCCATTCCCCTCATTCCCTCTCCCTCCATTCCCCCCCTCATTTCTCTCTCCCTCCATTCCCCTCATTCTCTCTCTCTCCCTCCATTCCCCTCATTCCCTCTCCCTCCATTCCCCTCATTCTCTCTCCCTCCATTCCCCTCATTCTCTCTCCCTCCATTCCCCTCATTTCTCTCCCTCCATTCCCCTCATTCTCTCTCCCTCCATTCCCCTCATTCTCTCTCCCTCCATTCCCCTCATTCTCTCTCCCTCCATTCCCCTCATTCTCTCTCCCTCCATTCCCCTCATTCCCTCTCCTGCACTATTTCCTTCCTCTTCTGTCATTCCTTCACCTCTCCCTCATTCATTCTCTCCCCTAGCCTTTACATCCTAATCTCTCCACCTTGCCTGCTACCTCCCTGTTATTTTCTCCTTTTGTACTCTTAATCTCACTCTCTACCTACCCTTTATATCTCTCCCTCCATCTCTAGCATTTACCTTCAGTGTTGCTCTGTCTACACACAGTTACCTGGCTTGGTGTATCAAGTATCCTGAGAGGAACACTACACTGGCAGAGACTATGGTAACATGGTGTGGACATCTGGGCCCTTGTGCAGTAGTAGTGTCCCTGTCTGACTCTATAGTGCCTGACTCTGTCTGGCACCTTAATTCGTGGTAACAGCTGGAGCGCAATGAGTGAAACGGTATCAAATACATGAAACACATGATTTACATGTGTTTGATGCCATTCCATTCACGCCGTTCCAGCCATTATTATGATCCGTCCGCAGCAACCTCCACTGGTAGAGACTTCCCAGAGACAAGTCCATGGTTATCTCACTAGAAGGTTACTGAGAGTCACATAAATGATTGCACTGTTTTTGATACTTGGACAACAGTTTGATCAAAACACTGAATTACACTATTTTGAATTAGAGTAGTTAAACTTGCATCTACACGTTTATTTAGGACGCAACAATGTTGTGTATAGTTTCTAACTGCCCAAAGGTCATGTCTAATAAGCATGTTAAAAAAAGTGGTAATCTCATCCCATATCAAGCTCCTTCATTTTGTCTGTGACTTTTCTCAACATGGGGTACGATAGTAATGATGAGTTTCCTTACCACAAGCTTTCCCTGTCTATCCCTCTATGGCTGCTTTACACAGACAACCCAATTCTGATATTTTTTTATGAAAATGTGACCCATTAGCGGAAAAATATCACAATTGGGCTGCCTGTGTAAATGCAGCTCATCTGTCACAATTGGGGCAATCTTGTCTAATGTCTAGATTGGCTACACCTGAAACCTATTTGGGAGGGTGCAATGTTGAAGTATGTGCAGATAGGAATGTATTGTGTAAAACAGATAGGTTTGCGTGTCATGCTGAAATAGGAAAACAAGTCAACTCTATTCATTATGTTAAATGATAAGGTCATTTAGTCTCTGAAACCGAGGAGAGTCAAGGTGCCAATACAAGGAGAGAGCAGCACTCTCCCAGTTAAAACCGGAAGGCTCTAGCAAGCTGTCTGTTGCCACGCCATAGCTACTGGGGAGTTCTACAACTGAGCTGATTGCTATGGCTCTTGGACAATTTAAGGTAAGAAATGGGTTATCTTCAATAAGTGGTATTGTTGAAGGTGTGCTGGCCCTTTTACTAATCATTCCCCCTTGTTTTTTCAGGGTCTCTTGGCTCTGTTTTGTGTTTGTAGGCAGTAGTAGTTTTCCTGTCAAATGGTAAGCTGTTTTCTGTTCTTTTGATAATTGAAATTTGTTTTGATTTAACACAATATTATGATTTTAAAACTTATTTAGAAAAATGTCACAATACTTTGATTTGACCTGATGTATTGGTTTAGCCTCTAGTCTTATTTTTGTGTCTTAGGCCAGGGTTCTTAAACTTGAGCCCCAAATGACAAATTGTCATCCCATGACCCAACTTAAGGATGGTGTAGAAGTATTGTAGTGACTGACCTTTGACATGCCCAGGGCCCTCCTTTGGTCCTGAACCATAGCCTAGGGCAGGGTTTCTTAAACTATTTACCTTTATGGAGTTTAAACTGCTTCTATGGAGTTCTCTCATTCCAGTTTCCCTGGCCAGTATGTTTGTCCTTGGCAACATGGGTAAGGAGTGATTTCGGTGCCACCAGAAATTGAATGTAAATTCTCATTTGTTTTGCACAAATTGAAACAGTTAACTGTTTCATGACTGTTCAGTCTTAATTCTATTCCAATTCAATATTTATTTATAGGCTATGTTATTGTATTGTTTTTCAAGCGTACTGAAGTTAATTAAACTTGGATGCATTTGGTTTGAAAACAGTCTGGTACTTTGTCTGCCAGGAAAGGTAGATGGAAACGGTGAAACACTATGGTGAGCTGGCTGTACCAAGTGGTTCCTGAATCTAATGTGGCATGTTTAATGTTCTTATGAATGTGGCTCTAGTACCTCAAATACTACCTCAACACTCCATTCCTGAACTCTAAGCAACATGCACACGGAAAACACATTAGTGTGAGATACTGCTACTATGGAAGCTTTTCAGCTTCCAGGAATTGTGTGCAGATACATGGGGCTGTGCATTATGTTGAACCATGAGGTGGTGGATGAATGGCATGACAATGGGCCTCACGATGCCCAACTGCACTGGATAGATTCTCAGGGATGTAACCAATTTGTGTAGTTTTTGTGTGCGTATGCATGCGTTTCTGGGATGTTATTTCAGTTCATTAAACATGGGACATGTTGGGTTTAGTATTGCTTTGGAGCCCTAAACACAAGATGATTAATCCTACTGTTCAAATGTAACAAAACAATGTACCTGTACACAACTGTTGCTTTATATAATAACACAAGAGAATGTGCCTCACTACATGGCTTAAACGTCACTAAATACAACTATAGGCTGTCACACTTGACACTATGCAATAACCGTAACCAAGCCACTACTTCTCCAGGTGTAAAATACTTTCTGTGGGATTTTCAGAAAAGCAAACTAGGTGCATCTTCTATATGCATGGCTGTGAAATGTCATACATGATAGTAGCCAATTTTGAATCGTCTCCAATTTAAGAGTGAATGTCCATTCTGAGCACACCGCGTGAAGGCCCCCTCATTGTCATAAGCTACTGTAAAAGTGATGTCAATATTATCGCACAGACTAATGTAGTTAACTTACTACTTTCAGTAGGCTACACTATTGGTTATACTATTGAGACTTAAACAATCCAAGCCTATCTGAAATGCAGCCATATACGAACCTGTCATTTTGCACACCATGTTGAAGAGGAGCCTCACGAAGACTGGTAGCCCAAGATGCGCTCATTAAAAAGGCACACCGTAACATTAATTCAGGACCATTGACCAAAGGCTATCGCCAGTCTGTGCTCTGAAAGGGTAACGTTAGCTGCCAATTTCGGCACCAACAAAGTGAACCTGTCAGACCACAGGAGCGCCTGCCAGGGCTCACCTCGCCGCACAACCAGTAGTCTACATTGGTCATTGTCCCTATACCATCATATGACGCAAAGCTGTAAATCTAGCAATTAGTCTCATGTGCAACAGCTTTGCTTCCGTCCCTCGCCCCTACCTGGGCTCAAACCAGACACCTTCTGTACACCAAGTAACCCTCAACACTGTTACCCATCGCTCCACAAAAGCCGTGGCCCTTGCAGGCTCTCACATTCCATGTGTAGTGAGACTGGTAGGTGTCAAGCATGTGTACTGTCATATCACAATTTGAATATATTATAATCAGATTGATATACTATTACATTACCAGTTGGCATAATACCCCAATTAATGGCATGTTGTAATTATTGTCCTTCAGTCCTTGAGCAACCAGAACAAGTCCCAAGCAGCCAGAAGCTCTCAGAAGACTTCAAGACCCAGTGTTAATGAGGTAGCAGGACCTGTTAACCAATACCCCTGTGGGTTGCCCTTATGGGTTCCAAAGGCCTCTCAGAAGACTTCAAGACCCAGTGTTAATGAGGTAGCAGGACCTGTTAACCAATACCCCTGTGGGTTGCCCTTATGGGTTCCAAAGGCCTCTCAGAATGTTGGACCTCCTATGGGTGGCAGCCCAGACACATCCACCCATCTCCATAATCCACTGGTGGCCAGCAAGGTAAAGGAAACACATCTCCCTCTGCTGCTGAGCAGCAAGAACCGGCCCCATGGATCAAGCAGTGTGTTGGGGCCCACCAGCTGCCACACTCTGGTTCTACTTCCACCCAGCATTATTTTTCAGAACCATAACGACTATGAACGAGGCAGTGGTTTTCTCCAACACCCTCTACTCCCCAGGAGACACAGCCCAGCCCTCTGTTAGTGTTGTATCCCATGATATCAGTAAACCTGTGCCTAACCAGCCTCTCCTTAGACCAAGTGCTGGATCCAAAGGAGCGCAGTATCCTATCCTCCGGTACTGTTACAACTACATGTATACAGTAGTCTAATTTGGATGACTGACAAATGTTTCTCCCCACAGACATTGGCAATTGATGCATGAATGATGGGCTTTAAGGTAAGTGTGAACGTGTATGGCATTCCAAATGTGATTTGCTTTGATTACTTGGTACTAATGTTTTTCTACATCCTGTAGTTTCTACATGACGTTCATCCCCCTTGGTGATGCGCGAATGTCCAATAAACTTTTGGCATGGAATTATATTTTGCTGTTCTGAATTCAATGGTTATTTTGGGAACGTAGATTTGCTATTGCTTACAATCGACCAGTCAGTTTTCCTTTACCCTTCCTCATAGTTACAATCTGACTCCGAGATTCAAAAACACAATTACATTTCAGATACTGGGAACTTGGGTATTGCTGTAAATCCTTCACTAACTTTTCCAACCAGTCTTGAAGTGACTAATCAAAGGCCTCCAGCAGTGACTAGAGAACTGATACCGTTGGTATTTAGTCATATTAAGTGGCTCTGCATGCACATTAATTCATCAAACAGAATATGAAAGTGCACTGACAAAGGCAGTGTACTGTAGTTTAACTTTTCTGTGGAAGACTGTTAGCGAACGCCATATTTGGGAGAAGCCTGAAAAGTGGCAATGCTGCACTTTTGAAGTAAATTTGAGAACACTGGCCCCATCCAAGTTTTCACCGGATATTAAGAGTTACTGAGGAAGGGGAAGAGTGAATAATGACTTGATTATCAACAAGCTATAAGAAAGACGCAGCATCTTGTCTGAACAATAATGAGAATAGAATTATGGTATGATGGGTTTACACTTCAGGAGAACAGACTGCATAAAGTATACATGTAAGAGCAGTCAAATCTCCAGCCAGTGATTAGCCAGTCATCACCTCACTGTCTGGACGGAACAGTTTAACGCACTCAATGAGCCCTACTAGACTACACACAATGTGTCTAAACTGTTGTCTATGGGGATGTACTTTGGTGCTGGTGGATTCAGAAGCCTTCACTGACTGTATCCTTGCTCTTGGAAGAATAGCAGACATTGTTGCACTCTGAGCAGGGCTTTGAGATGTACAGTAACCACAAAAAGGAACAAGCAGCTGGCATCTTCACTTGTAGATTGCTAGTGAATTTGACATCAACCAAACTGGCTTGTGGACAGTTCAACATCCCCTTGTACAGTGGTATGAATATGAATGATTAACTGTTGGTACTGGAACTATAGGAAGTGCATCATACAGTATATGGAAATTGGATACCTAATGCTAAGCTAACATGAGTGTACACCTGTAAATTACTGTACATCACTAGCGGTTCTGGGGGGCAGGGGCGACCAGTGCCCCTGTGACAATTTTGGAACCCCTTGTGGCCACCCTAAATGTGGAGTATGAAATCATTTTTACACAGCAGAAATTAGTTACCGTTCTCTACATCTTATTAGACAGTGGCAACGATGATGATAATGAACATGGTATTTTGCCTGCAATGCAGTGAAGAAAATGATAATGTTACTGGCCCCTCTAACAGTACAACTGGCCCCAGCTTGCACCCCCCTGAAATGGTCTAGAACCGCCGCTGCTGTACACATGCAAATATGAGTGTAAACATGTACACATAGGCAGAACACTGGGTTACCTTGGCACTGGAATCCTTGTTTCCCAAATCCCCTGTGAAGAGAAGTGAGAAGGAGCAGTGAGTGACAGCAGGACAGATGGTGGTCTTACCTGTACTTCTGATGCTCCAAGTCATACAGTAGGGTCCCACTGGGACCACTGTCATTTCAACACATTTCAACACATCAATGTGACAACATTGAATCAATTTGGATTTGCAAAAAGTCTTAAGGGCATTTAGTTCATTTAAAAAAACAACCTAAATCCAATGATGTGAAATGTTTTGAATTCATGTTGACATCTTAACCAAATGTAAACTAATTAGATGACCTGACATCTGTGCCCAGTGGGGTAGATCTGGTCCAGGGGGGCAGTAGTGTGCTTTCCTCAACTAGTAAAGGACCAGAGCTAGCAGTAGGGTTATTGCTATATCATTTGATGGTACTCATTTACAGTAGATGGAGTTTAGATGTTTCCAGGCTATAAAACATGAGCATGGAAAGATCTGTGGCACAGGTACAATGGATTGAGAGTTCAGACTTCTCCAGGCTATAAGACATGAGCATGGAAAGATCTGTGGCACAGGTACAATGGATTGAGAGTTCAAACTTCTCCAGGCTATAAGACATGAGCATGGAAAGATCTGTGGCACAGGTACAATGGATTGAGAGTTCAGACTTCTCCAGGCTATAAAACATGAGCATGGCAAGATGTGTGGAAGAGGGAAATTAGACTTCAAAAGACATGAAAGATCAATTTAATAGCCTACTGAATGTGAATGTTTTAGAGTGCAAAATAAACACAATGTCTGAGACATTACAGTGCCTTGCGAAAGTATTCGGCCCCCTTGAACTTTGCGACCTTTTGCCACATTTCAGGCTTCAAACACAAAGATATAAAACTGTATTTTTTTGTGAAGAATCAACAACAAGTTGGACACAATCATGAAGTGGAACGACATTTATTGGATATTTCAAATTTTTTTAACAAATCAAAAACTGAAAAATTGGGCGTGCAAAATTATTCAGCCCCTTTACTTTCAGTGCAGCAAACTCTCTCCAGAAGTTCAGTGAGGATCTCTGAATGATCCAATGTTGACCTAAATGACTAATGATGATAAATACAATCCACCTGTGTAATTACGTCTCCGTATAAATGCACCTGCACTGTGATAGTCTCAGAGGTCCGTTGAAAGCGCAGAGAGCATCATGAAGAACAAGGAACACACCAGGCAGGTCCGAGATACTGTTGTGAAGAAGTTTAAAGCCGGATTTGGATACAAAAGATTTCCCAAGCTTTAAACATCCCAAGGAGTACTGTGCAAGCGATAATATTTAAATGGAAGGAGTATCAGACCACTGCAAATCTACCAAGACCTGGCCGTCCCTCAAACTTTTAGCTCATACAAGGAGAAGACTGATCAGAGATGCAGCCAAGAGGCCCATGATCACTCTGGATGAACTGCAGAGATCTACAGCTTGAGGTGGGAGACTCTGTCCATAGGACAACAATCAGTCGAATATTGCACAAATCTGGCCTTAATGGAAGAGTGGCAAGAAGAAAGCCATTTCTTAAAGATATCCATAAAAAGTGTTGTTTAAAGTTTGCCACAAGCTACCTGGGAGACACACCAAACATGTGGAAGAAGGTGCTCTGGTCAGATGAAACCAAAATTGAACTTTTTGGCAACAATGCAAAACGTTATGTTTGGCGTAAAAGCAACACAGCTCATCACCCTGACCACACCATCCCCACTGTCAAACATGGTGGTGGCAGCATCATGGTTTGGGCCTGCTTTTCTTCAGCAGGGACAGGGAAGATGGTTAAAATTGATGGGAAGATGGATGGAGCCAAATACAGGACCATTCTGGAAGAACCTGATGGAGTCTGCAAAAGACCTGAGACTGGGATGGAGATTTGTCTTCCAACAAGACAATGATCCAAAACATAAAGCAAAATCTACAATGGAATGGTTCAAAAATAAACATATCCAGGTGTTAGAATGGCCAAGTCAAAGTCCAGACCTGAATCCAATCGAGAATCTGTGGAAAGAACTGAAAACTGCTGTTCACAAATGCTCTCCATCCAACCTCACTGAGCTCGAGCTGTTTTGCAAGGAGGAATGGGAAAAAATGTCAGTCTCTTGATGTGCAAAACTGATAGAGACATACCCCAAGCAACTTAGAGCTGTAATCGCAGCAAAAGGTGGCGCTACAAAGTATTAACTTAAGGGGGCTGAATAATTTTGCACGCCCAATTTTTCAGTTTTTGATTTGTTAAAAAAAGTTTGAAATATCCAATGTCGTTCCACTTCATGATTGTGTCCCACTTGTTGTTGATTATTCACAAAAAAATACAGTTTTATATCTTTATGTTTGAAGCCTGAAATGTGGCAAAAGGTCGCAAAGTTCTAGGGGGCCGAATACTTTCGCAAGGCACTGTATGCCTCTGATCAAGGGGGTGTGTCATTCTTGGCAAGATGAGTAATTGTGGGGCGAGTTTAGTATGGCCTGGTTGGAAAACAATTTGCACATTAACATCAGTTAGCCTAGTGGTTAGAGCTTTGGGCCAGTAAAGGTTGCTTGATCGAATCCCCGATCTGACATGGTAAAAATCTTTCGTTCTGCCCCTGAACAAAGCAGTTAACCTACTGTTCCTAGGCCGTCATTGTAAATAAAATGTGTTCTTAACTGACTTGCCGAGTTAAATAAAGAAAAACGTTTTAAATCCATACCTAATTCGGGAGCACAGAGTTCTATAGCTGAGTTCTAGTTGCCAATCAGCGCGCAGAAGAGTGTTTTTGGAAGGTGAATGGCGAGCTTCATATGATTTTACGAGAATAGCACATGTGAAATTAACTGTTCGCATCATGGAATTTATTGAACGTTTATAACTATTACATCCAATTAATTTAATAACAGAAGGTATCATTTGAATTAATAAATTATACATTTTGATTAGGATAAGCGCCCAATAGGCTAATTATAGGTCTAATAGCAGTGCCTCAAAACCATTTACCACTTTACATAAGGCAACTATTTTGCATAATTCAAAACAACAAATAGGGTAAACAAGGAAATACACTAACACGACCGGAATGACGAGAGCGCACTAACTTTTCCTCTCCCCTTTCACACAATGACGGGTGCGCAAGAGCATTGATGCTTACCATATGAAGTCTGTGCAATGACTGCAGAATGTCGGTTGCTTGAAAAACCTGGCAGTAAATTTGTGATTTTTGACTTCATGCACGTTTTTCTGCCGCAGAGCACCTTTGCGGGCGAAACGGTTCCCAACCGCAGCTGAGTCGCTATAATGTAAAAGATGATGATCAGCCATTGCAGAAAAAAAGTAGGCTACACGGTCGTACGGTTCAGTTTTACTCCAAGGTATCTTCACTTGTATTTCTACACGCTCACTAAAATACTATAGGCTACCGCAACTGCGAAATAGCCACTGGACAGCGGGTTTCCCTTTTGCTAGAGCCACCGCTGAGCGCTTCTTTTTCATTCTAAGTGACGTCAATAATATGATATCCAGTGTTGAACTGCAGCTGTTGGAAATTGCAAGTCAGCATTGCCATCATGTGGATGAAGTTTATTACTACAGCGGTAGGCTATTCTCAGGAAATAATCTGTATTTAGGCTAGCTCAGAGACCTATATAATTTCTGGTAACAAATATGTTTGTACCTGGGACAATCCCAGTTCAACCTTTGTTTCCAAATTCTACCTCTGCTGCACAGACCACTTTCTTTATTTTCATCGTGAGCAGGCTGCGTGACCTTGCCTCGCCACATCGATTTCTAGGTCGTTCCACCAATTCGGTGCCTTTTAAAATGTGCGATTCGGTGAAAAAAATCTTTGGATTACACCTCATTGTAACATTCTGCCATAAAGAGCACATGTTCAATAATTTGTAAAAACTTTTCCCATCTCAAGAGGTAAAAAAAGACTAAAGTAAGAACCTAATTAAGTGCCAAATAAAGTAATAGGTTTGACCATAACATTTTAAATCAGCCATGAATCCCATTGTGACGGGGAATTGGAAGCTTGTTGTGTGCAAGAGGGAGGTGCACTTGAATGCAAGCTTCACACAAGAAAATGAAATTGTTAAAAAGTTTCTAGCCTGTCTATCTATGGGTAACAGAGTTTACATGTTCTCAACTCACCCAGTTTTCCACTACAAAACACCAGAAAATGGCCAAAAAGAGTAGAACCAACCCACCTGCTTTTACATTATGATTTGACTATCAGATGTGACATGTTTATTTTGAAAACAAATATTTAAAAGGGAATAGTTTTACCATATTAAAACAAGAGTTCAGGTTACATAACAGGGTTGACACTAAAATGAGGGAATTATTTTTTAAACTTTAAAATGAATCATTAATCACATGGAATAAATACTCTTCAGGAATGACTTTATCAAAGCAACTAGGGCTTTATAATGATGTGAAAACTTGGAGAAACGTTGGGTTAAGTGGGTTAAGAACCTTCCTGGAAGTCAGAGGGATGACATAATGCTGAGTTTTTAGCAAGTGTTTATTCATATAAAACATTTGATCCAATGTGGTCTATATTCATTGAATATAACAAATTAATTATTGGTGCCCAATTTCTACTTACAATATCAAAGGCATACAAAATAAACTCCTTTATTTGAACGACCCTAATGAATAAGTGACTGTCCCACTGGATGTCATAAGGTGAATGCACCAATTTGTAAGTCGCTCTGGATAAGAGCGTCTGCTAAATGACTTAAATGTAAATGTAAAATAAAGAATGGCATTGCTTGCTGAAAAAACACGTTCAATCACTTTCGCAAACCAAACCAGCTAGCCCTATAAATAGTACACCAAATTAATGATATTGATAATAGGCCTAAACATTTCCATTACAAAAATAAAAAAGACAATATGCTATTAATATCATGATTTTGGTTTACCATGTAAACTCAACAAAAAAAATAAACCTTTTTCAGGACCCTGTCTTTCAAAGATAATTCTTAAAAATCCTAAAATAACTCTTCACAGATCTTCATTGTAAAGGGTTTAAACACTGTTTCCCATGCTTGTTCAATGAACCATAAACAATTAATGAACATGCACCTGTGGAACAGTCATTAAAACACTAACAGCTTACACACGGTAGGCAATTAAGGTCAGTTATGAACACTTAGGACACTAAAGAGGCCTTTCTACTGACTCTGAAAAACACCAAAAGAAAGGTGCCCAGGTCCTTACTCATTTGCGTGAATGTGGCTTAGGCATGCTGCAAAAGGAGGCATGAGGACAGCAGATGTGGCCAGGGCAATGAATTGCAATGTCTGTACTTTGAGACTCCTAAGACAGTGCTACAGGGGGACAGCTGATCGTCCTCGCAGTGGCAGACCACGTGTAACAACACCTGCACAGGATCGGTACATCCGAACATCACACCTGCGGGACAGGTACAGGATGGCAACAACAAATGCCCGAGTTACACCAGGAACACACAATCTCTCCATCAGTGCTCAGACTGTCCACAATAGGCTGAGAGAGGCTGGACTGAGGGCTTGTAGGCCTGTTGTAAGGCAGGTCCTCACCAGACATCACCGGCAACGACATTGCCTATGGGCACAAACCCACTGTCGCTGGACCAGACAGGACTAGCAAAAAGTGCTCCTCACTGACGAGTCGCGGTTTTGTCTCACCAGGGGTGATGGTCGGATTCATGTTTATCGTCAACGGAATGAGCGTTACACCGAGGTTTGTACTCTGGAGCGGGATCGATTCGGAGGAGGAGGGTCCGTCATGGTCTGGGGCAGTGTGTCACAGCATCATCGGACTGAGCTTGTTGTCATTACAGGCAATCTCAACGCTGTGCGTTACAGGGAAGACATCCTCCTCCCTCATGTGGTATCCCTCCTGCAGTATCATCCTGACATGACCCTCCAGCATGACAATGCCACCAGCCATACTGCTCGCTCTGTGCGTGATTTCCTGCAAGACAGGAATGTCACTGTTCTGCCATGGCCAGCGAAGAGCCTGGATCTCAATCCCATTGAGCACGACTGGGACCTGTTGGATCGGAGGGTGAGGGCTAGGGCCATTCCCCCCAGAAATGTCCGGCAACTTACAGGTGCCTTGGTGGGAGAGTGGGGTAACATCTCACAGCAAGAACTGGCAAATCTGGTGCAGTCCATGAGGAGGAGAGGCACTGCAGTACTTAATGCAGCTGGTGGCCACACCAGATACTGACTGTTACCTTTGATTTTGACCCCTCCTTTGTTTAGGGACACATTATTCAATTTCTGTTCGTCACATGTCTGTGGAACTTGTTCAGTTTATGTCTCAGTTGTTGAATCTTATGTTCATACAAATACAGTGCCTTGCGAAAGTATTCGGCCCCCCTTGAACTTTGCGACCTTTTGCCACATTTCAGGCTTCAAACATAAAGATATAAAACTGTATTTTTTTGTGAAGAATCAACAACAAGTGGGACACAATCATGAAGTGGAACGACATTTATTGGATATTTCAAACTTTTTTAACAAATCTACAATGGAATGGTTCAAAAATAAATATATCCAGTTGTTAGAATGGCCAAGTCAAAGTCCAGACCTGAATCCAATCGAGAATCTGTGGAAAGAACTGAAAACTGCTGTTCACAAACGCTCTCCATCCAACCTCACTGAGCTCGAGCTGTTTTTGGAAGGAGGAATGGGAAAAAATTTCAGTCTCTCGATGTGCAAAACTGATAGAGACATACCCCAAGCGACATACAGCTGTAATCGCAGCAAAAGGTGGCGCTACAAAGTATTAACTTAAGGGGGCTGAATAATTTTGCACGCCCATTTTTTCAGTTTTTGATTTGTTAAAAAAGTTTGAAATATTGAATAAATGTCGTTCCACTTCATGATTGTGTCCCACTTGTTGATTCTTCACAAAAAAAATACAGTTTTATATCTTTATGTTTGAAGCATGAAATGTGGCAAAAGGTTGCAAAGTTCAAGGGGGGCGGAATACTTTCGCAAGGCACTGTATTTATACATGTTAAGTTTGCTGAAGATAAACGCAGATGACAGTGAGAGGACGTTTATTGTTTTTGCTGACTTTATGTATAGTGTAGAATGTTATGTGGAATTTTTGAAAATGCTAAAATGTACTCTGGGGGGTGGAGTGTACATGTTTGCATGTAAACATACAGTAACTAGTCGAAAGTAACATCACAGCAGACCTGGGTTCAAATAGGCATACATTTTAAATACTTATTTTTTTGTCATTCAGTATTTTAAAACAATGTGGCCGAATCGACTTTTTAGTATTTGAAAGCATTTAAAAATATATTTTAAAAATCCTGTAAATAGTTATATTTGAAACTATTTACAAATGGGCCTAGTCTAGACTGCTGGTTTCCAATTATTATTATTGTTTGTATTTTATTTAACCTAGAACCAAACAGAACTGTGCATAGTAAACGCAGGTCTGCATCACAGAATTATGTACAACTATTTAACTCTATACTCAATGCAACATCTTGCAAATGCACAGAAAGGGTACAATTTTGGAAATGACAGCATGAGCACTCGTTTCATCAGTTTGACAGTTTCTATGACAACAAGGACGCTCCCGTTTTCTGTTTACGGAAAAAGGATGTGACGTAGGACGCAGTCTGTGTAGCAGAAGTTTGAACCGTTTAGATCTGCAGAAGCTGGTAATAATAAGCCAATAACTCTAATTTTTCCAGTATTATCGCACAATGTTAGCTGGAAGTGTAATATATCGTAATTATCTAACTAACGAGTAACATTTATACAAATTAGAAGTGAATACTAAGTGCGCGGGCCACTTTGTTTTGTCGTTTTGATGTGCTGCTTGAACTACTGTTAGCAACATAACTGATGCTAGCCAGATTGCTACTGTAGCTAACTGCACCATTATTGGCAAACTGACTATATGTCAGATTCAGTTGTGAGAGATAGCTAGTAGGATAGATATGCCGTCCTCACCTTCTCGATGCTAGTCGAAGTGTCTAGCAACGGTTCAGTTGTTATTAGCCAGCTGAGCTTGGTGGCTCAGTCTGTGTGTAGCTAACTCTCCCAACGTTAGTTCTATGCAGGGATGCCGAATTGATGACAGTAACAGCAAAGACTTGCTACATTTGTATTGAAACCTCTAGTTCTGAAGTAGTTTAGTTGCGCATGGTTTTTGTGAAGCAATAGCTAAAATGTGCTCTGAGGGGCGGAGTGGACACGTTTGCATGTAAACACAGTAACCAATCGAAAGTAACACGTTAAATGTGTTATTCCCAATGTGCAGGACATTATGAACAAACAAGAAGAGACATGGGAGAAACTGGACTCAGAGTTTGACCATCACCTGGTTGACATGAAACCATATGTCCTAAAACTCCCCCACAAGACAGGTAGGCCTACAGTAAAATGAGTTGTATTACTAAAAAGCAAGTGTTCTATAAATTGTAATTGTCATATATATTAGTAATGCATTGATTGTAATTTCTTGCTCCCTATTTGACCTCAGAGCGCCAGCTGTGTGCCCTGTGGATCAAGAAGCTGTGTGACCCAGGTGTATCCGGCTCGGGCCTGATGGGACGCAAGAACCGCAACATGTACGCCCGCCTGCTCCTGCACATGCTCAGAAGAGGTGTCCTGGAGGGCCCTTTCAGCCACAAGCCAGAGTCAGGCAGTCTCAAGACTCTACCAACATATATGGTAAACAAACAATCCTCGGTATAGTACTAAAGTGCGCTGATGATGTAAGCTACTATAAATAGTAACTTTCTGCTCTATACTGCTAGTAGACTGCCCATGTTGCTTATGTTTGTTTATTTGTTTAATTCATGATATTCCATTTTATAGTACTTTGTAGACTGCATGTTATATGTTTTTGACTGTTTTAGATGGCTCAGCTCTGCCCCTTTTCTCATTGCTAGTCCATCTACTTTGACGAGCCTCTATGTGGCCGGGGCCTGGAGCAGAGTACTGCAGGCCTGCCTGACTGGGTAACGGGAGAGCTAGGCCAGGGTGACGACTCCTGGGACAGCCTGCTCAGAGAGAGGGCCAGGTCCTCTTCCACAGCCTACTCTAACACAGACAGGTAGGTTATTCCCTGGCATAGACTAGAGCTTAAGCTACACACTCAACTGCTATGCCTGCCAGCCACAGTAGACGTCTGCTGAATTCAAACACACACAAGTATTTATTCTGGAATAGACCACCTCACCCTCTGGGCAAAAGTGTTTATTCTGGAATAGACCACCTCACCCTCTGGGCAAAAGTGTTTATTCTGGAATAGACCACCTCACCCTCTGGGCAAAAGTGTTTATTCTGGAATAGACCACCTCACCCTCTGGGCAAAAGTGTTTATTCTGGAATAGACCACCTCACCCTCTGGGCAAAAGTGTTTATTCTGGAATAGACCACCTCACCCTCTGGGCAAAAGTGTTTATTCTGGAATAGACCACCTCACCCTCTGGGCAAAAGTGTTTATTCTGGAATAGACCACCTCACCCTCTGGGCAAAAGTGTTTATTCTGGAATAGACCACCTCACCCTCTGGGCAAAAGTGTTTAATCTGGAATAGACCACCTCACCCTCTGGGCAAAAGTGTTTATTCTGGAATAGACCACCTCACCCTCTGGGCAAAAGTGTTTATTCTGGAATAGACCACCTCACCCTCTGGGCAAAAGTGTTTATTCTGGAATAGACCACCTCACCCTCTGGGCAAAAGTGTTTATTCTGGAATAGACCACCTCACCCTCTGGGCAAAAGTGTTTATTCTGGAATAGACCACCTCACCCTCTGGGCAAAAGTGTTTATTCTGGAATAGACCACCTCACCCTCTGGGCAATCAGATATGGACAGAGGACACTTGTATTTTTGTATAGGCTACTGCATGGTTCCTAGACTTCCTGTTTCTAGGTTCTTAAAAGTAGTCTGAAAAAAAAGTGGCTAATTGTTGTGGACTTGTCAGCAGAACATTTGAATTCAACAATTATTTGCAACCGCTGCACATGAAAGAAAAGCAATGAGGCCTGATGCATCAGATCAGTCTGTTTACCCTAAAATGTTGATAACGTTTTATTTCTTCACATTATAAGCTTAAAAATGCACACTTGGCTGTAAGCTAGGGGCAAATGTTCCTAAATGCAATTGGCAGGGAAACACTGTTCTCAAAAGCACACAGATGCGCGAGTGGTTTCATGTGACACAGATTAGGAAAGGAGAGATCTAATTAGCATGGGTTACTAAAGTGACTAGAATTATTCCTTTGGCTGCTGGACAGTAAAATAATGTTGATTTGAAAACCAATAGAACATGAGAAAAATGCTGTTTTCAATGGCGTATTAAGTGTTTATGAAGTAATTCCCTCATCATTTCTATTGTTGTATTTTATCTAGGCTACTTTAAAACAAGGTAAGACTCACTTCATAAGATGACATAAAACATCTAGGTTTTAAACAATTTAAGTTTATTGTTAAATAGTTTCCAAATGCTAACCACCTCCTCTTAGATTAAAGATGGGGGATGTGCGGTGCTCAACAGGCACGGTCCTTCTTTCCCTTTCCTTCACTCTCCGTCGTGTGACCATTTCATCTGAACGAACTGTTCCTCCAGCATGTCGACAGAATCAAGCTTATAGACATTGATGTTAATTATCCTTCATTATTTTTTGTCTAACATGACTGGTGTTTAGCCTATATTTATGTAATTAAAAGTCTCATTACAGTTTGGCAACATTGTCTGCTTCCTCCCTCATGTCAGCGTTGGTTTGGACATGAGGCTGTAGCCAATATGCATATCACATACACTATGATGTCTAGGCTTTTTTTATTTATGTACATGAAAATATATTTTAATATTTTTCCAATGTTAGCCTCTGATCCAATTCTGATCGTTGTATTTGTTTGATATTGTGATTTTTGTGATACATTTTTTTGTTTCCATTCGGACAACTTAAATCTATAGCTTATTCTTCTTGTCTTAAATATATATATATATACAGTGCCTTGCGAAAGTATTCAGCCCCCTTGAACTTTGCAACCTTTTGCCACATTTCAGGCTTCAAACATAAAGATATAAAACTGTATTTTTTTGTGAAGAATCAACAACAAGTGGGACACAATCATGAAGTGGAACGACATTTATTGGATATTTCAAACTTTTTTTAACAAATCAAAAACTGAAAAATTGGGCGTGCAAAATTATTCAGCCCCTTTACTGTCAGTGCAGCAAACTCTCTCCAGAAGTTCAGTGAGGATCTCTGAATGATCCAATGTTGACCTAAATGACTAATGATGATAAATACAATCCACCTGTGTGTAATCAAGTCTCCGTATAAATGCACCTGCACTGTGATAGTCTCAGAGGTCCGTTAAAAGCGCAGAGAGCATCATGAAGAACAAGGAACACACCAGGCAGGTCCGAGATAATGTTGTGAAGAAGTTTAAAGCCGGATTTGGATACAAAAATATTTCCCAAGCTTTAAACATCCCAAGGAGCACTGTGCAAGCGATAATATTGAAATGGAAGGAGTATCAGACCACTGCAAATCTACCAAGACCTGGCCGTCCCTCTAAACTTTCATCTCATACAAGGAGAAGACTGATCAGAGATGCAGCCAAGAGGCCCATGATCACTCTGGATGAACTGCAGAGATCTACAGCTGAGGTGGGAGACTCTGTCCATAGGACAACAATCAGTCGTATATTGCACAAATCTGGCCTTTATGGAAGAGTGGCAAGAAGAAAGCCATTTCTTAAAGATATCCATAAAAAGTGTTGTTTAAAGTTTGCCACAAGCTACCTGGGAGACACACCAAACATGTGGAAGAAGGTGCTCTGGTCAGATGAAATCAAAATTGAACTTTTTGGAAACAATGCAAAACGTTATGTTTGGTGTAAAAGCAACACAGCTCATCACTCTGAACACACCATCCCCACTGTCAAACATGGTGGTGGCAGCATCATGGTTTGGGCCTGCTTTTCTTCAGCAGGGACAGGGAAGATGGTTAAAATTGATGGGAAGATGGATGGAGCTAAATACAGGACCATTCTGGAAGAAAACCTGATGGAGTCTGCAAAAGACCTGAGACTGGGACGGAGATTTGTCTTCCAACAAGACAATGATCCAAAACATAAAGCAAAATCTACAATGGAATGGTTCAAAAATAAACATATCCAGGTGTTAGAATGGCCAAGTCAAAGTCCAGACCTGAATCCAATCGAGAATCTGTGGAAAGAACTGAAAACTGCTGTTCACAAATGCTCTCCATCCAACCTCACTGAGCTCGACCTGTTTTGCAAGGAGGAATGGGAAAAAAATTCAGTCTCTCGATGTGCAAAACTGATAGAGACATACCCCAAGCGACTTACAGCTGTAATCGCAGCAAAAGGTGGCGCTACAAAGTATTAACTTAAGGGGGCTGAATAATTTTGCTCGCCCAATTTTTCAGTTTTTGATTTGTTAAAAACGTTTGAAATATCCAATAAATGTCGTTCCACTTCATGATTATGTCCCACTTGTTGTTGATTCTTCACAAAAAAATACAGTTTTATATCTTTATGTTTGAAGCCTGAAATGTGGCAAAAGGTCGCAAAGTTCAAGGGGGCCGAATACTTTCGCAAGGCACTGTATATTAACTTGTTCCGGACAAGAGGACAAGCATTAATTTGGAGCCCTTTAGCCAATCTCTTTACTAGGCTGCTACCCACTGCAAAAACATTGTTTCCATGTAATTAAACAAAATAAAATCAATGTGGAAAAATGATTGGATTTGCAAAAAGTCATCAACATAAGAGAATTTAGTATTTTTTTCTGCACAATTTCGTGATTACGATCTTGTCTCATCACTGCAAATCCCCAACGTGCACGAGAGAGACGAAGGTCGAGTCATGGGTCCTCCGAAACATGTCCCGCCAAGCCGCACTTCTTAACACCAGTCCGCTTAACCCGGAAGCCAGCTGCACCAATGTGTCGGAGGAAACACCTTTCAACTGACAACCGAAGTCAGCTTGCAGGCGCCCGGCCCGCCACAAGGAGTCACTAGAGCGCGATGAGCCAAGTAAAGCCCCCAGCCCTACCCTCCCCTAACCTGGATGATGCTGGACCAATTGTGCGCTGCCCTATGGGACGCCGCCCTATGGGATTTAAGCCCAGGCTGTGATGACGCCGCAAGTCTGCAATGCAGTGCCACTCTGGAGGCCTTCACCTAACTTTTAACCTAAATCCAATGACATGGTTACATTTTTGGTTGATTTCACATTAGTTGATAACTCAACCAAATGCAAATCAAAACTAGACGTTGGGCCTATCCATTGTGCCCAATGGGTAGTCCCAATTCAATGAGGGAGGGAGGGACCTGTAAATGCTTTGAATCTACTTTTTTTTATCTGGGACAGTGGTGAGTGGTTCTTGGAAAATGTCATTAAACATGTGTTGATAGGAACGACTAGTTGCTTGCAGTGGAAAATTCAGTGGCATCTTGAGCCAAAGAACCATTCAGGTCAGATAGATTCATGATGGTTCTGTTTGTGGGGCTTATGTGTATAGTCACTTTAAAGATACACGTACGTTTGATTGTGAAAAGTTGTTGGCATGACGTACGAGATGTCCTTGTCACAAGTCTGACCAGTTACACAAGCATGTTTAACGGTAACCTCAGTTAGCCTAAGTACACTGGTTGTATTGAAGAGCTGGATTTGATTTTGTCTGAATAGTGTCTGATTGGGATAAGAGCATTTAAAGAGCGTATAGATCACAGGTTGAAGGCCTCATGGAGAAAATGACTTAGTACACATGCTCTTTAATGTGTCGCTCCCATTTAGATAAAACTCTAGGGACCTAATTTGACTCCTTGTGATGTATGATCTTTTGATCTCTGCCTCATGCCATTAATCAGGCAATGGGGTGATAGGTCAAGTAGTCATTTAACTTTGGGGTGCTTGCAGGTTAGACTGTATTAGCAATCCTGTTCTATATCTGGCAATCCTGTTCTACACTGAGTATACAAAACATTAGGAACATCTTCCTAAAATCTCGGAAGTATCCTGTTGTTGGGCCTCTAGGTTTAGAAACTCTGTTTTTAACTGGCTAGGAGAGACACCATGTTTGGCTGGAGTGAGTAAGTTCCAGATTTGGCCACAAGATGGCGTTACTCACCGGCAGAACCGGTGATGTCGTCCGTGATGGTTCTCTCTGTTCTCAACGGATAAAGTCTAGTTGTGTCTGTGAAAGGAATGGGGGTAGCAAGCTGATTCAGGTTAAGAGATCATCCTCAGAGGCCCTGGTGTGAAGCCTACCTGCCGACTCCTGGTACTTGCATTTCACTTATGGATCAGGCCTTAAACACGCCATGATTGTCTTGACACGTTGTTGTCTTTGGCATTCCTTGGAGAGCTCTGAGAGAAGGGGGAGAGAGACGAAGTGTGTGTATGTGTTGGGGGAGCCGAATGTTGACTCTGCATGTGTGGAAGTGTTGCATTCGTTACTATAGACGAGGGGAATTTCTGGTCTGTCTCCCCTCATAGCAAACAGGCAAAGGTGGAAGGATGAATGTGTGGTGGTGGTTAGCATCATATTTGTTAACCCCTATATGTAAATCCCTTCTGTTTCTCTCTCTTTGTTTTTCCTCTTTCTGTTTTACTCACCCTGACTCCTGTCTATCATCTGAGCTCCACACATGAGACCCCCTAACCTCTCCCTCTCCATCCCCCTCACCAAGTGTGACAATAACATTGTCCTTGCAGCATCAGACATCAAACAGCTTTTATAAATGACCTGTTTATCCGCCTCGGGTCTTTCCCTGTAAGGCCAGAGTCTGTTCGTTGACCTTGCCTCCAGGTGGTTGAGTTAAGGGGTCCACGTCTTGTTTGTGCCACAGGGTCTGGCTGCCTTCCTTGGGGTGCCTGAGGGTGAGACCTAGGGCCTCTGGCTCCTGCACCTGGAGGTCATGGACGAAGCGTATAGATGTCAGGCTGTTTTAATAAGACTGGCTGCAGCAGCAGAGACACACACACACACACACACCCCTCTCTCTCCCCTAGCCCCGACCTGCCTGGCTGGCACAGCTTTGATCTCTGGGCCTCAGACTCCAGACACATCTGATTCAATTATCCTCATCCACCTGTTGACTTTGAGGCCTGACATTGCACTGCTCGCTTGGCCCCCGGTGTGTGTGTGTGTGTGTGCATACTTGAGGAGAAGAAAGTGTGCCTGCTAGTCTTCACGTAGGCTGCTTTTACAGCTGGTAGAGAGACACACAAAGGATACAAAATATGCACGCCGTTAGTTTCACAATGATAAGTTTGACCTCAACTGACACTAATTGAGAACATACAAGTTTTGTATCATTCAGTCTCGCTCACTTAATAACAGAATGTAGACACACAGAGAGTGCCCTCTCCTGCCTCTGATGCTGAATTTCACTGGTCCACCTTCTCTATCGCCCTCTTATTCACATTACATTTTCTTCAGAAAGGCAAGTGATCTTCTGTGGTCAAACTGTCAGTCTCTTGTGACAGAAAAGTACTTCATAGAACTCTGGAGTGTTAAGGACATGAGGAAAACAACAAAGCGAATATATAGGCCTAAATGACTGTAGTTAAAAGTGCCCTAGAGAAATAATTGGATGTTTTCATCGCATACCTCGGTACAGTACTGGTTGTTCTTTCGCCGATCGTCTCCACCCTTCCCTAATTGTGCAGATTTATTCAGTCATTGTTAAGCCGGTGTAATTGCCTCCAGTGTATATGCTTAATTAGCTGGTAATACTAATTAATGAAGCATAGCTTGTCAGAATCAGTAGCAGAAGTTCCCATTGTTGTCTGTTCTCTCTTGGTTGTGTTGGAAGAAAAATAGTTTTGCTAGGACGTGTCCTAGTGCAGTGATTCCCAACTCTGGTCGTTAAGTACCCCCAACAGTACATGTTTTTGTTGTGGCCCTGGACAAACACACCTGATTCTACTGGTCAACTAATCATCAATCCCTTAACAAGTTAAATCATGCTTTTTTGTCCGGGGCTACCTCAAAAAAGTGTGCTGTTGGGGGTACTGGAGGACTGGATTTGGGAAACACTTTTACACTGCCCTCAGTGCTCTGATTCTGTCAGCATCAGCAGAGGTTCCCATTAGTGATGCACCGATATTACATTTTTTGCCGATACTGATATCCAATATTTTCTTGCCCAAAAAATTATACCAATAACCGATATTTTACATTTTAAGCATTCTAGTACAGTTAAATAGTTAACACACACACATGGACGCAGCAGTCTAAGGCACTGCATCTCAGTGCAAGAGGCGTCACTACAGTCCCTGGTTCGAATACGGCCTGTATTACATCCGGCCGTGATTGGGAGTCCCATAGGGCGGCGCACAATTGGCTCAGTGTTGTCCGGGTTTTGCCGGGTTAGGCCGTCATTGTAAATACCCCAATTCATTGATCCCCAAACCTTATGTAAAGCTGTACAGTACAATATGAATGTTAGTACACAAAATAGGCTGACTGGGGAGGTGATTTCATACAGTCCCGCGATAAGAGCTACAACATTAATATTTGGGTGAACTCTTCACAGTTGTGTTCTGTGGGTGTCACTGACTAGACTGATACCCCATTTTATTGCTTCACTTTACAACCTTGTTTAACATTATCTAGTCTAAATATGGCACGATTCCACTAATTGTAACCTTCTGCATCACTTTCAAAGAGGTACTTTTATTTTGAAGGCAAACCGCAAATTCCACTATTGTGCCTTATCCTTATTGTGGCTAGTTTCACAACACATACCCCGGTCTGGTTGAGCCTCACGATCCAGATTAAGCTAGCTGGCTGCTTATAACGTTAGCTTTGGGCAACAGTGTTAAGTAGCTGGCTAGCTATTTATTTTCATGAACTGAAGTTCGGCAAACATCAAGTGGCTACCAAGCTAATACTTACTCACAAAGATTTCAAAATCATTGCTAAAAAAATGAAAATGACTGCAGTTTCTACTGGTCATTGTTTTCAGGCTGGCTGTATTGGTGCTAGCTAGGTACCAAGCTTAAGCTAGCTAGTTACCCCAGAAGTTGCAGTTGAACAAATAATGCTTTATTTGAATGCTTTTACTAGAAGGCCAGCATCCCAGAGTTGCCTCTTCACTGTTGACATTAAGACTGATGTTTTGCAGGTACTATTTAATGAAGCTGCCAGTTGAGGACTTGTGAGGCGTCTGTTTCTCAAACTAGACACTCTAATCTATTTGTCCCTATTGCTCAGTTGTGCACCGGGGCCTCCCACTCCTCTTTCTATTCTGGTTAGAGCCAGATATTCCATAAAAATATGCCGTTTCCAGCTACAATACTCATTTACAACATTAACAATGTCTACGCTGTATTTATGATACATTTGATGTTATTTTAATGGACAAAAAATGTGCTTTTCTTTAAAAAATAAAATGTCTTAGTGACCCCTAACTTTTGAACGGTAGTGTACATGAGTTATGCAAAATAAATGTATTGTGGCAAGAACAGCTCAAATAACCAAAGAGAAATGACAGTCCATCATTACTTTAAGACATGAAGGTCAGTCAATACGAAAAATTTCAAGAACTTTGAAAGTTTCTTCAAGTGCATTCACAAAAACCATTGAGCTCTATGATGAAACTGGCTCTCATGAAGACCGCCACAGAAAAGGAAGACCCAGAGTTACCTCTGCTGCAGAGGACAATTTCAATAGAGTTAACTGCACCTCAGATTGCAGCCCAAATAAATGCTTCACGGAGTTCAAGTAACCATCTCAACATCAACTGTTCAGAGGAGACGGCGTGAATCAGGCGAATTGCTGCAAAGAACCCATTACGAAAGGACACGAATAAGAAGAGACTTGCTTGGGCCAAGAAACACAAGCAATGGACATTAGACCAGTGGAAATCTGTCCTTTTAGTCTGAGTCCAAATTTGAGATTTTTGGTTCCAACCGCCGTGTCTTTGTGAGACTCAGAGTATGTGTACGGATGATCTCAGCATGTGTGGTTTTCCACCGTGAAGCATGGAGGAGGTGTGATGGTGTGGGGGTGCTTTACTGGTGACACTGTCAGTGATTTCTTTAGAATTCAAGGCACACTTAACCAGCAGGTCTACCACAGAATTCTGCAGAGATACTCCATCCCATCTGGTTTACTCTTGGAGAGTGATGGAGTGCTGCATCAGATGACCTGGCCTCCACAGTCACCCATCCTCAACCCAGTTGAGATCTTTTGGGATGAGTAGGACCGCAGAGTGAAGGAAAAACAGCCATCAAGTGCCCAGCATATGTGGGAACTCCTTCAAGACTGTTGGAAAATCATTCTGGGTGAAGCTGGTTGAGAGAATGCCAAGAGTGTGCAAAGCTGTCATCAAGACAAACGGGGGCTACTTTGAAGAATGTGTTTGACACTTTTTTGCTTACCACATGATTCCATATGTATTATTTGATCATTTTGATTTCTTCACTTTCTACAATGTAGAAAATAGTAAAAATAAAGAAAAATCCCTGATTGAGTAGGAGTGTCCAAACTTTCTACTGGTAGTGTAGATGCTGATACATTATGTATTGCGATTCTCACGATTCTATGTATTACGATTCGATTTTCCAAACATATTGCTCACCTTGTCTGTTGCAGGAGAACAAGAGAGAGCCATGTAAAAGCGAGTTTTAATCAGTCATGGAAATAAAAGTGCTGGAAACATGTTGGCTCACCATTTTATTTTTAAAGATGGAAACAAGCTAGAGAAGAAATACCAGTTTTGGCACAGGTACAGTTGACTAGCGCTAGCTAAAGTTAACTACCTAGCTTTTCATTTTTTTAAACTTGGAGTTACCAAAATAATGTTGTGAAAAATAATATTACTCTAATGTATTGATCTAATGTATTGATCCCACATCTCAGTCATGGTAAGTATTTTTTTCCACAATAAATTAGCTATCAGCAAAGCCAATGCTAGTAGGAAAAAATCAATTGCGAGAGGCAAGGGTGTTCGTTTTTGAGAGTAAAGCAGTGCGCTAAAAGCATAGATGCATCAGAAATGAGGCAAGTACAGCTGTAGGATCTTCATTTGATCACTCTTTTGTTGCTCAGAATTTTCCTGCCCCGCAGGAAATAGCCTCACCAGCTAATAATAATTTCATGGAGATCATCCATGATCTCGCCATCACGGTTGACAACTCCATTGTGTCCTCCTCCCAGAGCGCTAAGAACCTTGGCATGATCCTGGACAACACCCTGTCGTTCTCAACCAACATCAAGGCGGTGGCCCGTTCCTGTAGGTTCATGCTCTACAACGTCCGCAGAGTACGACCCTGCCTCACACAGGAAGCGGCGCAGGTCCTAATCCAGGCACTTGTCATCTCCCGTCTGGATTACTGCAACTCGCTGTTGGCTGGGCTCCCTGCCTGTGCCATTAAACCCCTACAACTCATCCAGAACGCCGCAGCCCGTCTAGTGTTCAACCTTCCCAAGTTCTCTCACGTCACTCCGCTCTCTCCACTGGCTTCCAGTTGAAGCTCGCATCCGCTACATGACCATGGTGCTTGCCTACGGAGCTGTGAGGGGAACGGCACCTCAGTACCTCCAGGCTCTGATCAGGCCCTACACCCAAATAAGGGCACTGCGTTCATCCACCTCTGGCCTGCTCGCCTCCCTACCACTGAGGAAGTACAGTTCCCGCTCAGCCCAGTCAAAACTGTTCGCTGCTCTGGCTCCCCAATGGTGGAACAAACTCCCTCACGACGCCAGGACAGCGGAGTCAATCACCACCTTCCGGAGACACCTGAAACCCCACCTCTTTAAGGAATACTTAGGATAGGATAAAGTAATCCTTCTCACCCCCCTCCCCCTTAAAATATTTAGATGCACTATTGTAAAGTGGCTGTTCCACTGGATGTCATAAGGTGAATGCACCAATTTGTAAGTCGCTCTGGATAAGAGCGTCTGCTAAATGACTTAAATGTAAATGTAATAGCCTTTCAAATCATGTTGCTGCAGTATTATTTTGCTGCGACAATGCAGGTCAAAATATAAAGATCCTACATCTGTACTGCACGACTCACATTTGATGAGTTACAAATGATATTGATAGACATAATGTAAGCCAGTGATTGAGTGAAGCTGTTTCCTGTAATATAACCAGTGATACACTCAGATCTTTGTATTTAGTTGTTTTCTTCAATCTTTCCTAATGTAAATCTCTCTCTCCATCTCTCCTTTCCCCTCCCTCTCTCTATATATCTCCCTCCCTCTCTTTCTCACATTTCTCCTTCCCTCCCCCTCTCTCACCTCTCTCTCTCTCTCTCTCTCTCTCTCTCTCTCTCTCTCTCTCTCTCTCTCTCTCTCTCTCTCTCTCTCTCTCTCTCTCTCTCTCTCTCTCTCTCTCTCTCTCTCTCTCTCTCTCTCTCACTCTCTCTCTCTCTCTCTCTCTCTCTCTCTCTCTCTCTCATTCTCTCTCTCTGTCTTTCTGTCTCTCTGTCTCTCTCTCTCTCATATTCCCTCTGTATCCAGGAGAAGACGGCTATATGATGAGATGTCTCCATCTCGACCCCTGGCCTCCAGCCCAGTGAAACACTCTTCTGAAGACCACAACAAAGGGGTCAGCAGTACTCTACAACACTCCTTGTCACTACTTGGCAACTCTTTACGTTTAGTCTATTTTATCTTAGTTACTGAGTTTGTAATTACAGAGTCTTACATTTCAGGCAGGACATATTCTATTCTGTAATGACGTTCTCCATCATATCATACCATTGATTGTATTTTCACACGGTAGGTTGAATGGCTGCGACACAGAGAGTATGACATTACACCGTGCGTGACACTCGTACTTGGCATACCGCGATATCAATGATAATAAACACTGTGGGTGACATTTACAGGCGATGAATCAGGACTATGACCATTTTAATCAGCCTGGTATTTCCGTCATTTGTCTGTGTAATATGAGGTGTTAACTTGGCAGTGTGCCTTGTTCTGTTACGAGAGACAAAGAGAGAGGGAGAGGTCCACCCATCACATCATTTCAGTCGGGTTAACAAAATGCCTACACTTCCACTTTATTGGATATTTCTCTTTCTTAGATATCTCACCCTCACCAAGCCCCAAACCCAACCCCAGGCAAAACCTGACCCGAAAAACAACAGCACCCTGGAAATGTTCACATTATAACGTATATACGAAATGTTCACAGAACCTGATCCTGAATCAACAGCAGCACTCTGGAAACGTTTGCATAACATTCACACAACGTTCACGTAAAGTTCACATTATATAACAGCGTTTCAGGAGTGGGGCGCCCTGTAACAAAAGACTGAGCAAAACAACAGAGGGGAGAGCGTTGTGACCCCTGGACTGGAATTTAGACTGCAGGGGGACAGGACGGGGACGGTAATGGTCTGGAACCGCCAAACATCTGGCGTGGGTAGGAGGAGGAGAGGGAGGCAAAGAGGAGAAGGAGGTGAGGAGAGTAAGGAATGGGAGAGAGGAGGGTAGGGGGGGGAAGAATGGAGGAAAGGAGAGAGGAGGAGGACGCAAAGAGGAGAGGGAGGCAAAGAGGAGAGGGAAGACCAGACTAAGGAAGGAGAATGGAGGAGGGTGGGGGGAGGACAGTAAGGAAGGAGAATGGAGAGGGACGAGGAGAGTAAGGAAGGAGAATGGAGGAAAGGAGAGAAGAGAGGGACGAGGAGAGTAAGGAAGGAGAATGGAGGAGGGTGGGGGGAGGAGAGTAAGGAAGGAGAATGGAGAGGAGAGGAGGGGAGGAGAGTAAGGAAGGAGAATGGAGGAGAGGAGAGGAGAGGGATGAGGAGAGTAAGGAAGGAGAATGGAGGAGAGTAAGGAAGGGGAATGGAGAGGAGGGGAGGAGAGTAAGGAAGGAGAATGGAGGAAAGGAGAGAGGAGAGTAAGGAAGGGGAATGGAGGGGAGGAGAGTAAGGAAGGAGAATGGAGGAAAGGAGAGAGGAGAGTAAGGAAGGGGAATGGAGAGGAGGGGAGGAGAGTAAGGAAGGAGAATGGAGGAAAGGAGAGAGGGAGTAAGGAAGTAATGGAAGGGAGATGGAGTAAGGGAGGAGAATGGGATGGGAAAGGAGGAGGAGAGTAAGGAAGGGGAATGGAGAGGAGGGGAGGAGAGTAAGGAAGGAGAATTGAGGAAAGGAGGGAGGAGAGTAAGGAAGGGGAATGGAGAGGAGGGGAGGAGAGTAAGGAAGGAGAATGGAGGAAAGGGGAGGAGAGTAAGGAAGGGGAATGGAGGGGAGGGGGGGGGAGGAGAGTAAGGAAGGAGAATGGAGGAGGGTGGGGGGGAGAGTAAGGAAGGAGAATGGAGGAGGGTGGGGGGGGAGTAAGGAAGGAGAATGGAGGAGAGGAGAGGGACGAGGAGAGTAAGGAAGGAGAATGGAGGAGGGTGGGGGGAGGAGTGTAAGGAAGGAGAATGGAGGAGGGTGGGGGTGGAGAGTAAGGAAGGAGAATGGAGGAAAGGAGAGAGGAGAGTAAGAAAAAGGAATGGAAGGGAGGAGAGTATAGTAAAGAAGGGTTGGAGAAGCAGTTGGGTGGGGCTGGGGGATAAGAATACAACACACCCTACTGAACAGTATGTGCACTTGTTGTCCCACACTCAATAATATCACCTATTCTCTTTGGTCCCTAGGTGGATGGCCACAGGAAGCCAGTGGTGCCGTCTCCTGACAACAGTGACCTGGAAGCTCGCCTCAACAGCTGGAACCTGGGGGTATGTCTGCCAGGGCCACATTCAGTAGCCAAACGTTGTTGAACGTGGCAGATAGAAATGCCACGAATAGAGCCAACATGATTCCATATTCTAGTCCGATAAGCATGCATAACATGCACAAAATATCACTGGAGGCTGCTGAGGGGAGGATGGCTCATAATAATGGCTGGAACAGAGCAAATTAAATGGTATCAATGTATTTGAGACCATTCCACTTATTCCGCTCCAGCCATGACCACGAGCCAGTCCTCCCCAAAATAATGTGCCACCAACCTCCTGTGCTATATATACAAAAGTATGTGGACACCCCTTCAAATGAGTGGATATGACTATTTCAGCCACACCCATTGCTAATTGTGTATAAAATCGAGCACACCACCATGAAATCTCCATAGACAAACATGGCAGTAGAATGGCCTAAACGAAGAGCTCAGTAATTTCAATGTGGCACCGTCATAGGATGCCACCTTTCCAACTAGTCATTTTGCCACATTTCTTCCCTGCTAGAGCTGCCCTGGTTAACTGTAAGTGCTGTTATTGTGAAGTGGAAACGTCTAGGAGCAACACTGTCCTCGGTTGCAACACTTCCGAGTTCCAAACTGCTTCTGGAAGCAATGTCAGCAGCCTAGCTGTTCGTCGGTAGCTTCATGAAATGGGTTTCCATGGTGGAGCAGCTGCACACAAGTCTAAGATCAATGCCAAGCGTCGGCTGGTGTGGTGTAAAGACTATTCTGTGCTTCCGACTTTGTGGCAACCATTTGGGGAAGGCCCTTTCCTGTTTCAGCATGACAGTGCCCCCGTGCACAAAGCGAGGTCCATACAGAAATGGTTTGTCGAGATATGTGGAGAAGAACTTGACTTGCCTGCACAGAGCCTTGACCTCAACCCCATTGAACACCTTTGGGATGAATTGGAACGCTGACTGCGAGCCAGGCCTAATCGCCCAACACCAGGGCCCGAACTCACTAATGCTCTTGTGGCTGCAAGCAATGTTCCAACATTTAGTGGAAAACCTTCCCTGAAGAGTGGAGGCCATTATAGCAGCAAAGGGGGACCAACTCCATGTTAATGTCCATGATTTTGGAAAGAGATGTTCGATGAGAAGGTGTCCACATACTTTAGGTTATATACTGTATTTCTGTCTGAATGTCCCAAAATGTTGTGTTCTGCTAAAAATCGTCCCTAATTTATTCCATGTCTGTAAACATCGTAAGTACAGTATATAGGCCTCTCACACCAGGGTTTGGATTACAATTCCTGCTTGTTTGAAGCAGAGGGGGAGCCCTAGACGCCTCAGAAGCATATTGCAGTCACAGCCAGTTCCAGGCTGGTTGTATGAAATATACCACCATTGGATGAGAGAGTACCCCATGCCCAGTAGACTACACGTTGCCTGTCACACTGACACACAACTACTGACTAGCACCTACACAGCTGCATTGTCTGTCAGACCACAGGGATACAGTCAGAGAGCAGTGAGATGAGGGCTAGAGGATGAGGAGGAGGAAGGAGAGGAGACTGAGAGTCTTTAGATGTGTTCCTGTCTTATCTCCTGTGTCTGGAGAGTCACTGGACCTGGGAGAGATAAGCAGTACACTGATGTTGTCTTTATTCTCTTATTTATTCTTTCTCTCTCCCTCTCTCTCCCCCTCCACCTGTACGGGTCTCTCTCTTTTTTGATGAAGTTGATGATTCTGTCTCATCTCTCTCTCCCTGTATCAGACGGGGACGTGAAGCCCTGCTCTGCTCTGTGTTGTGGTAGTGATAATGATAAGAGGCAGTGTGCTTGGCAATGCTCCCCTAGCCTCCACTACCTCAAGCATCATCTATAATAGATCTACAGGTGGTTGTACTCTGCACTGTGGAACATAGACAGAGTTAAGCTGTGTGTCTGTGCTCTCTGCACTGTGGAACATAGACAGAGTTAAGCTGTGTGGCTGTGCTCTCTGCTGTAGACAGGGTGTCTGTGCTCTCTGCACTGTGGAACATAGACAGAGTTAAGCTGTGTGGCTGTGCTCTCTGCACTGTGGAACATAGACAGAGTTAAGCTGTGTGTCTGTGCTCTCTGCACTGTGGAACATAGACAGAGTTAAGCTGTGTGGCTGTGCTCTCTGCACTGTGGAACATAGACAGAGTTAAGCTGTGTGTCTGTGCTCTCTGCACTGTGGAACATAGACAGAGTTAAGCTGTGTGGCTGTGAGTTAAGAGCAGGATGTTTGGTTGCAGTGGCTGAAACTACCAGCTGTCTGCAGCATTCTCTGCTGCCTCAATGTAATTCTGTCTTGCCTGGTCATTCTTTGTTTAAACTTTTCTGGTATCCTCTTTGAAATGTCTGTACCCCAGAGCCATCTAGCCACCTAGCCAGGTCTCTCCCTCTCACCTTTAGGAGAGAACAGAACAACCGCAGTCTTTCCCCTCCTAGTCCAGTCGATTGTCCCTGTCTACCTCACAGACCTGTTGCCCAACGTTGGGTCAACGTTAGGAAGTGATGCATCACAACGTGTGTTTGTTTGGCTTGAGCGGTAGGTCCTTGATGTGGAGTGGCTCTCCTTTCTTCTCCTCTCTCCTCTCTTCTCTCCTCTGTCTGCGGCCACCTCATCCATCTGTCCTTGTCAGGGAGAATGCCACAGACAGGATCCAGTACCAGTGCTGGGCAGACATCACAAGCAAACACACACTTTAGTTTAGTCTAGCACCAGTTTATGTTTCACCACCAATGTCTGGTCTGGCCCTGCCCTGCAAGCCTTGGCATGTGGGCCTCCCATGGCCAGAGTTGGATGTGGGCCTCTCCGCTCCACAGAGAGGGAGGTAAGTGTGGGACGTCTTTCAGTATTCAAAAATGTTGTTAAGACTTTATAATCACTTTTATTTATAAGCCTGATTTGCTGAACTGGGTGTCAGAGGTTAAACAAAAGTGTTTCTCTGCACCAGCTCTATGCTCAGAGGGCAGAGGTTTGTCCAGCCACTGCCTGTTTAGTATTGAATGATTGGTCGTTCTGGAGTATACTGGATGTCCACTGTCTTACTGACATGTCATTTAGTTCAGACCAGTTTGGTCTCCAGCTCTGGGCCTTCAAACAGGCCTCAGTCCCCCATTCATTTAGGATTACTGAATGAGCTCACCAACTTGAACCTTCACACCATAGAGAAAACACGCACAAACACACTCACACACACACATACTCACACACACACTCTACTCCCGTCCTTCGTCCCTCCCTGGCCC
Source organism: Oncorhynchus gorbuscha (assembly GCF_021184085.1). Lineage (NCBI taxonomy): Eukaryota > Metazoa > Chordata > Actinopteri > Salmoniformes > Salmonidae > Oncorhynchus > Oncorhynchus gorbuscha. The sequence goes on along the minus strand of NC_060188.1, from coordinate 7,815,207 downwards.
TTTGAGCCTTAGCTGTAGAACTCTTTCCTCTCTCTCTCTGTCATTTGTTGTCATCTACAAAGTCAGAGGATCTCTGTTTCAGGAGGCTGTGATCCCGCCTGCTCCCTTGCAGCTGTCTTCCACACTGTGTGAAGCTGCCTGGGAAGTTCATAGAGAAATAAGGAGGTCACTCACAACAAGAGGAAAGGAGAAGAAGGAGAAAGAAATTAGATGAAACCGTCGACTCGCTACAGTAGAGTTTCTCCTCCCGGCTTAATCCCCTAACAGAGTTGAACCATTGATGGTTTTACTCCATAGCCATGTCAGTCAGTCCACTTGTGTCTTAACACACTCTAAGGTGGGCTGACGTCAGAGTTGTCGTTCCTGTTAGCCGTCTCTTCAGTCTCATTGTGTTTTTTCTTCCCTGTGTAATCAAAGGGGACAGAGCGGGCGTGTTTGGTGAGGGAGTATGTATACACATCTGTCTCTCTGGGCCGATAGACGCGTCATGGATAGTTTACGGAGTAACAGGGGTTGACAAAAGGGCTGACTGGCAGAAAGAGGAGCCAAGCGGAAATGGGCCTAGCTGAGCTGAACACACACAATGCCTTGAAGTGGCCCGAGGTATTCCCTTTCTGTAAACAGTCAGAGCTGAGGGAAGAAACTAACTGTGTGTTAAGTGCTGGCCTTTGAAGTTTGAAGTCCTGTATTGTTTAAGACAAACCGAGGGCGGAGGTCGGGAGGGACGTGTGTGTGTGTGTGTGTGTGTGTGTGTGTGTGTGTGTGTGTGTGTGTGTGTGTGTGTGTGTGTGTGTGTGTGTGTGTGTGTGTGTGTGTGTGTGTGTGTGTGTGTGTGTGTGTGTGTGTGTGTGTGTGTGTGTGTGTGGTGGAGCCTTGTCTTGAGAAAAAGGAGGAGATGCAAAATAAGTAAAGGGCTTTTTTCTGTTTCTTTTCTTGTTCTCTTGCAGATTGAGAACCCCAGGTATTTGAGAGAGAACCCTGTCCCCTTGTCTCCGGTAAGTGTAAGGGAGGGTTCCCATGTGTGTTGACGACAGATAAGTGTTACCTTTTCCTCACTCTCTCCCCCGTCTCTTTCTTACCCACTCTTTCATTTCCATACTGTAGATATTCCTCAAATCCAGCCTGAAGAACAGCACCGGGACTGATGAGCAGACCCCAGTAGCAAGACAGGAGAAAGAGGTGGGCATTAGAACACGCACCTAACCATAGACAGCCATCTAATAACCATCAACCATTCCAGAAAGCAATACCTGTTGAGTACCTCAATCAATACTGAGGTAGAGTACCTTATGATAAGCTGTAGACAACACTCTTTACCAAGAGAGTTTCCATCTATATTTTCCATAGTAGTCTATTTACCACCACAAACCGATGCTGGCACTAAGACCACACTCAACGAGCTGTATAAGGCCATAAGCAAACAAGAGAATGTTCACCCAGAAGTGGGGCTCCTAGTGGCCGGGGACTTCAATGCAGGAATGCTTAAATCCATTTTCCCTCATTTCTACCAGCATGTCACATGTGCAACCAGAGGGGGGTAAAAACTCTAGACCACCTTCACCCCACACCCAAGAGACGCGTACAAAACTCTAGACCACATTCACTCCACACATAAGAGACGCATACAAAACTCTCCCTTGTCCTCCATTTGGCAAATCTGACCATAATTCTATCCTCCTGATTCCTGATTACAAGCAAAAACTCAAGCATAGGAAGTACTCGATCAATACGGAATTGGTCAGATGACGCGGATGCTAAGATACAGGACTGTTTTAAGAGCACAGACTGGAATATGTTCAGCCAACGGCATTGGGGAGTATGCCGTATCAGTCACCGGCTTCATCAATAAGTGAGTCGATGACATCATCCCAACGCTGACCATAAGTACATATCCCAACCAGAGACCATGGATTACAGGCAACATCCGCACTGAGCTAAAGGCTAAAGCTGACACTTTCAAGGAGCGGGACACTAATCCACTAGTCTCCTCTCCTCCTTTTGGTTGAGAGCTTCAGGTTTCTTACAGGCACTAAGTCCTGTCAATAACAAACTATCATGGTTCAGACACATTAAGACAGTTGTGAAGCGTTCATGACAACACCTATTTCCCCTCAGGAGACTGAAAAGATTTGGCATGGGTCTTTAGATTCTCAACGAATTCCATGTCTACACCATTGAGAGCATCCTGACTGGTTTCATCACCGCTTGGTATGAAAACTGCTCGGCATCTGACCGCAAGGCGCAACAGAGGGCAGCGTGTACAGGCCAGTACATCACTGGAGCCAGGCAAGCGGTACCGGAGCACCAAGTCTGGGTCCAAAAGGCTCCTTAACCGCTTCTACCCGCAAGTCATAAGACTGCTAAACAGTTATGCAAATGGCCACCCAGACTCTTTGCTTGACCCCCTTTTTACGTTGCTGCTACTCGCTGTTTATTATCTATTCATAGTCACTTTTTCAGTACCCCTTGACTTTTTCCCCAAAAATGACTTTATAGCCTTATTCTAAATTGAATTACATTTTTAAAACATCATCAATCCACACACAATACGCCATAATGACAAAGCAAAACCAGGTTTTTAAAATTGTTGCACATTTATATATTTTTTAAAAACGATACCTTATTTACATAAGAATTCGGATCCTTTGCTATGACTTGAAATTGAGCTCATGTGCATCCTGTTTCCATTGATCATTATCATGCTGTAATATTTCTACAACTTTATTGGAGTCCACCTGTGGTAAATTCTATTAATTAGACAAAGGCACACACCTGTCTATATACGGTCACACAGTTGACAGTACATGTCAGAGCAAAATCCAAGCCAGAACAGCGCCAACTGGGTCTAACCAGAATAGAAAGAGGAGTGGGAGGCCCCGGTGCACAACTGAGCAAGAGGACAAGTACATTAGTGTCTAGTTTGAGAAACAGACGCCTCTCAAGTCCTCAATTGGCATCTTCATTAAATAGTACACGCAAAACACCAGTCTCAACATCAGCAGTGAAGAGGCGACTCCAGGATGCTGGCCTTGTAGGCTTTATCCATAGTGATGGAGGTAGGCCTGGTCAATCTCCTATTCCATGTCAACGAGGCGATAACGTTGAATTTGTGAATCCAAATTCTAAGGAGTAAGAGTCCAAGATCATAACATTAACCCAAAACTGTGAACCGCAAGTTAAGTCCCATTCAAAGCAAATTTAACATAGTGACACACTGTTGTCACTCTGGTAAAGAGTTTAATCTCCTTATGCATGAAAATTGTGTTCTAGGCTGCGCTTTGTGTTGCGTTTGTGTTGTTTCTAAAGGGATGATTCAGAATGCCCCTTTAAGAGAGAAAAAAAACAGACCAGTGGTGACAGTTTTTCCTTATGTGGATTTAAGCTGAAAATCCCATTCTGAAAGGACGCTTTGAAGTCCCCCACCCGCCTTTACTCACACTGTTAATATAAAACTGAGCATGGCTTGACTCTAATCGCCATGGCTTTTTATGTCCCCCTGGAGAAATGCTGTACTCAATTAGATCAACTTCAGTGAGCTGGCCAAGAAGGGAGAGGGACAGGGGGGACAGAGGGGGATAGAGAGAGTGAGAGGGAGGAATAGAGAGAGAGAGAGGAAACGTGGGAGCGAGAGAGAGTGGTTCAATGGGCACCACCAACAATGCTCATCAGTCCTCCTAATGTGGTTATTCATTCTGACTGGAGGAGAGGAGACTAATGTGGTTATATTCATTCTGACTGGAGGAGACTAATGTGGTAATATTCATTCTGATTGGAGGAGAGGAGACTAATGTGGTGATATTCATTCTGACTGGTGGAGACTAATGTGGTAATATTCATTCTGACTGGAGGAGAGGAGACTTAATGAGGTGATATTCATTCTGACTGGTGGAGACTAATGTGGTAATATTCATTCTGATCGGAGGAGAGGAGACTAATGTGGTTGTATTCATTCTGACTGGTGGAGACTAATGTGGTGATATTCATTCTGATCGGAGGAGAGGAGACTAATGTGGTAATATTCATTCTGACTGGAGGAGACTAATGTGGTGATATTCATTCTGACTGGTGGAGACTAATGTGGTAATATTCATTCTGATCGGAGGAGAGGAGACTAATGTGGTTGTATTCATTCTGACTGGTGGAGACTAATGTGGTAATATTCATTCTGATCGGAGGAGAGGAGACTAATGTGGTGATATTCATTCTGATCGGAGGAGAGGAGACTAATGTGGTAATATTCATTCTGACTGGAGGAGACTAATGTGGTGATATTCATTCTGACTGGTGGAGACTAATGTGGTGATATTCATTCTGACTGGTGGAGACTAATGTGGTGATATTCATTCTGACTGGTGGAGACTAATGTGGTAATATTCATTCTGACTGGAGGAGAGGAGACTAATGTGGTGATATTCATTCTGACTGGTGGAGACTAATGTGGTAATATTCATTCTGATCTGGAGGAGACTAATGTGGTGATATTCATTCTGACTGGTGGAGACTAATGTGGTAATATTCATTCTGACTGGTGGAGACTAATGTGGTGATATTCATTCTGATCGGAGGAGAGGAGACTAATGTGGTGATATTCATTCTGACTGGAGGAGACTAATGTGGTGATATTCATTCTGACTGGAGGAGACTAATGTGGTGATATTCTGACTGGAGGAGACTAATGTGGTGATATTCATTCTGACTGGTGGAGACTAATGTGGTGATATTCATTCATTGTGGTAATATTCATTCTGACTGGAGGAGACTAATGTGGTGATATTCATTCTGATCGGAGGAGAGGAGACTAATGTGGTGATATTCATTCTGACTGAGGAGAGGAGATGTGGTGATATTCATTCTGACTGGAGGAGACTAATGTGGTGATATTCATTCTGACTGACTGAGACTAATGTGGTGATATTCATTCTGACTGGAGGAGACTAATGTGGTGATATTCATTCTGACTGGTGGAGACTAATGTGGTGATATTCATTCTGACTGGTGGAGACTAATGTGGTGATATTCATTCTGATCGGAGGAGAGGAGACTAATGTGGTGATATTCATTCTGACTGGTGGAGACTAATGTGGTGATATTCATTCTGACTGGTGGAGACTAATGTGGTGATATTCATTCTGACGGAGGGTGGAGACTAATGTGGTAATATTCATTGGTGATATTCATTCTGACTGGAGGAGACTAATGTGGTGATATTCATTCTGACTGGTGGAGACTAATGTGATAATATTCATTCTGACTGGTGGAGAGGAGACTAATGAGGTGATATTCATTCTGACTGGTGGAGACTAATGTGGTAATATTCATTCTGACTGGAGGAGAGGAGACTAATGAGGTGATATTCATTCTGACTGGAGACTAATGTGGTAATATTCATTCTGAGAGGAGACTAATGTGGTGATATTCATTCTGACTGGAGGAGACTAATGTGGTAATATTCATTCTGACTGGTGATATTCATTCTGACTGGTGGAGACTAATGTGGTGATATTCATTCTGACTGGAGGAGACTAATGTGGTGATATTCATTCTGACTGGAGGAGAGGAGACTAATGTGGTGATATTCATTCTGACTGGAGGAGACTAATGTGGTGATATTCATTCTGACTGGTGGAGACTAATGTGGTGATATTCATTCTGACTGGTGGAGACTGGTGGAGACTAATGTGGTGATATTCATTCTGACTCGGAGGAGAGACTAATGTGGTAATATTCATTCTGACTGGAGGAGACTAATGTGGTGATATTCATTCTGACTGGTGGAGACTAATGTGGTGATATTCATTCTGATCGGAGGAGAGGAGACTAATGTGGTGATATTCATTCTGACTGGTGGAGACTAATGTGGTGATATTCATTCTGACTGGAGGAGAGGAGACTAATGTGGTGATATTCATTCTGATCTGGAGGAGAGGAGACTAATGTGGTGATATTCATTCTGACTGGAGAGACTAATGTGGTGATATTCATTCTGACTGGTGGAGACTAATGTGGTGATATTCATTCTGACTGGAGGAGAGGAGACTAATGTGGTAATATTCATTCTGACTGGAGGAGAGGAGACTAATGAGGTGATATTCATTCTGACTGGTGGAGACTAATGTGGTAATATTCATTCTGATCGGAGGAGAGGAGATGTCTGGATCGGAGGAGAGGAGACTAATGTGGTATATATTCATTCTGACTGGAGGAGAGGAGACTAATGTGGTTATATTCATTCTGACTGGATCGGAGGAGGAGACTAATGTGGTAATATTCATTCTGATATTCATTCTGACTGGAGGAGAGGAGACTAATGTGGTGATATTCATTCTGACTGGTGGAGACTAATGTGGTGATATTCATTCTGATCTGAGGAGGAGAGGAGACTAATGTGGTGATATTCATTCTGACTGGTGGAGACTAAGATATTCATTCTGAATGTGGTGATATTCATTCTGACTGGTGAGAGACTAATGTGGTGATATTCATTCTGACTGGAGGAGATGTGGTGATATTCATTCTGAGACTAATGTGGTGATATTCATTCTGACTGGAGACTAATGTGGTGATATTCATTCTGACTGGAGGAGAGACTAATGAGACTAATGTGGTGATATTCATTCTGACTGGTGGAGACTAATGTGGTGATATTCATTCTGATCGGAGGAGAGGAATGACTAATGTGGTAATATTCATTCTGACTGGAGGAGACTAATGTGGTGATATTCATTCTGACTGAGACTAATGTGGTGATATTCATTCTGACTGGGAGACTAATGTGGTGATATTCATTCTGACTGGTGGAGATGTGGTGATATTCATTCTGACTGGTGGAGACTAATGTGGTGATATTCATTCTGATCTGAGAGGAGATTCTGACTGTGATATTCATTCTGATCGGAGGAGAGGAGACTAATGTGGAGGTGGTGATATTCATTCTGACTGGTGGAGACTAATGTGGTGATATTCATTCTGACGGAGGAGAGGAGACTAATGTGGTGATATTCATTCTGACTGGTGGAGACTAATGTGGTGATATTATTCATTCTGACTAATGTGGTGATATTCATTCTGAGAGGAGACTAATGTGGTTATATTCATTCTGACTGGTGGAGACTAATGTGGTGATATTCATTCTGATCGATATTCATTCTGGATGGGAGAGGAGACTAATGTGGTGATATTCATTCTGACTCGGAGGAGAGGAGACTAATGTGGTGATATTCATTCTGACTGGTGGAGACTGAGGAGAGGAGACTAATGTGGTGATATTCATTCTGACTGGAGGAGATATTCATTCTGACTGGAGGAGAGGAGACTAATGTGGTGATATTCATTCTGACTGGAGGAGAGGAGACTAATGTGGTGATATTCATTCTGACTGGAGGAGACTAATGTGGTGATATTCATTCTGACTGGTGGTGATATTCATTCTGACTGGAGGAGGAGACTAATGTGGTGATATTCATTCTGACTGGAGGAGAGGAGACTAATGTGGTGATATTCATTCTGACTGGTGGAGACTAATGTGGTGATATTCATTCTGACTGGAGGAGAGGAGACTAATGTGGTGATATTCATTCTGACTGGAGAGGAGACTAATGTGGTGATATTCATTCTGACTGGTGGAGAGGAGACTAATGTGGTGATATTCATTTCTGACTGGTGATATTCATTCTGATTCTGAGACTAATGTGGTTGATATTCATTCTGACTGAGGAGACTAATGTGGTGATATTCATTCTGACTGGAGGAGAGGAGACTAATGTGGTGATATTCATTCTGACTGGTGGAGAGGAGACTAATGTGGTTATATTCATTCTGACTGGAGGAGAGGAGACTAATGTGGTGATATTCATTCTGACTGGAGGAGAGGAGACTAATGTGGTTATATTCATTCTGACTGGAGGAGAGGAGACTAATGTGGTGATATTCATTCTGACTGGTGGAGAGGAGACTAATGTGGTGATATTCATTCTGACTGGAGGAGAGGAGACTAATGTGACTAATGTGGTGATATTCATTCTGACTGGAGGAGAGGAGACTAATGTGGTGATATTCATTCTGACTGGGGAGGAGACTAATGTGGTATATATTCATTCTGACTGGAGGAGACTAATGTGGTGATATTCATTCTGACTGGAGGAGACTAATGTGGTGATATTCATTCTGACGGAGGAGAGGAGACTAATGTGGTGATATTCATTCTGACTGGTGGAGACTAATGTGGTGATATTCATTCTGACTGGAGGAGAGGAGACTGACTGTGGAGACTAATGTGGTGATATTCATTCTGACTGGTGGAGACTAATGTGGTGATATTCATTCTGATGGAGACTAATGTGGTGATATTCATTCTGACTGGAGGAGAGGAGACTAATGTGGTGATATTCATTCTGACTGGAGGAGAGGAGACTAATGTGGTGATATATTCATTCTGACTGACTGGTGGAGAGGAGACTAATGTGGTGATATATTCATTCTGACTGGAGGAGAGGAGACTAATGTGGTGATATTCATTCTGACTGGTGGAGGAGACTAATGTGGTAATATTCATTCTGACTGGAGGAGAGGAGACTAATGTGGTGATATTCATTCTGACTGGTGGAGACTGGAGAGGAGACTAATGTGGTGATATTCAGACTGGAGGATTCATTCTGGAGACTAATGTGGTGATATTCATTCTGACTGGAGACTAATGTGGTGATATTCATTCTGACTGGTGGAGACTAATGTGGTGATATTCATTCTGACTCGGAGGAGAGGAGACTAATGTGGTGATATTCATTCTGACTGGAGGAGGAGACTAATGTGGTGATATTCATTCTGACTGGTGGAGACTAATGTGGTGATATTCATTCTGACTGGAGGAGACTAATGTGGTGATATTCATATTCATTCTGATTCTGACTGGAGGGAGGAGACTAATGTGGTGATATTCATTCTGACTGGTGGAGACTAATGTGGTGATATTCATTCTGACTGGAGGAGAGGAGACTAATGTGGTTATATTCATTCTGACTGGAGGAGACTAATGTGGTGATATTCATTCTGACTAATGTGGTGATATTCATTCTGACTGGAGGAGAGGAGACTAATGTGGTTATATTCATTCTGACTGGTGGGATATTCATTCTGAGGAGACTAATGTGGTGATATTCATTCTGACTGGAGGAGAGGAGACTAATGTGGTGATATTCATTCTGACTGGAGGAGAGGAGACTAATGTGGTTATATTCATTCTGACTGGTGGAGAGGAGACTAATGTGGTGATATTCATTCTGACTGGAGGAGAGGAGACTAATGTGGTTATATTCATTCTGACTGGAGGAGAGGAGACTAATGAGGTTATATTTTCATTCTGACTGGAGGAGAGGAGACTAATGTGGTGATATTCATTCTGACTGGAGGAGAGGAGACTAATGTGGTGATATTCATTCTGACTGGTGGAGAGGATTCACTAATGTGGTGATATTCATTCTGACTGGAGGAGACTAAGGTGATATTCATTCTGACTGGTGGAGAGGAGACTAATGTGGTTATATTCATTCTGACTGACTAATGTGGTGATATTCATTCTGACTGGAGAGGAGACTAATGTGGTGATATTCATTCTGACTGGAGGAGACTAATGTGGTGATATTCATTCTGACTGGTGGAGAGGAGACTAATGTGGTGATATTCATTCTGACTGGATATTCATTCTGACTGGAGGAGACTAATGTGGTGATATTCATGAGGGACTAATGTGGTGATATTCATTCTGACTGGGAGGAGAGGAGACTAATGTGGTTATATTCATTCTGACTGGAGGAGAGGAGACTAATGTGGTGATATTCATTCTGACTGGAGGAGACTAATGTGGTGATATTCATTCTGACTGGTGGAGACTAATGTGGTTATATTCATTCTGACTGGTGGAGACTAATGTGGTGATATTCATTCTGATTGGAGGAGAGGAGACTAATGTGGTGATATTCATTCTGACTGGAGGAGAGGAGACTAATGTGGTTATATTCATTCTGACTGGAGGAGAGGAGACTAATGTGGTTATATTCATTCTGACTGGAGGAGAGGAGACTAATGAGGTTATATTCATTCTGACTGGAGGAGACTAATGTGGTGATATTCATTCTGACTGGAGGAGAGGAGACTAATGTGGTTATATTCATTCTGACTGGAGGAGACTAATGTGGTGATATTCATTCTGACTGGTGGAGAGGAGACTAATGTGGTGATATTCATTCTGACTGGAGGAGAGGAGACTAATGTGGTGATATTCATTCTGACTGGAGGAGAGGAGACTAATGTGGTTATATTCATTCTGACTGGAGGGAGACTAATGTGGTGATATTCATTCTGACTGGAGGAGAGGAGACTAATGTGGTTATATTCATTCTGACTGGAGGAGACTAATGAGGTTATATTCATTCTGACTGGAGGAGACTAATGTGGTGATATTCATTCTGACTGGAGGAGAGGAGACTAATGTGGTATATTCATTCTGATTGATATTCATTCTGAGGAGACTAATGATTCATTCTGACTGGAGGAGACTAATGTGGTGATATATTCATTCTGACTGAGAGGAGACTAATGTGGTGATATTCATTCTGACTGGAGGAGAGGAGACTAATGTGGTGATATTCATTCTGACTGACTAATGTGGTGATATTCATTCTGACTGGGGGAGAGGAGACTAATGTGGTTATATTCATTCTGACTGGAGGAGACTAATGAGGTGATATTCATTCTGACTGGTGGAGAGGAGACTAATATGGTGATATTCATTCTGACTGGTGGAGACTAATGTGGTTATATTCATTCTGACTGGTGGAGACTAATGTGGTGATATTCATTCTGATCGGAGGAGAGGAGACTAATGTGGTTATATTCATTCTGACTGGTGGAGACTAATGTGGTGATATTCATTCTGACTGGTGGAGACTAATGTGGTGATATTCATTCTGATCGGAGGAGAGGAGACTAATGTGGTAATATTCATTCTGACTGGAGGAGAGGAGACTAATGTGGTAATATTCATTCTGACTGGAGGAGAGGAGACTAATGTGGTGATATTCATTCTGACTGGAGGAGACTAATGTGGTTATATTCATTCTGACTGGTGGAGACTAATGTGGTGATATTCATTCTGACTGGAGGAGAGGAGACTCACATGTTATAATATAATAATAATATATGCCATTTAACTTTTTGTATTATAACATTTTCAGCCCAGTCAAGCACCAAGTGTCACAGTCTTCCTCACTGCTGTTTGTTGAGAATCAACAGATGAAAGAAAGCAGGGCCTTCGAGCCTGAAAATGGGAACTCATGCTTGGAATATTATTCTGTGTGTGTGTGTGTGCTGTATTAGTGTGTTTGTGTAGGAGTTTGATAGCAGTCAGCTGTCAGTCCCAGACTGTGTGTTGAGGAGCCAGGAAGGAGAGCCGGCCAGCCCTCTTAGTAGTTTTATAGATGCCAGATCACTACCCGGCGTGGTGATATGGGGCCTAGTTAAAAGGCGCTCAGAAGCACTTCACTTTCAAGAGAGGAAATGGTGGTGAACTGGGATTTTACTGTCTGGGCTGGGAATGTGTGTGTGTATCGGTGTGTATACGTGTGTATACGTGTGTGTGTGTGTGTGTGGGCGAGGTGAAAAATGGTTTCCTGCACCTCTTACCTCCAACCCCACAAAGGGAACAGAGAAACTCCTGCCAACAGACCTGACTGGCTTTTGTAGATGGGCTTATCTGGTTTCACAGTGGTTGTTTTATGGTCTTTTTTTCAGTCAGACCGTCTGTTTTCTTACCCCTGGTTGCCTCGGATGTGTTCTGTATGTTTTAACCTTGGGCATGGAGTCTACTAGAGCAACAGGTTTATATCACAGGTCTGACAACTAACGGGGTCAATTTCATGAGAGAACACAGTAGCAAAACGTTTTGCATGAAAAATGAAAGCATTTCTTATTGGGCAAGTTCAGGTAGTCCCTCCTAGTTTCAGGCAGTTTCTTTTTCTCCATTTGGTGCCTAATGAATATGACTCAGGTCTAACCCCCAGGCATTTGTTCATGGAGCAACTGCCCCTGAAATATACATACATACAGTTCAGGTCGGAGGTTTACATGCACCTTAGCCAAATGCATTTATACTCAGTTTTACTCAATTCCTGACATTTAATCATGAATTATTGTCCATTTCAAAGACCTATTTGCGACCAAGCTTTAACTTCCTGACTGATGTCTTGAGATGTTGCTTCAATATTTCCACATAATTTTCCTTCCTCATCTTGCCATCTATTGTGAAGTGCACCAGTCCCTCCTGCAGCAAAGCACCCCCACAATATGATTCTGCCACCCTTGTGCTTCACGGTTGGGATGGTGTTCTTTGGCTTGCAGCCTCCGCCTTTTTCCTTCAAACATAACGATGGTCATTATGACCAAACAGTTCTATTTTTGTTTCATCAGACCAGAGGACATTTCTCCAAAAAGTATGATCGTTGTCCCCATGTGCAGTTGCAAACCATAGTCTCGCTTTTTTATGGCGGTTTTGGAGCAGTGGCTTCTTCCTTGCTGAGCAGCCTTTCAGGTTATGTCGATATAGGACTCGTTTTACTGTGGATATAGATATTTTTGTACCTGTTTCCTCCAGCATCTTCACAAGGTCCTTTGCTGTTGTTCTGGGATTGATTTGCACTTTTCGCACCATAGTACGTTAATCTCTAGGAGACAGAACGCGTCTCCTTCCTGAGCGGTATGGCGGCTGCGTGGTCCCATGTTGTTTACACTTGCGTGCTATTGTTTGTACAGATGAACGTGGTAACTTCAGACGTATCCACATCCTACCATACCTTTGTCTGTACATTATGTCTTGAATCTATTCTACTGTGCCCAGAACTCTGCTCCTTTTACTCTCTGTTATGAACATACTAGACAGCCAGTTATTTTAGCCTTTAGCTGTACCCTTATCCTACTCCTCCTCTGTTCCTCTGGTGATGTGGATGTTAATCCAGGCCCTGTAGTGCCTAGCTCCACTCCCATTCCCCAGGCTTTATCATTTGCTGTCTTCTGTAACCGTAAAGCCTTGGTTTCATGCATATTAACATTAGAAGCCTCTTCCCTAAGTTTGTTTTATTCACTGCTCAAGCACACTCTGCCAACCCGGATGTCCTAGCCATGTCTGAATCCTGGCTCAGGAAGACCACCAAAAACCCTGACATTTCCATCCCTAACTATAACATTTTCAGACGGGATTAAACTGCCAAAGGGAGTTTTAGCCTGCAGAGTTCTGTCATACTATCCAGGTCTGTGCCCAAACAATTCGAGCTTCTACTTTTAAAAATCCACCTTTCCAGAAACAAATCTCTCACTGTTGCCGCTTGCTATAGACCACCTTCTGCCCCCAGCTGTGCCCTGGACACCATATATGAACTGATTGCCCCCTATCTATCTTCAGAGCTAGTGCTGCTAGATGACCTTAACTGGGACATGCTTAACACCCCGGCCATCCTAGAATCTAAGCTTGAATCCCTCAATCTCTCACATATTATCAATGAACCCACCAGGTACAACCCCAAATCCGTAAACATGGGCACCCTCATAGATATCATCCTAACCAACTTGCCCTCCAAATACACATCTGCTGTTTTCAACCAAGATCTCAGCGATCACTGCCTCATTGCCTGCATCCGTAACGGGTCTGCGGTGAATCGACCACCCCTCATCACTATCAAACGCTCCCTAAAACACTTCAGTGAGCAGGACGTCCTAATCGACCTGGCCCGGGTATCCTGGAAGGATATTGACCTCATCCCGTCAGTAGAGGATGCCTAGGTAGTCTTTAAAAGTAACTTCCTCACCATCTTAAATAAGCATGCCCCTTTCATAAAATGTAGAACCAGGAACAGATATAGCACTTGGTTCTCTCCAGACCTGACTGCCCTTGACCAGCACAAAAAACATCCTGTGGCGTTCTGCATTAACATTGAATAGCCCCCAGTTCTGGGACACTGTGAAGTCCATGGAGAATAAGAGCAGCTGCCTCCTCCCAGCTGCCCACCTCACTGAGGCTAGGAAACACTGTCACCACCGATAAATCCACTATAATTGAGAATTTCAATAAGCATTTTTCTACGGCTGGCCATGCTTTCCACCTGGCTACCTCTACCCCGGTCAACAGCCCTGCACTCCCCACAGCAACTCGCCCAAGCCTCCCCCATTTCTCCTTCACCTAAATCCAGATAGCTGATGTTCTTAAAGAGCTGCAAAACCTGCAACCCTACAAATCAGCCGGGCTAGACAAACTGGATCCTCTCTTTTTTTTAAATGTCTACCTCAATTGTTGCAACCCCAATTACTAGCCTGTTCAACCTCTCTTTCGTATCGTCCGAGATTCCCAAAGATTGGAAAGCTGCCGCGGTCATCCCCCTCTTCAAAGGGGAAGACACTCTTGACCCAAATTGCTACGGACCTATATCTATCCTACCCTGCCTTTTCTAAAATCTTCAAAAGCCAAATCAACAAACAGATTACCGACCATTTCGAATCCCACCGTACCTTCTCCGCTATTTAATCTGCTTTCAGAGCTGGTCATGGGTGCTAAAAGATATCAAGGGTCTAAAAGATATCGTAACCGCCATCGATAAGAGATATTACTGTGCAGCCATATTCATCGAGCTGGCCAAAGCTTTCGACTCTGTCAATCACCACATTCTTATTGGCAGACTCAACAGCCTTGGTTTCTCAAATGATTGCCTCGCCTGGTTCATCAACTTCTTCTCTGATAGAGTTCAGTGTGTCAAATCGGAGGGCCTGTTGTCTGGACCTCTTGCAGTCTCTATGGGGGTGCCACAGCGTTTAATTCTCGGGCCGACTCTCTTCTCTGTATACATCAATGATGTCGCTCTCGCTGCTGGTGATTCTCTGATCCACCTCTACGCAGACGACTACATTTTGTATACTTCTGGCCCTTCTTTGGACACTGTGTTAACTCTCCTCCAGACGAACTTCAATGCCTTACAACTCAACTTCCGTGGCCTCCCAACTGCTCTTAAATGCAAGTAAAACTAAGTGCATGCTCTTCAACCGATCACTGCCCGTACCTGCCAGCCCGTCCAGCATCACTACTCTGGACGGTTCTGACTTATGTGGACAACTACAAATACCTAGGTGTCTGGATAGACTGTAATCTCTCCTTCCAGACTCACATTAAGCATCTCTAATCCAAAATTAAATCTAGAATCGGCTTCCTATTTCGCAAACAAAGCGAAATATGCTTCTTTTATGCTGCCAAACTTACCCTCGTAAAACTGGCCATCCTACCGATCCTCAACTTTGGCGATGTCATCTATAAAATAGCCTCCACTCTACTCAAGAAAATGGATGCAGTTTATCACAGTGCCATCCATTTTATTCACCACTGCGACCTGCATGCTCTCGTTGACTGGCCATCGCTTCATACTTGTCGCCAAACCCACTGGCTCCAGGTCATCTACAAGTCTCTGCTAGCTAAAGCCCCACCACACGCTACAGCAGGTATATCTCACTGGTCACCCCCAAAGCCAATTCCTCCTTTGGCACTGCCTTTCCTTCCAGTTCTCTGCTGCCAATGACCGGAACGAACTGCAAAAATCAATTAAGCTGGAGTCTTATATCTCCCTCACTAGTTTTAAGCACCAGCTGTCAGAGCAGCTCACAGATCACTGCACCTGCACATAGCCCATCTGTAAACAGCCCATCCAACTACCTCATCCCCATACTGTATTTATTTATTGCTCCTTTGCACCCCAGTATCTCTACTTGCACATTACTCTTCTGCACATCTACCATTCCTGTGTCTAATTGCTATACTGTAATTACTTCACCACCATGGCCTATTTATTGCCTATTTATTGCCCTTATTTGACCTCATTTGCACTCACTATATATAGATTTTTATTTGTTCTGCTGTATTTCTGACTATGTTTTGTTTATTCCATGTGTAACTCTGTGTTGTTGTATGTGTCGAACTGCTGTGCTTTATCTTGGCCAGGTCGCAGTTGTAAATGAGAACTTGTTCTCAACAGGCCTACCTGGTTAAATAAAATAAAAATAACTCGGGCAGTTGTTGTTGCCATCCTGTACCTGTCCCACAGGTGTGATGTTTGGATGTACCAATCCTGTGCATGTGTTGTTACACGTGGTCTGTCACTGCTAAGACGATCCGCTTTCCGTCCTGTCTCCCTGTCGCTCTGTCTTAGGCGTCTCACAGTACCGACATTGCAATTTATTGCCCTGGCCACATCTGTAGTCCTCGTGCCTCCTTGCAGCATGCCTAAGGCACGTTCATGCAGATTGGCATCTTTCTTGTTGTGTATTTCAGAGTCAGTAGAAAAGCCTCTTTAGTGTCCTAAGTTTTCATAACTGACCTTAACTAGTTATCTAAAGAAATGGGATCTAGGTATATTTAACTTTAGGACTAACTGTTGAAAAGATGCTAAATCAATGTACAAGACGTTCAGTGAGGAGATCCCTTCTCCAGACCAGATATGAAACGCCCTGTCTAATATTGATGGAGAGAATGTATGATTCTTTAATAATGGGGCAGAAGTTGAAAATTCACTGAGACCAAACGTTTCCAGATATTTAGAGAATGTTTCATAATCTGGTTTTTAATGTATTTGGAAACCGGCTCACCTAGTTTAGAGCAGAGTAAGACAGCTAAGGAGGTGTTCAATGAGATATCCAAGGTCAACCATTTTGGTGATTAAGCCAATGTTTAAAATAAATGTATTAAATTTCTTCTTTTCTGTTTGCCAGAAAATCTCCCCATAGAATGTAGTAGCCTGACTACCACAGTGGTTTATAAATAGATATTGGAGGTCTGTGTTTCTTTGGAATCTGTGACACTCAAAATGTTTGACTTTTGAGTCACTGTTGACAATAAAGGGGGTTTGGTGGATTTTCGGCAAGTCCTAGCCCTGCAGGGTGGAGTTGTGACCACACACACACACACACACACACACACACACACACACACACACACACACACACACACACACACACACACACACACACACACACACACACACACACACACACACACACACACACACACACACACACACACACACACACACACACACACACACACACACACACACGACACCTCTTCAGAAGTGTCCCAGTGACTCACTCTGACTCCGTCCTCGCCACCTTGAATCTTATCATCTCCTGTGGTTCCACATTAAGCCCCGTACGCAGGCCTCGCCCACCATGGCATGGCTTGTCTGACCACCAGCAGGAAATGACCTGCGGCCGGTTCTGGTCCTCGCCATATGATGCTAAGCTCCAACAGCCAGTTTCTACTTTAAGGAACTCTGGGCTCTCACACCAAGCTCATCCCCAGTTCAGCTACGGACTACATAGATAAGTTCATAAGATCGCTGACTATACCAGTTAAGCTACTGACTTCATTGATAAGTTGATAAGATCGCTGACTACCAGTTAAGCTACTGACTTCATTGATAAGTTGATAAGATTGCTGACTGTACCAGTTAAGCTACTGACTACATTGATAAGATCGCTGACTACCAGTTAAGCTACTGACTTCATTGATAAGTTGATAAGATGGCTGACTGTACCAGTTGAGCTACTGACTTCATTGATGAGTTGAGTAAGTGTGTGGTAGCGTAGCAGCTGGAGCAGACGTTGGTCACCATGATGTTGAGTCACTTTAGTCTCATATGGTCATCTATTTTCACCCATGGTTGAGGTTACAAGTCTAGTCCTTGTAATCCCACTACACACACCCTTACTGTGCTGGGCTCACACCATAGGTGCTATGGGATGGGGCCGTGGCATATTCAATGAAATGATCCAAGACCATTCAGCCAGTCCCACCCATAGGGTTAGAATGAGGCTGACGTGATGTGATTGCTTTGGCACATGCAGATGGGTTGATACATGCAAACAGAGCGAGAGGCTGCAGCTCGGCCAAACGGGTCTGGAGCTGAGGTTCAGTTTCCAATCTGCCCAAGCTTTCCAAAGGCATAATGATGCAACTGCTTCCATGCCTGGGTCCTATGGGAAGGCCTCTCAGCTTTGTGTTTGATTCAGACGACTAGCCCCTCTGATTGTATGATTGTGGTTAAAGGACAACACTGAGCCTTGTGAAGTTCCTAAGGGAGCTCTCTATGCAGTGGCTTTTAGGGTAAAATGGCCGACAATCCAAAGGCAGGCATATGGTACTCAGATATTCTGTCTTTTCTTAGATTGAATGGGTATTGTTTTTGTTAGTTATGCACTTTATGTCCTTAAAGGGATCTCCATGTTGAATAGTAGTAGTCAATTGAAGGAAGAAATGTTGTCTTTTGTCTCTGCTGAAGCCCAATATTATCATGACATTAAGTGACATTCAAAAGTCTTTCCTTTTAAAAACTTTGTTGATTGTAGTGTTTTGCATTTTACCTCAGAGTACAATTATCATGCTAAGATCCATTAGCTTCTCCTCCCAGTGGAGGAATGGCATGTTAATGGTGTTCAGTAGATAGCTAGCAGGGCACTGCAGAGGGAATATTCTCTACATCTGTGTTTATGGAAGATGAAAGCTCTATCAGGGCATTGTAGTTCTGCTGCAGAGCAAGATACATAAACACAACTGTGCTTTGTGGGCCCAGCAGTTAGCAGGCATTTTGTGAGCGCGTTCCCCAAGGGGAAAAAAGGCTGGACCCAGGGTCGCTTCTGAGAAAAGCAAAGTGAGAGCAGTTGCTTCTGTGTTTCTCTTTTTCTTTCCGTCTCCCTCCTCCCTCTCTATCCTTTCCTTTCTCAACACACCTTCACCCTTTACCTTCTCTCTCATCCTTCCCTCATCTCCTCTCCTGAGCTGGGTGTCAACAACATGGCATCTAAGAGAGAAACAACTTTTCTAAAGAAAAACCTCTGTCACACAGAGATGCCTGATTTTGAAGCTTCTCAGAAACCTGAGGTGTACGCGTCTCTCTCCTTCTTCCTCTCTCCTTTCTCCTCTATTCCTCCTCCTCTCTCCTTCCTTCTCTCTCCTTCCTCCTCTCTCGCTCCTCCTCTCTCCTTCCTCCTCTCTCCTTCCTCCTCTTGCTTGTCCTCTTCTCTCGCTCCTCTTTCTCTCCTTCCTCCTCTCCCTCCTTCTTTCTACTCTTCGCTCCTCCTCTCTCCCTGCTCCTCTCGTGCTGCTCCTCTCTCGTTCCTCCTATCTCCTTCCTCTTTCTCTCCTTTCTACTCTGTCCTTTCTACTCTCTCGCTCCTCCTCTCTCCTTCCTCTTCTCTCCCTCGTCCTTGCTCCTCCTCTCCTTCCTCATCTCCTCCTTTCTCCCTCCTCCTCTCTCCATCCTCTTCTCTCACTCCTCCTCTCTCCCTCCCTTCTTCCCTCTTTCTATTTCCTCTATAAACCATTTTTCAAACGCCCCTGATGTAGTTTGACAAACTTTCTAAAAAGCCCATTTGAAGAGGTGATGCGAAAGTGACACCCACTTGTTTTGGAGCGCCGCTGGAAAAATCTACTAGACTCCCTCACTTCAATCAGCCTAATCTCTCCCCCAACAAGTCTCCTGTGGTCTCAGAGATTGCACAAGAAAATGGTGGTAATTCAATAGAAAAGAAAGCGAAACAAGAGAGAACATCACATGGCACCATTGAAGGAGGATAAGTCTAGCAGACTTAGTTGAAGTTGTGGGATAATGGAAGCAGTAGTTTACAATAGGACTCATCTAGTTTGAATGTAGAAGACCCTGGGAATGAGTACGATACAGATCCTTGTTGCTCGAAAGCAAACATTAGCGTTGTTGTGAGAATGAATGGGGCAGGTATTGGCTAGTTTGTCAAATGTCAATACAATAGGGGACTTAACCATCTAAGCTACCTCCGCAGATACAGGTTACATGACTGCCCAAAAGGTATTTTCCAACCTGGAAGGACGTATTTGTCACAGAGCCCCAGAGTTGAGCAATGCATCAAACCCTCCAGTGACTAAAACCTGTGAGTAAGTACATTAGTCACAAAGCAATACGAACTCATCCTGTCTAATTCCCATTTGTGTTGACAACATTAGCAAACTCTTTCCGCTGACTGGATGACTGTGTGTCTGTTGGCCCCAGAGCTGCCAAGTCCTGAGGCCAGACAGTTCTACAATGGCACATCAGATCAGGAGCACATGTCATGCCTTCTCCTCACCCAGGGGCAATCAGATCAGGTATACTATTAGACAGAGTGAGCCAACAACACAACAAACCGCCATCGGCAGTTCAAAGAAGTAGGGGAAGGTGCCCATACAGGGCTCGCCACGGGACAGCGTGGCCTCTCCTATCAGTCTCCCCACGTGTTGGTGAGAGCGTCTCGTTAGCCAGATGAAAGGCCTGTGTCCGCCAGTATTTTACTCAGGAAACCTGAAGCCACAAAGCAACATGACCTCTGGCAGGGCTGATGAGAAGGACATATGACTTAGGAGGAGCTGTGTTAGGTAGACACTGAGAGGGTATGTGCTTGTCGTTTAGTATTAAGGCCACTCTGTAATAGCAAGCCGTATCTGAAAGTGGGTGTTCGTGTGTCTACCTGGTTTGAGTGTGTGAGTATAAATATTTAGAATTACTATTGTAGATGTGTGTTACTTTGTCTGTGTGTGTACACTTCTGGCGTATTAACTAAGTGTGTATTATTTTCCTGTGGCATTGTGTGTGTGGGAGTGAATGAAGGGCTCTGGGAGCTCTGTCTTGACATGCAGATTCAGACGGTTGAACTGTTGATCCCCTGTATATTGAGCTGAACTGAAAGGAGCCGACTGTCAGTGGATAACTGTAGCCTACATAATGCCTTGTTCTCTCTGGCCAAGCCTGTTCCTGACTAATACTGTCTTTCACTATTAACACACACACACACACACACACACACACACACACACACACACACACACACACACACACACACACACACACACACACACACACACACACACACACACACACACACACACACACACACACACACACACACACACACACACACACACACACACACACACACACACACACACACACACACACACACACACACACACACACACACACACTGTTGGGTCTGGTACATCCCTCCTACACACATTTGAAGTCCTGTTTGTAGATAAATATATTTAGAAATGTTTATGAAGCTTGATTCATTGACAGCGCTGATGCTCTCTGCGCCATCAACAGTAAATATCTCAAATGCCACTACTTGCCATTAGTTGGCCTAGATAGTAAAAACAGGGGCAGTTGCCGTTGCTATTTTGTCCATCTCCTGTGCTGCATTTGACGATGTGTGTATTGACTCCCCTGTCTGTCGTGGTGCTGTGTGTCTCTGTGCAGGCTGAGATGAAGACTAAAGTCCTGGAGGCCAAGCACCAGGAGGAGAAACTGAAGATGCAGCAGAAGCATGACGCAGACGTGCAGAAGGTCAGAGTGCTGACTGAATTATCAATTAATTATTTTAATGATTTAATATGTTTATTTATTTGATATTTTAGATAACTTCACACATACAGCCATAATATCATCTGTAGGGAGGTTATAGTACCGCCCAGACATAAAACCATGAATTTAAATGATGGAGGACAAACACACAGTAAAGTGAGACAGTGCAGAAGGTAGGTATAACAAGAGTTCCCTGCATCCTTCACCACTCCCACCCTGACACTACATCTGATGTGTTATTGGCTGGGCTCACACCCTTTTCTCCTTCCCTCCTCCCTGGGCTCCCTGTTAGTTTCATTTCACCAGGTGTGTATCGGCTCAGCTCCACATCCAGGACTTGGGATCTGTCAACTTCCTCCCAAAACGTCTAGTTTCATTGTTGCCACAGAATCTTTAAATAAAACAGAAATAGCCCCATTTTCCCTCTGTTTAAACTGTCGATGAACTCTTTGTCTCTGACAGGAGACACGGTGACAGCTCCTCCACTACCCAGCCTCTCCCGCTCTCACTCTCCATCCCTCTCTCTGTTTAAACTGTCTCTGACAGGAGACACGGTGACAGCTCCTCCACTACCCAGCCTCTCCCGCTCTCGCTCTCCATCCCTCTCTCTGTTTAAACTGTCTCTGACAGGAGACACGGTGACAGCTCCTCCACTACCCAGCCTCTCCCGCTCTCGCTCTCCATCCCTCTCTCTGTTTAAACTGTCTCTGACAGGAGACACGGTGACAGCTCCTCCACTACCCAGCCTCTCCCGCTCTCGCTCTCCATCCCTCTCTCTGTTTAAACTGTCTCTGACAGGAGACACGGTGACAGCTCCTCCACTACCCAGCCTCTCCCGCTCTCGCTCTCCATCCCTCTCTCTGTTTAAACTGTCTCTGACAGGAGACACGGTGACAGCTCCTCCACTACCCAGCCTCTCCCGCTCTCGCTCTCCATCCCTCTCTCTGTTTAAACTGTCTCTGACAGGAGACACGGTGACAGCTCCTCCACTACCCAGCCTCTCCCGCTCTCGCTCTCCATCCCTCTCTCTGTTTAAACTGTCTCTGACAGGAGACACGGTGACAGCTCCTCCACTACCCAGCCTCTCCCGCTCTCGCTCTCCATCCCTCTCTCTGTTTAAACTGTCTCTGACAGGAGACACGGTGACAGCTCCTCCACTACCCAGCCTCTCCCGCTCTCGCTCTCCATCCCTCTCTCTGTTTAAACTGTCTCTGACAGGAGACACGGTGACAGCTCCTCCACTACCCAGCCTCTCCCGCTCTCGCTCTCCATCCCTCTCTCTGTTTAAACTGTCTCTGACAGGAGACACGGTGACAGCTCCTCCACTACCCAGCCTCTCCCGCTCTCGCTCTCCATCCCTCTCTCTGTTTAAACTGTCTCTGACAGGAGACACGGTGACAGCTCCTCCACTACCCAGCCTCTCCCGCTCTCGCTCTCCATCCCTCTCTCTGTTTAAACTGTCTCTGACAGGAGACACGGTGACAGCTCCTCCACTACCCAGCCTCCTCTCTGTTTAAACTGTCTCTGACAGGAGACACGGTGACAGCTCCTCCACTACCCAGCCTCTCCCGCTCTCGCTCTCCATCCCTCTCTCTGTTTAAACTGTCTCTGACAGGAGACACGGTGACAGCTCCTCCACTACCCAGCCTCTCCCGCTCTCGCTCTCCATCCCTCTCTCTGTTTAAACTGTCTCTGACAGGAGACACGGTGACAGCTCCTCCACTACCCAGCCTCTCCCGCTCTCGCTCTCCATCCCTCTCTCTGTTTAAACTGTCTCTGACAGGAGACACGGTGACAGCTCCTCCACTACCCAGCCTCTCCCGCTCTCGCTCTCCATCCCTCTCTCTGTTTAAACTGTCTCTGACAGGAGACACGGTGACAGCTCCTCCACTACCCAGCCTCTCCCGCTCTGCTCTCCATCCCTCTCTCTGTTTAAACTGTCTCTGACAGGAGACACGGTGACAGCTCCTCCACTACCCAGCCTCTCCCGCTCTCGCTCTCCATCCCTCTCTGTTTAAACTGTCTCTGACAGGAGACACGGTGACAGCTCCTCCACTACCCAGCCTCTCCCGCTCTCGCTCTCCATCCCTCTCTCTGTTTAAACTGTCTCTGACAGGAGACACAGTGACAGGTCCTCCGCTACCCAGCCGATCTCGCACTCCATCCCTCTCTCTTTAGTGCAGTGGTTCTTAACCTGGGTTCGATCGAACCCCAGGGGTTCGGTGAGTCAGTCTCAGGGGTTGTTTAAACTCCGATTCTCTGACAGGAGACACGTGACAGCTCCTCCACTACCCAGCCTCTCACGCTCTCGCTCTCCATCTGTGCTCTCTGTTTAAACTGTCTCTGACATGAACGTCTTGTGACAGCTCCTCCATGTACCCAGCCTTTGTACCCATCAACAAACCGATCCTCACAGCATCGTTTAAGTTGCTCTGTCGCAAAGCAGGGCAAACCACACACCATTGGTGAAACACTCTAAAAACAGCTGTGTTGGTGATGGCGAATATCATGCTGGGAAAAGAGGCTTTAAGTTATCCCTCCTCTTTCAAATGACACCACAGGAGAATAGAGGACATGACAAAGACATCTTGGCTCAAGTAATTGCAGACTGATTTCAAGCCCGGCAAAATTCAGCTCTTCAACTCGACGAGACCACAGACGTTTCCATCTAAGCCAGCTTGCTGTATTCTGTTTAAACTGTCTCTGACAGGAAGATTTTTTTATTTTGTAAGCTCCTCCACTAAGGCAGCCAGCGTGTGGATGACTTCTTCAAAGACGGCAATCTTTCAGTGGGATATGGTTTCTGCAGTTTTTTCCCTCCAGTCATGCTGAAGAAAGACTGTTTTGACAGTGCGCTAGTGACAGCCGATGCACCACACATCATTGTTACGCATTGTATTCTGCACTGGCATGCGTTGGCAACAATAACCTTGCCTCCAAAACTGGCAGAAGTATTAAAAATTGTAGTGGAATGCGTGAACTATGTCCTCCAACAGTGCTCTGCGGCATCCATCTTCAGTGAGCTGTGTAAAGAAATGGCCTCTGAATTCGAGGTACTTCTATACCATTCTAACGTTCGGTGGTTATCCTGGGGACAGGTGAGAACGTGCTTTTGCCGTGCGTGTGGAATTAGCCCTGTTTTTGTAAGAGCACCAACATTGTCACCCAGCTTCTCAAATTCTGAGTTCATTCTCATTTTAGCATACATGGCCGATATCTCTCGCAGCTCTCAACTCATCTCAATCAAAAGACACGGTGGAGTCAGCATCCTCCGGAGGAAAACCCAGCTTTTAAAAAAAAGCTATCCGTTATGGAAACACCGAACAGAGAACAATAACTCCACTTTCCCCTGCTGGACGACTGTGTAAGTAAGACGGTGACAGCTCCTCCGCGAAGATGTATCTGGAATCGGAGACATTTCTGTTTAAACACTCGGAACTGAAGCAAGCAATTGCCACGCACTTAGATGAGCTTGCAAAGTCTCTCGACTCTACAGTCATACCCAGCCTGGGCGAGACAGCCATTCACGTTTAGTGTTGAGACAACAGATGTCAATCCATGAATACCTTGATGAAATCATTGAAATTCAGCAGAGCCAGGTTCAACAACAACTCTTCAGAACAACAACGCTTACAACGTTTTGGGAGACACGGTGACAGCTCCTCCACTACCCAGCTCTGGAGATTTTCCCGTTTGTTACAACATATCTCTGACAGGAGCAATCCTTTCCCAGGATGCTGGACATCTCTCTGTTTAAACTGTCTCTGACAAATGACATGACAGCTCCTCCACTACCCAGGTGAAGCCGCACATTTCTGAACTGGTCTCTGAAAGGCAACAGCAGAAGTGACACTGATTTGCAGTAAATATTCATTATTATGTTTTTGTTTTTATGTGAAAATCATGTTTTGATGATTTTGTTCTTTGAACACAGTGATGTTGATGCACGGTTCATTTTGTGCACCAGCCCTATATACCTATGTTTTGAATTTGAAAAAATCATTGTATTTTTCCAATTAAGAAGGTTCGGTGAATGCGCATATGAAACTGGTCTGACAGGTTCAGTACCTCCAACAAGGTTAAGAACCACTGCTTTAGTGTCTCTGTCATTGCAGGCAAATCACACTAATTGTGTACAGATTGCGAGCGATGTCGGATTCAATTTGTTCCCTGTTTACCCGGGCGTCTGACTAATGTCTTCAAGGGGGAGTGGTGGTGGAGGAGGGACTTTAACAAGCCCATTTAAAGGCGCATGGGGAAGCCGGCTAGCGCTAGTTTTAATTAGCACCAGGTAGATGAATTATGGGTGAGTGTGTGGTGCTGATGGTGGTTAGACTGGTCATCGTCTCATAGATAACACGAGAGAGGATAACAAGAGAACAGGCCTGACTGTTGTATGGTATGTATAGCCATGGATCAATAGTGTGTGTGTGGTCGCACAATAGCTATATAATTAGCTCAGGCAGACCTGTATTTGTTTTTTAAAACGATCGTGTAGGAGCGCATCAACAAACAGGGTTTAATATCTCCATCTAGAAGGTGCTGCCCGAAGAGCAATCCTCTAAGGATCCGAGATGGCTAGAATACCACGATAGTGAACAACTTTTTTTCATAATGCTGTGTAGCCTAGATTATCAAGCTCCATTGAGACTAAAGAGATGGTTAACAAATAACAACCCATATTGTACATCTTCAGATTGCTATGCTATCTCAGATTGCTGTATGCTATGCCTCTGTGTGTAATGTAATGGCACCTCTTCCTCCAGACAGTGGGATAGTATTAGTGTCTAGTCAGTCAGGCTGGCTGGAGTCTCTCTGCAATAGAGATGTTATAAAAGACCCACAATTACCGTCCTAAAAGCTGTCGTTCCTCTGCTCCCACTTCCAGTCCCTCTGGACCCCATCTCTGACACCCCGTTACGACGGCCCTCTACGTGTGCCCAAAACACACCCTCCTCTCTCCTCTCAGGAAGGCCGATGGGAAAATGGGAAAAGTGGACGTCCCTAAATGTTCTGTGAACTTTCCTTTACCCCCTTCACTCCCTTCCCTTTCATGTCTCCCATCCCACTCACTCTGACCACAACAGGCTTAGACACAGAGTGCACTTCTAACAGACAAAACCCAGGACAAATAACCCTCTGATGGTCCCTAGGACTGTTTCGGAGGGGATATAATCTCTCTTCCAGGGGGTTTTGATCAAATCTCCACCGTGTGTATCAAAAGACAAGGCGGCGCTGTGAAATGGTCCACAGTCCTGAACTTGTGTTGTTTCTCTCTCCTTCTCTCTCTCTCTGTCTGTCATGTGTTGTAAAACCACCTCTTTCATGGTCAGGTCCCCTCTACTAATACACCTCTGAGGATATCATCATTCCCAATAACACTGATTAGCCTCCTAGCATGTACTGCTATGCATAACTGTAATCAGTTCAGTATAATGTAGAGCTCTGTGCTCATAGTTTCTAAAACAATGTACTGGTATCTGTTATTTAAAAAAATACATGTTTCACTCATGCATGTGATATTTTATTTGATGTCCGAATTGGAAGGGGATGTAATGGAGTCAGAGGATGCAGTGAAGTCAGTCAAGGCTCATCTGTAGACACCTCCTGTTATGAGATGTGTTTGGGGAAGGGAATTCTGTTGATGTTGTGTATCTCTCATTAAATCAAATCAAATGTTATTGCACACACACACACATCCCTGTTAGTGAGAGTTTCTGCTTTGCCAAGATAATCCATCTACCTGACAGGTGTGGCATATCAAGAAGCTGATTAAACAGCATGATCATTACCCAAGTGCTGGGACAATTAAAGGTCACTCTAAAATGTGCAGTTTTGTCATAACACAATGCCACAGATGTCTCAAGTTTTGAGGGAGCGTTCAATTGGCATGCTGACTGCAGGGAATGTCTACCAGAGCTGTTACCAGAGAATTGAATGTTAATTTCTCTACTGTTAGGGCCCCCCTCCCTCCCCCATCTACTGTAAGCCGCCTCCAATGTCGTTTTCAAAGAATTTGGGAGTATGTCCAACCGGCCTTACAACCACAGACCACGTGTAACCATACCAGCCCAGGACCTCCACATCCAGCTTCTTCACTTGCGGGATCATCTGAGACCAGCCACCTGGACAGTTGATGAAACTGTGGGTTTGCACAACTGAAGATTTTCTGAACAAACTGTCAGAAACCGTCTCAGGGAAGCTCATCCTCCTCACCAGGGTTTTGACCTGACTGCAGTTTGGCGTTGTAACCGACTGCAGTGGGAAAATGTTCACCTTCAATTGCCACTGGCACGCTTGATGAGTGTGCTCTTCACGGGTGAATCACAGTTTCAACTAGCAGACAGCGTGTATGGCGTTGTGTGGGCGAGCGGTTTGTTGATGTCAATGTTGTGAACAGAGTGCCCCATGGGTAGGTGGGGCTATGGTATGGGCAGGCATAAGCTACGGACAACAAACACAATTGAAAGCACAGAGATACACAGTGAAGATCCTGAGGCCCATTGTCATGCCATTTATCCGCCGCCATCACGTCATGTTTCAGCATGATAATGCACGGCCCCATGTCACAAGGATCTGTACACAATTGATTGAGGCTGAACATGTCCCAGTTCTTTCATGGCCTGAATACTCTACAGACATGTCACCCATCGAGCATGTTTGGGATGCTCTGTATCGACGTGTAGGACAGCGTGCTCCAGTTCCCGCCAATATCCAGCAACTTCACACAACCATTGAAGTGAAATGGGACAACCACAGGCCACAATCAACAGCCTGATCAACTCTATGCAAAGAGATGTTGCGCTGTGTGAGATAAACGGTGGTCACACCAGATGAACGGTGGTCACACCAGATGAACGGTGGTCACACCAGATAAACGGTGGTCACACCAGATAAACGGTGGTCACACCAGATGAACGGTGGTCACACCAGATGAACGGTGGTCACACACCTGATCCACACCCTTCCCTCTTTTTTACGGTATCTGTGACCAACAGATGCATATCTGTATTCTCAGTCATGTGAAATCCATAGATCCTTATATGAACTGTAACTCAGTAAAATCTTAGAAATTGTTGCATGTTGAGTTTATATACTGACCAAAAATGTAACTGCAACATGTAGTGTTGGTCCCATGTTTCATGAGCTGAAATAGAAAAAAATCCCAGAAAATGTCCATATGCACAAAAAGCTTCTCAAATGTTGTGCACAAATGTGTTTACATCCCTGTTAGTGAGCATTTCTCCTTTGCCAAGATAATCCAACCACTTGACAGGTGTGGCATATCAGGAAGCTGATTAAACAGCATTATCATTACACAGGTGCACCTTGTGCTATGGACAATAAAAGGCCTCTTTAAAATTAGCAGTTTTTTGTTACACGACTCAAGTTGAGGCAGCGTGTAATTGGACATGAATGCAGTCAGCATGCCATCAGAGCTGTTGCCAAAGAATTGAATGTTCTAAAATGACAGAACATGAGCAGATGTGCAATTTATTGTGGTGCCCTGTGTACATGGCCAGAGGCTGTCCCATCAGATAAGTCTCAACTCCTGTGCAGCAAAGGGTGGCAGTACATCTGCAGTGTCAGAAAAGTGAGTTTGCACTCGGTCACACAATGGGCTGACGAGAAATCATTAGAACGAGTCACTGGAGGGCTCCCAGCCTCAGTGGACACATGTCAGATATAAAAGCTCTTAGGACCCTGTGTGCTGTCTGATAGTCTGACCTAGGTAGCCTACAACACCCTGAAATGGTAATCAAACTGTCGATAGCTAAAATTCTACATACACATTCATTTGTCAAGCAGAAACAGCACAGAGCCCATCATAAAAAATAACTAACGTGTGTATATAAATAGACAGCATGCATATTCAAATCGAAAGTTTTATTTGAAATCTGGTCAATACAAAGTAGCATGAATAACAGTCGGGCCAAGCTGCATTTGACATTCTGAAGGCCAACATTTCAGCCTTCCTCACTGTCCAGTCAGTTATTTCTGAGGGGGAAACAGTTATTTAAATGAGAATTGGATAACAAACATTTCAATTTGAGAGTCTACGCCAGATAAGGAACAGTACATTACCTCTGAGTGTCACGCCTTGGTCATTGTATTTTGTGTTTTTGGTATATGTTTGGGTAAGCCAGGGTGTGACATGGGTTTATATGGTGTGTTTCGTATTGGGGTTTGTAGTAATTGGGATTGTGTATGATTAGGGGTGTGTCTAGTTAGGCTTGGCTGCCTGAGGCGATTCTCGATTGGAGTCAGGTGATTCTCGTTGTCTCGGATTGGGAACCGTATTTAGGTAGCCTGAGTTCGCGTTGTATTTTGTGGGTGTTTGTTCCGGTCTCTGTGTTGTTTCACCAGATAGGCTGTAATTAGTTTCACGTTTCGTTTGTTGTTTTCGTATTTTGAGTTATTTCATGTACCGCAATTCCTTCATTAAAGTCATGAATAACCTACACGCTGCATTTCGGTCTGACTCTCTTCATACAACAGACGAACGTCGTTCCAGAAACACCCACCACTCACAGACCGAGCAGCGTGTGAACTGGCAGGAGCTAAAGGACGACGTTATGGACAGCAGAAGCATGGAGTATACTACGTGGGAAGAAATCGACAGGTGGGCGGCCAACCCAGAGCGAGTGCAGGAGCCCGCCTGGGATTCGCTTCAGCAGTGCGAAGAGGGCTACAGGCTAATGGAGTCTAAGAGGAAAACACGGCGACGCAGAGCGAAAACCGAAAGTAACGGGGGAGAGCGCAGAGAGAGAGTGGCTGAGTCAGGAGTCAGACCTGAGCCTACTCTCCCTGTTAATTGTGAGGAGCAGCAATATGAGGACTTCTGGTCTTGGGAGATGATATTAGACGGTAAAGGACCCTGGGCGCAGCCGGGAGAATATCGCCGTCCCAAGGATGAAATAGACGCGGTTAAGCGGAGAGGCGCAGGTATGAGGAGGCAGCACGGCGACGTGGTTGGAAACCGGAAAAACAGCCCAAAAAAATGATTGGGGGGGGGCTAGAAGGGAGAATAGTTATGCCAGGTAGGAGACCTGCGCATACTCCCTGTGCTCACCGTTGGGCTAGAGAGACCAGGCAGGCACCGTGTTATGCTATGGAGCGCACAGTGTTTCTGGTGCGGGTGCAGAGCCAGGTGCGGCACATACCAGCCCTTCCTATTGGCCGGGCTAGAGTGGGCATCGAGCCAGGTAAGCTTGGGCAGGCTCGGTGCTCAAGAGCTCCAGTGCGCCTGCACGGTCCGGTCTATCCAGAGCCATCTCTACACACCAGTCCTCCGGTCCTAGCAGCTCCCCAGTACCACCAGGTTCCAGCACCACGCACCAGGCCTCCAGTACCGCCAGTTCCAGCAGCCACGCTCCTCTCCTGCGCAGGCCTAGCGCAGCCAGAGCTTTTCCCAGTCCTGCGTCTCCCGCCTGTTCAGCGCAGCCAGAGCTTTTCTCCTCTCCTGCGCTGTTGGAGTCTCCCGCCTGTTTAGCGCAGCCAGAGATTTTCTCCTCTCCTGCCCTGCCGGAGTCTCCTGTCTGTCCAGCGCCACCAGTGCTCCCAGTCGGCCCAGCGTGGCCAGTGCTCCCAGTCGGCCCAGTGTGGCCAGTGCTCCCAGTCGGCCCAGCGCGGCCAGTGCTCCCAGTCGGCCCAGCGCGGCCAGTGCTCCCAGTCTGCCCAGCGCCGCCAGTGCTCCCAGCGCCGCCAGTGCTCCCAGTCTGCCCAGCGCCGCCAGTGCTCCCAGTCTGCCCAGCTCCGCCAGTGCTCCCAGTCTGCCCAGTGCTCCCAGTCTGCCCAGCTCCCAGTCTGCCCAGTGCTCCCAGTCTGCCCAGTGCTCCCAGTCTGCCCAGCGCCGCCAGTCTGCCCAGCGCCGCCAGTCTGCCCAGCGCCGCCAGTCTGCCCAGCGTCGCCAGTCTGCCAGGACCCGCCAGAAGTGCCAGTCTGCCAAGATCTTCTAGATCGGCCAGACAACCTGAATCATCCAGTTCCACCAGCCAGCCAGGATTTCCCGGAGCCTACTACCTGCCTGAGCTTCCTCTCAGTACTGGGCTTCCTCTCAGTACTGGGCTTCCTCTCAGTACTGGGCTTCCTCTCAGTACCGGGCTTCCCCTCAGTACCGGGCTTCCCCTCAGTACCGGGCTTCCCCTCAGTACCGGGCTTCCCCTCAGTACCGGGCTTCCCCTCAGTACCAGGCTGCTTCTGTCCCGAGCTGCCCCTCTGTCCCGAGCTGCCCCTCTGTCCCGAGATGCCCCTCTGTCCCGAGATGCCCCTCTGTCCCGAGATGCCCCTCTGTCCTGAGATGCCCCTCTGTCCCGAGATGCCCCTCTCCCGAGATGCCCCTCTGTCCCAGCTGCCCCTCTGTCCCGAGCTGCCCCTCTGTCCCGAGCTGCCCCTCTGTCCCGAGCTGCCCCTCTGTCACGAGCTGCTCCTCAGTTATGTGGGGATCTGGGTGAGGACTATTAGGCCATGGTCGGCGGAGAAGGTGGATTATCCCAGGACACAAAGGGGAGGAAATAGGACATTAATGGAGTGGGGTCCACGTCCCAAGCCAGAACCGCCACCATGGACAGACGCCCACCCGGACCCTCCCTATGCTCTTGAGGTGCGTCCGGGAGTCCGCACCTTAGGGGGGGGTTCTGTCACGCCTTGGTCATTGTATTTTGTGTTTTTGGTATATGTTTGGGTAAGCCAGGGTGTGACATGGGTTTATATGTTGTGTTTCGTATTGGGGTTTGTAGTAATTGGGATTGTGTATGATTAGGGGTGTGTCTAGTTAGGCTTGGCTGCCTGAGGCGATTCTCAATTGGAGTCAGGTGATTCTCGTTGTCTCGGATTGGGAACCGTATTTAGGTAGCCTGAGTTCGCGTTGTATTTTGTGGGTGTTTGTTCCTGTCTCTGTGTTGTTTCACCAGATAGGCTGTAATTAGTTTCACGTTTGTTGTTTTCGTATTTTGAGTTATTTCATGTACCGCAATTCCTTCATTAAAGTCATGAATAACCTACACGCTGCATTTCGGTCTGACTCTCTTCGTACAACAGACGAACGTCGTTACACTGAGGATACTTCACAACTTTGGATCCAGCACTAGGGATTTAAGGAGATGCTGTTAGGTACAGGTTTACTGACTTCATGGGATACAACATTAAAAGAGGGCTGAGCTGTGTCTCCTGGAGAGTAGCGGGTGTTGGACAAGACCTCTCTGCCTCATTCATAGCTGTTATGGTTCTGAAAAATACATCTGAATGGAGGTAGAACAGGATCAGGAAAGATCTGCTTAATCATATAACCTGGCTCCTCGAACTCAGGGACCATTTTTCTCTGCTTAATCCAAGGGACATTTTTATTCTGCTTAATCCAGGGAACCAGTTTTTTCTGCCTGATCTAAGGGACCTGTGCTTGCTGCCTGATCTTGGGGACCTTAGCTTGCTGCCTGATCCCCTCACTTTGCTGGCTGATTGGAGCGCTTGACCCGGGTGATGTACTGGGCCCAACGCACTACCCTCTGTAGTGCCTTGCGGTCGGAGGCAGAGAAGTTGCCGTACCAGGCAGTGATGCAACCCGTCAGGATGCTCGCAATGGTGCAGCTGTAAAACCTTTTGAGAACCTGAGGACCCATGCCAAATCTTTTCAGTCTCCTGAGGGGAATAGGTTTTGTCGTGCCCTCTTCGACTGTCTTCGTGTGCTTAGACCATGTTAGTTTGTTGGTGATGTGGACACCAAGTATATTGAAGCTCTCAACCTGCTCCACTACAGCCCCATCGATGAGAATGGGGGCGTGCTCAGTCCTTCTTTTCCTGTAGTCCACAATCATCTCCTTGGTTTTGATCAAGTTGAGGGAGAGGTTGTTATTCTGGCACCACCCGGCCAGGTCTCTGACCTCCTCCTTATAGGCTGTCTCATCGTTGTCGGCGATCAGGCCTACCACTTTTATGTCATCAGCAAACTTAATGATGGTGTTGGAGTTGTGCCGGGCCATGCAGTCATGAGTGAACAGGGAGTACAGGAGGGGACTGAGCACACACCTCTGAGGCCCTTTAACTGTGAGGGTGCTGCTCTCTCCTTGTATTGGCACCTTGACTCGTCTAGCTTTCAGTTAGAGACAGCTGGTGGCAATCAGGCAATCTCAACCTCAGGTGTAGCAATTATACAATATTGCTCCATTATGGAC
Source organism: Oncorhynchus gorbuscha (assembly GCF_021184085.1). NCBI lineage: Eukaryota > Metazoa > Chordata > Actinopteri > Salmoniformes > Salmonidae > Oncorhynchus > Oncorhynchus gorbuscha. The sequence continues at coordinate 7,781,591 of NC_060188.1, read as the reverse complement.
CCTGTCAAGAAACAACCCCTAGCCTGTTCCCCAGGTACTTCATGTAGATCTGAAATAATTGGATAGGTGTGGTTGTCCACCCGGCTGATTATTTTGCCATCTTGCTTATACCTATCCAATCCTTTCAGATCCACACAAGTGTCTAGTGCTAGGGGTTGGTTCTGGACGGGGCCTTGGGCTACTAATTTAAGTGGTTCACTTTCAATAAGTCTAGCTTGCAAAGGTATGAGAACACACATTTTGCACCCACCACAGTGCACTGAAATCATGTTGAAGCACATAATTTCTACTGAGCATGTTCCTGAATGTTATGCTCAGATATGTCCTGTATATCTGCATACCCAGGCAGGTAGCCCAGTGTTTAGAGCGTTGGACTTGTAACCGAAAGGTTGCAAGATCGAATCCCCGAGCTGACAAGGTAAAATTCTGTCGTTCTGCCCCTGAACAAGGCAGTTAACCCACTGTTCCTAGGCCGTCATTGAAAATAAGAATTTGTTCTTAACTGACTTGTCTAGTTAAATAAAGGTTAATAAATAAAAATAAATAACCACCTGAACAAAAACAGTAGATGAGAAATGAAGGAAGAGCTGAATATGAGGTGTGTCCGGAACTACACTATTTATACAACATTTTGCAACTCTATGAAACAACATGCAACACTTTTGAACAGGTTGAATTTACCTGCCCCCTTTTCCACTTTAGATTTTAGACCGTAAGAATGGCGAGATCGATGAGCTGAAGACCATGTACAGAGCCAAGCAGAAGGAATCGGAGGAGAGTGTGCGCAAGCTGGAGAAGAAAGGTGAGAGATCGTGGGGTCATAGTGGGGGTCGAGCCTGGAGGCAGACTCAAGAGGATATTTACACCAGTGTGTCTCTGCACACTCAAGAGTACAACCCCAGTTTAAACTCTGTGTTACTGTTACAGGGTGAGACCCCACTGGTGTGGCCCGATGCTACCCAGCTGTGCTCCTTCTAACAGCACGTTTATGAGACTGATATTTCACACTTGTCATAAACAGATTCTTTAGTGACAGTGCATGTTTTACAGTACACTTCCAGCACAGAGCGATTTAGTTGCAGACGTTCTCTATACTCAGCTTTAACCTATTTATACTATGGGAGATTGGAGATATTCTCAGTGCTGACATACAATATGAAACAACAATGACGAGGGATACAAAGCATGTGACTTTCACAGAACTTGCTTGAAGTAGTGTGAAAGAAACAAATGTGTGTGTGTGTGTGTGTGTGTGTGTGTGTGTGTGTGTGTGTGTGTGTGTGTGTGTGTGTGTGTGTGTGTGTGTGTGTGTGTGTGTGTGTGTGTGTGTGTGTGTGTGTGTGTGTGTGTGTGTGTGGTGCCCTGAGGCTGGGCCTTACTGAGTTCTCTGTCTGTGTGTGTTGTTTTTCCATCCACAGTTCAAAGTGTGGTGCGCGAGTCCCAGGTCATCCGTGAGAGCAAAGAGAAGCAGATCGGCGAGCTGAAGAAGATGTCAGATCAGAGCACCGACTCCCTGAAAAACGAGTGGGAGAAAAAGGTAAAGGAAAGTTGAAGGGCTGAAGTCGATTTCCAACCAGCCCTAGCCCCTAAGCACTCCTAAGCCTGAGGAAGGCTGCAGTAGAAGGATTTGAAAGGGCGGAATCTGGGCTGACCTCAACCAAGCCAGGTTCACTATAGAGCTGGGAAATCTTTATTCTAGACGTTTCTTTGTAGGCTCACTCGGCCAGGCCTGTGTGTTTTCTTTTACTGAAAAAATAATGTTAGTACTTCTCTAAATTGTCTTTTCAGTCCCGCTAACTCTAGTTAACTAAGCTGCTCAATCAGATCTTAATGACATTTTCCCTTATCTGTTCAGGGTCACCAAGCGTATGATAGTGAAATCCATAAGGGAAGCTCTGCTTAGATGTATGAGAAAGAGTAACTCTTCTGCCCTCTTAAGGATCTGCCCCCTTTTTAAAATGTTCACCTAAAATGACATACCCAAGTCTAATGCCTGTAGCTCAGGCCCTGAAGCAAGGATATGCATATTCTTGATACCATTTGAAAGGAAGCACTTTGAAGTTTGTGGAAATGTGAAATTAATGTTGGAGAATATAACACATTAGATCTGGTAAAGATAATACAATTATTTTTTTGTTGTATCATCTTTGAAATTCAAGCAAAGGGCCATAATGTATTATTCCAGCCCAGGCATAATTCATCCAATGATGTATTTATGTTCAATTCTTTTACATCAAAACTGCCCAAATGTGCCTAATTGGTTTATTAACAACACTGTCATCTCAGATTTTCAAAAAATGCTTTTCAACCATAGCTACACAAGCATTTGTGTAAGAGTATTGATAGCTAGCATAGCATTAAGCCTAGCATTCAGCAGGCAACATTTTCACAAAAACAAGAAAAGCATTCAAATAAAATCATTTACCTTTGAAGAACTTTGGATGTTTTCAATGAGGAGACTCTCAGTTAGATAGCAAATGTTCAGTTTTTCCAAAAATATTATTTGTGTAGGAGAAATCGCTCCGTTTTGTTCATCACGTTTGGCTAAGAAAACCCCCCAAAAATTCAGTCATTACAACGCAAACTTTTTTCCAAATTAACTCCATAATATCAACAGAAACATGGCAAACGTTGTTTAGAATCAATCCTCAAGGTGTTTTTCACATATCTATTCGATGATAAATCACTCGTTGCAGTTTGGTTTCTCCTCTGTTCAAAATGGAAAAATGCACGCACCTGGAGATTACGCAATAGTTTCGACGGAGGACACCGGGCGGACACCTGGTAAATGTAGTCTCTTATGGTCAATTTTCCAATGATATGCCTACAAATACGTCACAAGGCTGCAAACACCGGGAAACGACGGAAAGTGTAGGCTCATTCCTTGCACATTCACAGCCATATAAGGAGACATTGGAACACAGCGCCTCCAAAATCTGGCTCACTTCCTGTATGACATGTAATCTTGGTTTCGCCTGTAGCAGTAGTTCTGTGGCACTCACAGACAATATCTTTGCAGTTTTGGAAACGTCAGTGTTTTCTTTCCAAAGCTGTCAATTATATGCATAGTCGAGCATCTTTTTGTGACAAAATATCTTGTTTAAAACGGGAACGTTTTTCATCCAAAAATGAAATACTGCCCCCAGAGGTTCAAGAGGTTAATAACGTTTCAATTTCATAACTGTTTCAAACAATAGCATGGTATTCTTTCAATGTAATAGCTACTGTAAATTGGACAGTGCAGTTAGATTAACAAGAATTTAAGCTTTCTGACAATATCAGATATGTCTATGTCCTGGGAAATGTTCTTGTTAATTACAACCTCATGCTAATCGCATTAGCCTATGTTAGCTCAACCGTCCTGAGTGTGGGACACCTATCCATAGAGAACCTTAAGAGGTTTTAAAAGAAGGTCTCTGGTGACTTGATATTAGAGGTCGACCGATTAATCGGAATGGCCGATTTCAAGTTTTCATAACAATCGGAAATCTGTATTTTTGACCACCCATTTGGCCCATTTTTACACCTTTATTTAATCTTTATTTAACTAGGCAAGTCAGTTAAGAACATATTCTTCTATTCAATGACGGCCTAGGAACAGTGGGTTAACTGCCTTGTTCAGAGGCAGAATGACAGATTTTTACCTTGTCAGCTCGGGATTCAATCATGCAACCTTACAGTTAACCAGTCCAACGCTCTAACCACCTGATTACATTGCACTCCACGAGGAGCCTGCCTGTTACACGAATGCAGTAAGCCACGGTAAGTTGCTAGCTAGCATTAAACTTCTCTTATAACAAACAATCAATCAATCAATCATAATCACTAGTTAACTACACATGGTTGATGATATTATTAGTTTATCTAGCATGTCCTGCGTTGCATATAATCGATGCGATAAGTATTCGCGAAAAAGGTCTGTCGTTGCTCCTATGTGTACCGAACCATAAACATCAATGCCTTTTTTAAAATCAATACACAGAAGTATATATTTTTAAACCTGCATATTAAGCTAAAAGATATTCAGGTTAGCAGGCAATATTAACCAGGTGAAATTGTGTCACTTCTCTTGCATTCATTGCACACAGAGTCAGTGTATATGCAACAGTTTGGGCCGCCTAATTTGCCAGATTTTTACGTAATTAGGACATAACATTGAAGGTTGTGCAATGTAACAGGAATATTTAGACTTATGGGTGCCAACCGTTAGATAAAATACGGAACGGTTCCGTATTTCACTGAATGAGTAAATGTCTAGATGATAGTTTCCGGATTCTACCATATTAATAACCTATGGCTCGTATTTCAGTGTGTTATTATGTTATAATTAAGGCTATGATTTGATAGAGCAGTCTGACTGAGCGATGGTAGGCAGCAGCAGGCTCGTAAGCATTCATTCAAACAGCACTTTCTTGCGTTGGACAGCAGCTCCTTGCAATGCTTCATGCATTGCACTGTTTATGACTTCAAGCCTATCAACTCCCGAGATTAGGCTGGTGTAACCGATGTGAAATGGCTAGCTAGTTAGCGGGGTGCGCGTTAATAGTGTTTCAAATGTCACTCGCTCTGAGACTTGGAGTGGTTGTTCCCCCTGCTCTGCATGGGTAACGCTGCTTCGAGGGTGCCTGTTATCGTTGTGTTCCTGGTTCGAGCCCAGGTAGGAGTGAGGAGAGGGACGGAAGCTATACTGTTACACTGGCAATACTAAAGTGCCTATAAGAACATCCAATAGTCAAAGGTTAATGAAATACAAAAAGTATAGAGAGAAATAGTCCTATAATTCCTATAATAACTACAACCTAAAACTTCTTACCTGGGAATATTGAAGACTCATGTTAAAAGGAACCACCAGCTTTCATATGTTCTCATGTTCTGAGCAAGGAACTTAAACAATAGCTTTCTTACATGGCACATATTTCACTTTTACTTTCTTCTCCAACACTTTGTTTTTGCATTATTTAAACCAAATTGAACATGTTTCATTATTTATTTGAGTCTACATTTATTTTGTTGATGTTATTATTATTAAGTTAAAATAAGTGTTCATTCAGTATTGTTGTAATTGTCATTATTACAAATACATATTTTTTTTGTAATCGGCCGATCAATCGGTATCGGCTTTTTTTTGGTCCTCCAATAATCGGTATCGGCGTTGAAAAATAATAGTCGGTCGACCTCTACTTGATATATCTATTGAAATTGAGAGCGAGACAGACTCAGAGAGACAGACGCAGAGAGAGAGAGATGCAGAACAGGCCAGAGTTGGTACAGTAGAATGTCTCTGATTGGACACCTGGGCCAGTGGAGGTAGGCAAAGTACCACATGTAGTAGCTGTGATAGGCTGACTGTCACTGTGGTGTCCATTGCCCCTCCTCCCCCCAGCTGCATGCGGCGGTGGCGGGCATGGAGCAAGAGAAGTTTGACCTGCAGAAGAAGCAAACAGAGAACATTCAGGTGCTGCTGGAGGACACCAACCAGAGGCTGGCCAAGATGGAGGCTGAGTATGGCGCCCAGACACAGGCTACCGTGAGTGGGGGAGATTGGGGAAGTTGGAGGAACACTGTTTTCACCATCAGTAACACTTACTGTATACACCCTCTGTCTCATGTTTGAACACGCCCCCTCATAAAGTGTTTGCGGACAAGTAGAGTTGACATGAAGGGTGAGGTGTCCTATCTTACAGTTGAAGTCGGAAGTTTTCATACACTTACGTTGGAGTCATTAAAACTCGTTTTTCAACCACTCCACATTTCTTGTTAACAAACTATCGTTTTGGCAAGTCAGTTAGGATATCTACTTTGTGCATGACACAGGTAATTTTTCCAACAATATTTTGCAGACAGTTTATTTCACTTATAATTCACTATATCCCAATTCCAGTGGGTCAGAAGTCTACATACACTAAATTGACTGTGCCTTTAAACAGCTTGGAAAATTCCAGAAAATTATGTCATGGCGTTTGAAGCTTTTGATAGGCTCATTGACATCATTTGAGTCAATTGGAGGTGTACCTGTGGATGTATTTCAAGGCCTACCTTCAAACTCAGTGAATATTTGCTTGACATCATGGGGAGAAAAAAAAAATTGTGGACATCCACAAGTCTGGTTCATCCTTGGGAGCAATTTCCAAACGCCTGAAGGTACCATGTTCATCTGTACAAACAATAGTATGCAAGTATAAACAGCATGGGGGGGCCAGACTACGGTTGCAACTGCACATGGGGACAAAGATCGTACTTTTGGGAGAAATGTCCTCTGGTCTGATGAAAGAAAAATAGAACTGTTTTGCCATAATGACCATCGTTATGTTTGGAGGAAAAAGGGGGAGGCTTGTAAGCCAAAGAACACCATCCCAACCGTGAAGCATGTTGGTGGCAGCATCATGTTGTGGGGGTGCTTTGCTGCAGGAGGGACTGGTGCACTTCACGTAATAGATGGCAACATGAGGAAGGAAAAGTATGTGGATATATTGAAGCAACATCTCAAGACATCAGTCAGGAAGTTAAAGCTTGGTCGGAAATGGGACTTTCAAATGGACAATGACCCCAAGCATACTTCCAAAGTTGTGGTAAAATGGCTTAATTAAGGACAACAAAGTCAAGGTATTGGAGTGGCCATCACAAAGTCCTGACCTCAATCCTATTGACAATTTGTGGGAAGAACTGAAAAAGCATGTGCGAGCAAGGAGTCCTACAAACCAGGCTCAGTTTTACCAGCTCTGTCAGGAGGAATTGGCCACAATTCACCCAATTTATTGTGGGAAGCTTGTGGAAGGCTACCCGAAACATTTGACCCAAGTTCAACAATTTAAAGGCAATGCTACCGAATACTAATTGAGTGTATGTAAACTTTTGACCCACTGGGAATGTGATGAGAGAAATAAAAGCTGAAACAAATCATTCTCTTTTCTATTATTCTGACATTTTACATTCTTAAAATAAAGTGGTGATCCTATCTGGCCTATAACAGGGACTTTTTACTGAGATTAAATGTTAGGAATTGTGAAAAACTGAGTTTAAATGTATTTGGCTAAGGTGTATGTAAACTTCTGACTTCAACTTTACCTTCCACCTTGTAAAAGTCTCTCTGCCTTTGCATCTGTCTTGGGACCGAATCCCATCTAACCTGTGTGTGTGTGTGTGTGTGTGTGTGTGTGTGTGTGTGTGTGTGTGTGTGTGTGTGTGTGTGTGTGTGTGTGTGTGTGTGTGTGTGTGTGTGTGTGTGTGTGTGTGTGTGTGTGTGTGTGTTAAGGGCCTAAGGTGGGACAAAATAGGGTTGGGGGATTAGGTATGGATGATCAGCAACAGGGGCCATTCAGACACGGTACAGTACTTCATGAATTTAGCTTCTGTTATGACATTCAGCAGCTTTCACAATTAATGTGTACATACACACACACACACACACACTTTCTCTCACTTTCGCTCTCACACACACACATTCTCCGTCTCTCACACACGCAGATATTTGCATTCAATAGGTTTCACAGGTAAAGTGTACTCCTACCCATATACACACACTTTCTCTCTTTCACTCTATATATTTATCTCACACACACACACATGTGCAGCGAGATAGTCTGTCAGCAGGATGGAATTTAAGAAGCATCAAAAGCGGGCCTGCGAGGCCGGGTAAGACCCCTCTTTAATAATTAAACACAGTCTATAGCCAGGTGAGGCCTGCAACATGAAAGGGCCCTCTTTCACTGGAAATTAGGTGCTCTACCCCTGTTAGTTTAGGCTGACCTCCACACAGAGGTACACATGCACGGGCGTACACTCGCATACACACACACACACTTCTGTTCTCTTCATAAGAAATGTCAGCTGAGGTGAGGTAGCTCTGAACTCCCCCTCTCTATTTGATGTCTCAGTATCCAAGCCCTCTGAATTATTTTGTTTGTCTTTCATCATGCAACCGTGTGCAGTGTTTCTGGTGCTTGCCGAAAAACAAAAGGTAAAGTGAAGTTTATCAAAGCTTTCTGACAGAGTGAGAGTTTCAACATATAACACACACATTTTCACGGAGGCTTCTTACCCAAAGAAAGGTGTTTTGACACCTGTAATTGTTTTAGAACTTGTCTGGTGTCTAGAACAGTTCAGGTAGAGCAGCTGCTAGTGTGTATGTCAACATGAAGACAAGCTGAAATATGACTGAAATCTCTTTGTTTGTGCTTGTCTGTGTGAGTCAACGGAGACAAAGAGAACAGAGCATGTCCCTGACAGGCCACTACAGTATTCCTGTACCATAACAGCATCTCTAGCTGCATCACACCCACAGGTGCCATACAAGCACTCCAAGTCTTCTGCTGGTGTGTAATATGTGGGAATATGTTTAAGTCTTCTGCTGGTGTGTAATATGTGGGAATATGTTTAAGTCTTCTGCTGGTGTGTAATATGTGGGAATATGTTTAAGTCTTCTGCTGGTGTGTATGTAATATGTCGGAATATGTTTAAGTCTTCTGCTGGTGTGTAATATGCGGGAATATGTTTGTCTTCTGCTGGTGTGTAATATGTGGGAATATGTTTAAGTCTTCTGCTGGTGTGTAATATGTGGGAATATATTTAAGTCTTCTGCTGGTGTGTAATGTGTGGGAATATGTTTGTCTTCTGCTGGTGTGTAATATGTGGGAATATGTTTAAGTCTTCTGTTGGTGTGTATGTAATATGTGGGAATATGTTTAAGTCTTCTGCTGGTGTGTAATATGTGGGAATATGTTTAAGTCTTCTGCTGGTGTGTAATATGTGGGTATGTTTAAGTCTTCTGCTGGTGTGTAATATGTGGGAATATGTTTAAGTCTTCTGCTGGTGTGTGGGAATATGTTTAAGTCTTCTGCTGGTGTGTAATATGTGGGAATATGTTTAAGTCTTCTGCTGGTGTGTAATATGTGGGAATATGTAGTCTTCTGCTGGTGGTATGTGGGTGTTTAATATGTGGGAATATGTTTAAGTCTTCTGCTGGTGTGTAATATGTGGGAATATGTTTAAGTCTTCTGCTGGTGTGTAATATGTGGGAATATGTTTAAGGGAATATGTTTAAGTCTTCTGCTGTGTGTAATATGTGGGAATATGTTTAAGTCTTCTGCTGGTGTGTGGGAATATGTTTAAGTCTTCTGCTGTGTGTGTAATATGTGGGAATATGTTTAAGTCTTCTGCTGGTGTGTAATATGTGGGAATATGTTTAAGTCTTCTGCTGGTGTGTAATATGTGGGAATATGTTTAAGTCTTCTGCTGGTGTGTAATATGTGGGAATATGTTTAAGTCTTCTGCTGGTGTGTAATATGTGGGAATATGTTTAAGTCTTCTGCTGGTGTGTAATATGTGGGAATATGTTTGTCTTCTGCTGGTGTGTAATATGTGGGAATATGTTTAAGTCTTCTGCTGGTGTGTAATATGTGGGAATATATTTAAGTCTTCTGCTGGTGTGTAATGTGTGGGAATATGTTTGTCTTCTGCTGGTGTGTAATATGTGGGAATATGTTTAAGTCTTCTGTTGGTGTGTATGTAATATGTGGGAATATGTTTAAGTCTTCTGCTGGTGTGTATGTAATATGTGGGAATATGTTTAAGTCTTCTGCTGGTGTGTAATATGTGGGAATATGTTTAAGTCTTCTGCTGGTGTGTAATATGTGGGAATATGTTTAAGTCTTCTGCTGGTGTTTAATATGTGGGAATATGTTTAAGTCTTCTGCTGGTGTGTAATATGTGGGAATATGTTTAAGTCTTCTGCTGGTGTGTAATATGTGGGAATATGTTTAAGTCTTCTGCTGGTGTGTAATATGTGGGAATATGTTTAAGTCTTCTGCTGGTGTGTGGGAATATGTTTGTCTTCTGCTGGTGTGGGAATATGTGGGAATATGTTTAAGTCTTCTCTGGTGTGTAATATGTGGGAATATGTTTAAGTCTTCTGCTGGTGTGTAATATGTGGGAATATGTTTAAGTCTTCTGCTGGTGTGTAATATGTGGGAATATGTTTATGTTTAAGTCTTCTGCTGGTGTGTAATATGTGGGAATATGTTGGGAATATAAGTGAGACCACCTCTTTAACTGGCGTTGGTAGGTCATCCATCACTGAATATTGAATCTGTTTCATTATGTTACGCAACTTGTCTGATAAATATTTTGGGCACCGAATTAACCAATTTTTATTTATTTAAAGAAGACCCATTTTATCCTAGTTAAATCTATGAAGGACTCAGGAGAGCAAAACTAATATGTAGCCTATCACTACACACTTGTCACTTTCTGTCTGTCTCTCTGAAGGAGCCCATTAGTGAAGTTCAGTGCCGGTAATGTAACGTGCTGCTAACACCTGGTGCTCAGGGGAGTGTGCCAAACACACACACACACAGCCTCTCCGTCTCATCCCATGCCAGGGCGTTAAGTGTCAGCACACGTCCTGGCTCAGGCCTCCTTCGTTCCCCCTTCATTTTCTTAAGGCACTTTTGTTGGCCGCTTGCAGACAATTTACAAAGGACCCCTCTCACGGGGCATGACGGCCCTGGCCGTCCCTCTCTGTCCCAAAATCACACAGCTCTCCTGTCTCAGTCAGCTCTCATCGGTTAGAGGACTGCACACTCCCCATCCAGCCACTTTGTCATCACATGTATCAACCTGCGAATGCGCTGCATTCCAAACTGTCACACAGAGAGTAGGTGTTTTTGGTTTCCCATTGGTTCTGGGAACGAAGCCATCAGTTTCCTGACCGGTAAAATGGAAAGTTTTTAAATGTTCTGAGAATCGAAGTGAAAATGTAGCCTATTCTGGGAACGTACATTTTTTGTTGTAGTGAGGTTCTGATAACATTTTACTATAGTTTCCTGAAAGTTTTTCTGGGAGGTTTTATTACCGTTCTGACAATGGAAATGATAGGTTATTTTGAGGTTTTTGAATAACTTTCACTGAAAGTTTCAGTAAGACTTTTATTAACACTACTAACTTAGTTTGGGTTCACTTTTGTAACTCCAAGCACAGAAAGGATGCATGAACATTTTCTTAAGCATTAGTCATGCAAATTAGTCATTAGTCATGCAGATACATTTATTTTTTATTGTGGCACGGCATCAGTGAGATTCAAACCTATGATCTTCTGATCTCTATCTATAGAATTAGTCCACTGCGCCACCAGGAAAGAGAGCTAGCATGCCATGTTTTTTTAACTAACAAAGCTGTTCATTTTAGTATATTCAAACAGACCCCATTTCAAAGTCAACATTCAGGTCAACATTCACAAGGCCGCTGGTCCAGACAAATTACCAGGACGTGTACTCAGCATGCTGGCAAGTGTCTTCATTGACATTTTCAACCTGTCCCTGACCGAGTCTGTAATACCTACGTTTCAAGCTGACCATCATAGTCCCTGTGCCCAAGAACGCCAAGGTAACCTGCCTCAATGACTACTGCCCCGTAGCACTCACATCTGTAGCTATGAAGTGATTTGAAAGGCTGGTCATGGCTCACATCAACACCATTATTCCAGAAACCCTAGACCCACTCCAATTTGCATACCGCCCCAACAGATCCACAGAAGACGCAATCTCTATTGCACTCAACACTGCCCTTTCTCAACTGGACAAAAGGAAACCCTACGTGAGAATACTGTTAGTTGACTACAGTTCAGGGTTCAACACCATAGTGCCCTCAAAGCTTATCACTAAGCTAAGGACCCTGGGAATAAACACCTTCCTCTGCATCTGGATCCTGGACTTCCTGACGGGCCGCCTCCAGGTGATAAAGGTAGGCAACAACACATCTGCTATGCTTATCCTCAACATGGGGCCCCTCAGGGGTGCGTACTTAGACCACTCCTGTACTCCCTCTTCACCCACATGACTTCGTGGCCACGCACGACTCCAAAACCATCATTAAAGTTTGCAGATGACACAAGTGTGGTAGCCCTGATCACCGACAACGATGACACAGCCTATATGGAGGAGGTCACAAACCTGACAACCACTCCCTCAACCTGATCAAGCCAAAGGATCTGATTGTGGACTACAGGACAAGGAAGGTCGAGCACGCACCAATTCTCACCGAAGGGGCTGTAGTGGAGCAGGTCAAGAGCTTCAAGTTCCTTGGTGTCCACATCACCAACAAACTATCCATGGTTCACACCAAGACAGTCGTAAAGAGGGCACGACAACGCCTATTCCCCCTCAGTAGACTGAAAAGATTTGGCATGGGTCCTCAGTTCCTCAAAGATATACAGCTACACCATCAAGAGCATGTTGACTGGTTGCATCACTGCCTGTTAGGTAACTGCTTGGTGTCCGACCTCAAGGCGCAGCTATCCTGCACCATTCCCAGAACGTTGTGGGATGGTTATATGCAAAACAACCATAGGACCACCACACTCTCACCAAGCTCTAAGAAACAAATGCTTCTCAGAACGTTATGTGCTAGCTGGACAGTCATAATCAGCTGGGTCACGGTCATTAATCACCAAATAGAAGAAAACAGGGTGGGACTACGTGGACATTTTTGTTTTCCTTTGCAAAATGTTTTGCTATGATATCCTAATGAACACGCCCCTGGACTTTGTATGATCACCCTCAATTGAGTTTAGAATGAGGGTGTCTGTATGATTGGTAATCTGGAGCGGTTGTCTGGTTTATGAAGAATGGGATTAGAGGATTTGGCGGGATTACGTAGGCCAAGAGCAATGAGCTCAACTTCTGTGTGCCCTTTAAACTTCTATTGTGAGGAGGCAGAACTAGGCAGAGCAGGAGAAAGCGAAAGAAACAGCAGCTTGGGGAGAGAGAAAAACGCTTTTGGGAACATGAGAGAAGATGTTTTCATAGGCAGGTGGAACAGTTGACTTTTTGAAGTCTATTTCTTTAACTTTCTCTTTGAGACTTTGCAGAGGGAATGAAGAGGCTACAGATTCATCAGATGTGTCTTTTAAAACAGTCCCACCTGATAGGATCTATCCCCGGTGCACTGAGGACTTTGATGTCTGCTTAGCTGAGAGTTGGAGAATCTGGTTGCTGAGAAACACAGTCGGTTCAGGCTGACTGTAGAATTGAGCATGAGTTCAGTTGGGTAAACTGTGGTGTGGTGCTGGGATAGTGGGTTTCAGACCAGAGAAGGCTGGTGGGAGGAGCTTCAGGTGGATGGGCTCATTGTAATGACTAGAATGGAATCAATGGAACAAAGTCAAACGTGATTTCCATATGTTTGATACCGTTCCATGTATTCTATTCCAATCTTTACAATGAGCCCGTCCTCCTATGGCTCCTCTCACCAGCCTCTTCTGATACTGGTAAATGGGTTTGGATGATGAGCCACTCATGCTTTAGAACAGTAGGGTGAAATAGAGTTGTACTGGTCTGCTATCTTAATTTGTTGTTGCAGAGAATTTTCCTACTCAGCAGGAAATGCAAATTGTAGTGTATTCAAGGTTTAAAAGGCTTCTAACGTTTCTGATTTCCACTTAAAAATGTCAGCCTTGATTTGCCCTAATGAAAAATGTATCACAAAAATGTCCATGAATTATAATCCACATAATAATTGCAGGATTATTTTCCTGCTGTGGGAAGCAGGGTCCTATTAAAATGGCGCATCTGTAACAGAATTGTTCATCTTGATGGTGGTCAGTGATGTTCATGCTGTCTCATGCTGATGGTCCTCTCCCACTGTATAGGAGCATACAGTGATGTTCATGCTGATGGTCCTTTCCCACTGTATAGGAGCAGACAGTGATGTTCATGCTGATGGTCCTCTCCCACTGTATAGGAGCAGACAGTGATGTTCATGCTGATGGTCCTCTCCCACTGTATAGGAGCAGACAGTGATGTTCATGCTGATGGTCCTCTCCCACTGTATAGGAGCAGACAGTGATGTTCATGCTGTCTCATGCTGATGGTCCTCTCCCACTGTATAGGAGCAGACAGTGATGTTCATGCTGATGGTCCTCTCCCACTGTATAGGAGCAGACAGTGATGTTCATGCTGTCTCATGCTGATGGTCCTCTACCACTGTATAGGACCAGACAGTGAGCTGATGGTCCTCTCCCACTGTATAGGACCAGACAGTGATGTTCATGCTGATGGTCTTCTCCCACTGTATAGGAGCAGACAGTGATGTTCATGCTGTCTCATGCTGATGGTCCTCTCCCACTGTATAGGACCAGACAGTGATGTTCATGCTGTCTCATGCTGATGGTCCTCTCCCACTGTATAGGAGCAGACAGTGATGGTCATGCTGTCTCATGCTGATGGTCCTCTCCCACTGTATAGAAGCAGACAGTGATGTTCATGGTGATGGTCCTCTCCCACTGTATAGGAGCAGACAGTGATGTTCATGCTGTCTCATGCTGATGGTCCTCTCCCACTGTATAGGAGCAGACAGTGATGTCCATGCTGATGGTCCTCTCCCACTGTATAGGAGCAGACAGTGATGTTCATGCTGTCTCATGCTGATGGTCCTCTCCCACTGTATAGGAGCAGACAGTGATGTTCATGCTGATGGTCCTCTCCCACTGTATAGGAGCAGACAGTGATGTTCATGCTGTCTCATGCTGATGGTCCTCTCCCACTGTATAGAAGCAGACAGTGATGTTCATGGTGATGGTCCTCTCCCACTGTATAGGACCAGACAGTGATGTTCATGCTGTCTCAGGCTGATGGTCCTCTCCCACTGTATAGAAGCAGACAGTGATGTTCATGGTGATGGTCCTCTCCCACTGTATAGGAGCAGACAGTGATGTTCATGCTGATGATCCTCTCCCACTGTATAGAAGCAGACAGTGATGTTCATGCTGATGGTCCTCTCCCACTGTATAGAAGCAGACAGTGATGTTCATGGTGATGGTCCTCTCACACTGTATAGAAGCAGACAGTGATGTTCATGCTGATGGTCCTCTCCCACCTTATATGCAGACAGTGATGTTCATGCTGTCTCATGCTGATGGTCCTCTCCCACTGTATAGGAGCAGACAGTGATGTTCATGCTGTCTCATGCTGATGGTCCTCTCCCACTGTATAGGAGCAGACAGTGATGTTCATGCTGTCTCATGCTGATGGTCCTCTCCCACTGTATAGGAGCAGACAGTGATGTTCATGCTGTCTCATGCTGATGGTCCTCTCCCACTGTATATGAGCAGACAGTGATGTTCATGCTGTCTCATGCTGATGGTCCTCTCCCACTGTATAGGTGCAGACAGTGATGTTCATGCTGTCTCATGCTGATGGTCCTCTCCCACTGTATAGGAGCAGACAGTGATGTCCATGCTGATGGTCCTCTCCCACTGTATAGGAGCAGACAGTGATGTTCATGCTGTCTCATGCTGATGGTCCTCTCCCACTGTATAGGAGCAGACAGTGATGTTCATGCTGTCTCATGCTGATGGTCCTCTCCCACTGTATAGGAGCAGACAGTGATGTTCATGCTGATGGTCCTCTCCCACTGTATAGGAGCAGACAGTGATGTTCATGCTGTCTCATGCTGATGGTCCTCTCCCACTGTATAGGTGCAGACAGTGATGTTCATGCTGATGGCCCTCTCCCACTCTATAGGACCAGACAGTGATGTTCATGCTGTCTCATGCTGATGGTCCTCTCCCACTGTATAGGTGCAGACAGTGATGTTCATTCTGATGGTCCTCTCCCACTGTATGTGCAGACAGTGATGTTCATGCTGATGGTCCTCTCCCACTGTATAGGAGCAGACAGTGATGTTCATGCTGTCTCATGCTGATGGTCCTCTCCCACTGTATAGGAGCAGACAGTGATGTTCATGCTGTCTCATGCTGATGGTCCTCTCCCACTGTATAGGACCAGACAGTGATGTTCATGCTGATGGTCCTCTCCCACTATATAGGACCAGACAGTGATGTTCATGCTGTCTCATGCTGATGGTCTTCTCCCACTGTATAGGACCAGACAGTGATGTTCATGCTGATGGTCCTCTCCCACTGTATAGGAGCAGACAGTGATGTTCATGCTGTCTCATGCTGACGGTCCTCTCCCACTGTATAGGACCAGACACCGCTGCATTATCTGATGCTACACCATCTGATGTTCATGCTGATGGTCTTCTCCCACTATATAGGACCAGACAGTGATGTTCATGCTGTCTCATGCTGATGGTCCTCTACCACTGTATAGGACCAGACAGTGATGTTCATGCTGATGGTCCTCTCCCACTGTATAGGAGCAGACAGTGATGTTCATGCTGTCTCATGCTGACGGTCCTCTCCCACTGTATAGGACCAGACAGTGATGTTCGTGCTGATGTCCTCTCCCACTGTATAGGACCAGACAGTGATGTTCATGCTGATGGTCTTCTCCCACTGTATAGGAGCAGACAGTGATGTTCATGCTGTCTCATGCTGATGGTCCTCTCCCACTGTATAGGACCAGACAGTGATGTTCATGCTGTCTCATGCTGATGGTCCTCTCCCACTGTATAGGAGCAGACAGTGATGGTCATGCTGTCTCATGCTGATGGTCCTCTCCCACTGTATAGAAGCAGACAGTGATGTTCATGGTGATGGTCCTCTCCCACTGTATAGGAGCATATGGTTGTTAGATAATCCTCGCTCACTTTCTCTCTCTATTGACAGTGATGTTCATGCTGTCTCATGCTGATGGTCCTCTCCCACTGTATAGGAGCAGACAGTGATGTCCATGCTGATGGTCCTCTCCCACTGTATAGGAGCAGACAGTGATGTTCATGCTGTCTCATGCTGATGGTCCTCTCCCACTGTATAGGAGCAGACAGTGATGTTCATGCTGATGGTCCTCTCCCACTGTATAGGAGCAGACAGTGATGTTCATGCTGTCTCATGCTGATGGTCCTCTCCCACTGTATAGAAGCAGACAGTGATGTTCATCTGATGGTCCTCTCCCACTGTATAGGACCAGACAGTGATGTTCATGCTGTCTCAGGCTGATGGTCCTCTCCCACTGTATAGAAGCAGACAGTGATGTTCATGGTGATGGTCCTCTCCCACTCTATAGGAGCAGACAGTGAGGTTCATGCTGATGATCCTCTCCCACTGTATAGAAGCAGACAGTGATGTTCATGCTGATGGTCCTCTCCCACTGTATAGAAGCAGACAGTGATGTTCATGGTGATGGTCCTCTCACACTGTATAGAAGCAGACAGTGATGTTCATGCTGATGGTCCTCTCCCACCTTATAGGTGCAGACAGTGATGTTCATGCTGTCTCATGCTGATGGTCCTCTCCCACTGTATAGGAGCAGACAGTGATGTTCATGCTGTCTCATGCTGATGGTCCTCTCCCACTGTATAGGAGCAGACAGTGATGTTCATGCTGTCTCATGCTGATGGTCCTCTCCCACTGTATAGGAGCAGAAGTGATGTTCATGCTGTCTCATGCTGATGGTCCTCTCCCACTGTATATGAGCAGACAGTGATGTTCATGCTGTCTCATGCTGATGGTCCTCTCCCACTGTATAGGTGCAGACAGTGATGTTCATGCTGTCTCATGCTGATGGTCCTCTCCCACTGTATAGGAGCAGACAGTGATGTCCATGCTGATGGTCCTCTCCCACTGTATAGGAGCAGACAGTGATGTTCATGCTGTCTCATGCTGATGGTCCTCTCCCACCGTATAGGAGCAGACAGTGATGTTCATGCTGTCTCATGCTGATGGTCCTCTCCCACTGTATAGGTGCAGACAGTGATGTTCATGCTGATGGTCCTCTCCCACTGTATAGGAGCAGACAGTGATGTTCATGCTGTCTCATGCTGATGGTCCTTCCCACTGTTAGGTGCAGACAGTGATGTTCATGCTGATGGCCCTCTCCCACTCTATAGGACCAGACAGTGATGTTCATGCTGTCTCATGCTGATGGTCCTCTCCCACTGTATAGGTGCAGACAGTGATGTTCATTCTGATGGTCCTCTCCCACTGTATGCAGACAGTGATTTATGCTGATGGCACTGTATAGGAGCAGACAGTGATGTCTCATGCTGATGGTCCTCTCCCACTGTATAGGAGCAGACAGTGATGTTCATGCTGTCTCATGCTGATGGTCCTCTCCCACTGTATAGGCCAGACAGTGATGTTCATGCTGTCTCATGCTGATGGTCCTCTCCCACTGTATAGGACCAGACAGTGATGTCATGCTGATGGTCTAATGATAGGACCAGACAGTGATGTTCATGCTGTCTCATGCTGATGTTCATCTTCAAAGTAAAGCCTGCATGTTGCAGGGCAAGCAGTGGTCTGATGGTCCTCTCCCACTGTATAGGACCAGACAGTGATGTTCATGCTGATGGTTCCCACTGTATAGGACCAGACAGTGACTGATGGTCCTCTCCCACTGTATAGGACCACTCATGCTATGGTCCTCTCCCAGGACCAGACAGTGATGTTCATGCTGTCTCATGCTGATGGTCCTCTACCACTGTATAGGACCAGACAGTGATGTTCATCTGATGGTCCTCTCCCACTGTATAGGAGCAGACAGTGATGTTCATGCTGTCTCATGCTGACGGTCCTCTCCCACTGTATAGGACCAGACAGTGATGTTCATGCTGATGGTCTTCTCCCACTAGATAGGACCAGACAGTGATGTTCATGCTGTCTCATGCTGATGGTCCTCTAGGGCCCACTGTATAGGACCAGACAGTGATGTTCATGCTGATGGTCCTCTCCCACTGTATAGGAGCAGACAGTGATGTTCATGCTGTCTCATGCTGACGGTCCTCTCCCACTGTATAGGACCAGACAGTGATGTCCATGCTGA
Source organism: Oncorhynchus gorbuscha (assembly GCF_021184085.1). Classification (NCBI taxonomy): domain Eukaryota; kingdom Metazoa; phylum Chordata; class Actinopteri; order Salmoniformes; family Salmonidae; genus Oncorhynchus; species Oncorhynchus gorbuscha. The sequence goes on along the minus strand of NC_060188.1, from coordinate 7,762,872 downwards.
TGGTCCTCTCCCACTGTATAGGAGCAGACAGTGATGTTCATGCTGTCTCATGCTGACGGTCCTCTCCCACTGTATAGGACCAGACAGTGCGGGAGCTGGAGCTGCGTGTGAAGCAGCTGTCAGTGGAGGTGGAGAACGGTAACGTGCTGAGGCAGAAGGTGACCCAGGAGAAGGGTCAGCTGGAGATCCACATCGCCACCATCAGCTCTGAGCTTCAGGAGGCCAACCGACAGTGAGGAGGAGACCCCACACCACGGTCACCCACATCCACCCACTCACTGTTCTCTTCTCAAACCTTACATGAAAAGAAGGAAAAGTCTCACCCCAAAATACACAGACAGCCCCCAACTCATTTACCCACCCAATCCGACACAGAGTTCCCCAGTCTCATCCCCAGCTCCAGCCTCTGTTTGAGCCAAGCAGTAGGCCCTTAAGTAGTGAGTGGTGCTGACTGTTTCTATGTCTGTACTGAGTATGTCTGTGTTGTGTTGTCCAGGAGGGTGGATGCAAAACAACAACCATAGGAACACCACACTCTCACCAAGCTCTAAAAACAAATGGTTGTCAGAACGTTGAGTATGTCTGTGTTGTGTTGTCCAGGAGGGTGTCTCTGCTGATGAAGGAGCAGCAGAGTGAGCAACATGAAGACACACTGCAGAAGCTCCAGACCAAACATGAGGCTGACATCAGCCACTTCCAACAGGAACACACACTCTCCGCTGCTAAGGTAGCCACGCCATGTGCTAGTAGACTAGACTACTGTAGGACACTAATGCACTGCGACAGTATCATGCTAACATGGTACTGCAGCAACATCTGGATGTGCGTGCAAAACAAGTTCCACATTCACATTCTGCTAACATTTCTGTCTAGCCGTCTGCGCATACAAAAATTGATGCATACGTTCAATAAATTCAACGTATGTATCACACAGAACAGCACTAACGGCCTCTGCAATGCAGTGCAGCACAACACAGTGTTCCATTGGAAATGAATGTACTTCTGGTATACCAAAATGGAATCTGCTGTCGGTGTGATCGAGGCGTAAGGTACCCAACCAAATTAGTATAGAAAAACTAGATGCTACGCCACTGCATTACCTGATGCTACAGCACTGCATTATCTGATGCTACACCACTGCATTATCTGATGCTACACCACTGCATTACCTGATGCTACACCACTGCATTACCTGATGCTACACCACTGCATTACCTGATGCTACACCACTGCATTACCTGATGCTACACCACTGCATTATCTGATGCTACACCACTGCATTATCTGATGCTACACCACTGCATTACCTGATGCTGCACCACTGCGTTATCTGATGCTGCACCACTGCGTTATCTGATGCTACACCACTGCATTATCTGATGCTACACCACTGCATTATCTGATGCTACACCACTGCATTATCTGATGCTACACCACTGCATTATCTGATGCTACACCACTGCATTACCTGATGCTACACCACTGCATTATCTGATGCTACACCACTGCATTATCTGATGCTACACCACTGCATTATCTGATGCTACACCACTGCATTATCTGATGCTACACCACTGCATTGCTTACCTGATGCTACACCACTGCATTATCTGATGCTACACCACTGCATTACCTGATGCTACACCGCTGCATTATCTGATGCTACACCACTGCATTATCTGATGCTACACCACTGCATTATCTGATGCTACACCACTGCATTATCTGATGCTACACCACTGCATTATCTGATGCTACACCACTGCATTATCTGATGCTACACCACTGCATTATCTGATGCTACACCACTGCATTACCTGATGCTACACCACTGCATTACCTGATGCTACACCACTGCATTATCTGATGCTACACCACTGCATTACCTGATGCTACACCACTGCATTATCTGATGCTACACCACTGCATTATCCTGATGCTACACCACTGCATTATCTGATGCTACACCACTGCATTATCTGATGCTACACCGCTATTATCTGACCACCGCTGCATTATCTGATGCTACACCACTGCATTATCTGGTGCTACACCACTGCATTATCTGATGCTACACCACTGCATTATCTGATGCTACACCACTGCATTACCTGATGCTACACCACTGCATTACCTGATGCTACACCACTGAAAGAACTATTAGCTGGGCACACGCTATTCAATTCAAGGGGCTTTATTGGCATGGTACATATGTTAACATTGCCAATGCAAGTGAAGTAGATAATAGAAGTAGATAATATACAGACAGTGATGTTCATGCTGTCTCATGCTGATGGCCCTCTCCCAATATACAAAAGTGAAATAAACAATACAAATTATCAGTTCCACACTCTCTCAAAGATGTTGTGAATGGTTAGATATATCTTCATGCTATACTGTGTATGACTTATCTTCAACTGAAGCCTTGACAGCATTTATATCCCCCTGCTGCTGAGTCATATGGTTGTTAGATAAGACTCCTGTTGTTATCCTCGCTCACTTTCTCTCTCTATTTGACCTTTTAGTCATTTAGCAGACACTCTTATCCAGTGCGACAGGAGCAATTAGGGTTAAGTACATTGCTCAAGGGCATATCGACAGATATTTCACCTGTAGGCTCAGGGATTCAACCCAGCAACCTTTCGGTTAATGGCCCAACGCTCTTAACTTTACCACCTGCCTCTCTCTTTCTCTCCATCCCTCCATCTCTCCCTCTCTCTCAGGCCTCTGATGTGATTGAGGACCTGGAACAGACAGTGGCTCAGCTCAGACAGCAGCTACAGGACAGTGAGCACAGGAGACTGAAACAACTCAGGGTAAACTGTGTGTGTGTGCGTGTGCGTGAGCGAGAGAACTGCTTCATTCCACAACTGGAAGAAGTAGAAAAGACTATACAGATGTGTGTCCAGAGACCCATAACCCTCAAGATCCTCTGCTGGATAGATTTTCAAGCAGATGGGTGTTTTGTTTGAATGTGAATAATGGGAAAAACACATCTCACATAAAAAATTACTTGTTGTGGTTCTTTGTAGTTCTGTTTGAATGTTTCAGACTTCCTGACTTGTGTTTTCCAGGACACAGAGAATAAACTTCAAAAAGAGAAAGCAGATCTGCAGCACCACTGTGAGAAAAAGGTACAATCTCTATCAATAGTTACCCGCGCATCAAATCAATGTAGTTACCCTCATGTCAAATCAATAATCAATATTTGTGTCAATACAATACTCTCATATCAAATTGAGATTATATGGCTGACCTCTTATTTAGTGTATAGGCTCAAAATAAACAAAGGAAGACTGTCTCACTTTGTCTTAATGAGGAGCGTCCTTTCCTCTGAGTCTTACTCTACATAACTATGTAGGCCTACCGTGCCTAAAGTCAACTCTGTGAACCTAAAGCCTGATTATAATTACATTCTACCTGCCTTTCCAGACTGACTGTGGTTCAATGGGAGAGATAAAAGCCTGGGACCCACATGGTCCTGGCTAGATCCCCTTCTACCCTTCCCTTTGATATGTTATGTTCTGCCTGTAAACTCAAAGCTGTGATTAACAGGTCAGACTACTGCTGGTCACAGGGCTCAGTGGCTGTGGGGAGGAAGGGTGGAGTGGAAAGGTGAGGGGCATTCGGAGGAGTGAGGGTTTGACATTTAGGGGAGTTGGGGGTTCAAATCAAATGAAATCACATTCTATTGGTCACATATGCATATTTAGCAGATGTTTTTGCGGGTGTAAGGGGGAGAGCTGGGGTGGTGGCGTGAAAGTTGCCCAATTTAAGGCCATAGGTGACGGGAGATGAAGTCTTGTCCGTCCGAAGAGCCATGCTCTGTCGCCCCAGCTAAATCCAGCAAGGACCTTAATTGCTGCCAGACAGCAATGGCAGCGACCTCTTTCTCTTTCAAGCCTCCCTTCAAAGCCAATGTGTTGTCATAAAAAATCCCCCATCTAATGAGTTGGTCCGGCCAGGCCAGAGTCAGGTGGGTGAAGATCAGGTTTAAGATGCAGGTCCACACACCTGGTTCATCTTCAAAGTAAAGCCTGCATGTTGCAGGGCATAGCAGTCAGTCATAAAGAGGGGTTGGGGGGGACTGATACACCTGCAAGCTAGCTAGCTACCAGGTCTGGGTCTCTGTTAGCAGGGTCATGGTGAGGGTCAATGCCATTTCACCTTCTGTTGTTTAATCATTATGTGACTGAAGTAAGTTGTTAGTTGAAAAAATAGTTAAATAGCTGCATCAAATGTTTTGATTGCACAGCCTTTCTCCAGCTCCCAGTAAACTTGATGAAAGAATCTGTCTGTCTGTACATTCTTAAACGCCTATCAGGAGATGGGCCCAGATGGCAGCTTGATGATGGGTGGAGATAAGAGGTCAGGGAGAGGCAACCCCAGGGCCCAGGTGGAGAAGGTCATGGAAAGGGGTGCTTGCTGAGAGATGGACCTGCTGTCATAGTGTCTGTCTCGGTTTCTCTCTCTCTCTCTCTCTCTCTCTCTCTCTCTCTCTCTCTCTCTCTCTCTCTCTCTTCTCTCTCTCTCTCTGTCTCTGTCTCTGTCTCTGTCTCTCTCTGTCTCTTTCTCTCTCTCTCTCTCACAATCACAATCACACAGGTCCGTGCCCTACACAACGAGGCGGAGAAAGAGAGAGAAGAGACCAAGAAGAAGATCTCCAAACTTGAAGAGTCACTGAAGTGAGTAGCAAAACACTGTAAATCAAATGTCTGTCTTCTTCTTTCATTTCATCACTACTTGGGGACTTGCCATTCAGTTTGGTTCAGAACACATCAGAAACATGGGATTTGTTCACACACATCACCAACCCACAAACCCACAATTCCAGCTTATGAAAAATGTCTCACAGCGAGCCAACACAGGCTTCCATCCATGCAATTATACAATGATACAATCCCCCCAAAGTCACTGATTTAGAAAAATGCTTAAGCACTCAGACATTGGTAAGTGCTAGTTACAGGGCCCGGGATACAGCTATAATTTGCAGAGCTCACCCTTGTGCCGTAATTGAAAACTTATTTGAAGCTATATCAAATGTTGTCACTTTTAGTCTCTCCATATGTGCCTGTCTGACACATGCTGAAACAGGAACCTCCATAGAGAGTTCTCATATCTGTGCTGTGCAGCGTCCCCAGTTGTGGAGTAGTGCCGAATTCCGTATTGTTGTACACCTCTCCTGTCTCAGATCTACAAAGGCTGTGTCCGAATACCCATACTAGCGTATTAAACTGCATACTATTTAGCACGCACCGTTTAGTAAATAGTATTTTTACAAATTCAACCAGCTTGATAATAGATAATTTATCTAAATGCTGAATAGAGTAGGAATGGAGTTATAGGCCTACTCAGGCTGGTTATAGGCAGACTATCACATTTGACCTACACTGAGTGTACAAAACATTAAGAACACCTTCCTAATATTCCGTTGCACCCCTCTCTTTTGCCATCAGAACAGCCTTAATTCATTGGGGCATGGACACTACAAGGTGTTGAAAGTGTTTCACAGGTGTTCTTAATGTTTTGTATACTGTGTATAATGTAGTAGATCCATATAGCCCATCTATCAAATTTACAAAGAACTGAAGACAGAAACTGATAAATTGGGAACAACTGGACAGCAACATAATGAACTAAAGCACTGATCATTGGGAATGAGATCAGAACGACTGCTAAGGCTTGATCCATAAATTCAATAGGTAGCCTACAAAAGCATACTTGATTTTCAAAAATGCACAATTTCCGCAATGTTGCATACTAATATACAAAATAAATGTGCATACTCAAACAGCCTACTATTTAGGATGCAAGTATGGGTATTTGGATACAGCCAGTGTGTCCTCCAGATGTGTAGTTAGCAGGGGTTAATGGCTGAACCCGGGGATCACTGAGGCCGCACTGGAAGACATGGAAGTGGTTAGGACTAGAGCATGGCGCTGCCAAAGCGTTGGCGATACCTGACCACTCTATTTAATGTCAACAGACTGTTTTTCGCTTTGGATTCTCTCCTAAATCATATATTATTATATTATTATTACATGGAAGTGGTTAGGACTAGAAAGAGGCCTGCCAGAGAGAGAGAAGAGCGCCTTGGCATACCTGGCCACTCTATTTAATGTCAATTAGGCTTCTTTTTTTTTCTCTCATTCTCTCGTTCCTCTCTTTCTTTCATTCTTGTTCTCTTACTCCCTCCCTCCCTCCCTCCCTCCCTCCCTCCCTCCCTCCCTCCCTCCCTCCCTCCCTCCCTCTCTTTGTCTGGAATTAGTAAGAACCGCAGCAGCCTCGTTTGTCATGTTATACAGTCTGACATGTCACCCACCCTGCGATCCTTCCCACATATGATGTCATTGGTTTTGTTTGTTACTTGTCTGTTGGCCGTAGCCCGTGAGATTCCACACCGCTACTTTTCTATCCTCACTTCTATCCTCACTACTGCACCGTTTGTAGTCATCACGTCGTATGCCCATATTTGTCAAGTCTGTTAACGAGCAGGTGACCTCATCTGTGACAAGGGGCTGTGGGAGGAGCCAGGGCTTTGGCTACATCCCAATACTCTTAATTAACATGGCCTCATTTCCTGAATAGTTTTACTTGAGACCATTGGTCATTGATGTAAAATCTTTGAATGGTCATAAATATTATAATGTCTAACCAAATATGGGCTTTTCCTTTACTTCCCTCTGCTACATTAATCCAGCTACAATCACATCTCATGCACCCCTCCCAACTCATCCCCCCTGCACCTCTCCCTCCATCCCGCCCTTCCTCTTTTCATTCCTCGTACATTTCTCCCTCTCTCCATCCCTCCCACCAGATATTTGGCTGACTGAGCTCCTCCTATCAGGCATTCCCTCCTTTCCTCCTCTCCTTTCCTCAGTCTGCTATCATTCCATTACAGTAGAGTACAGTCAGAGCTGACAGGCTAGGCAGGGCCAGGTCTAATCCAGGGCCTCCTAATGCTGCATGCATTCCTCACACTAATTAATGGCCCCGGAACACAGCCCTGCCCCAGACCAAGTCTCAGCCTTAACCTCAGCCCCCCAGCCTCCTAATGGCCCCGGAACACAGCCCTGCCCCAGACCAAGTCTCAGTCTTAACCCCAGCCCCCCAGTCTCCTAATGGCCCCGGAACACAGCCCTGCCCCAGACCAAGTCTCAGCTTTAACCTCAGCCCCCCCAGTCTCCTAATGGCCCCGGAACACAGCCCTGCCCCAGACCAAGTCTCAGCCTTAACCTCAGACCCCCCAGTCTCCTAATGGACCTGGAACACAGCCCTGCCCCAGACCAAGTCTCAGCCCTAACCTCTGCCCCAGTCTCCTAATGCCCCCGGAACACAGCCCTGCTCCAGATCCAGTCAAGCCTGTTTACCGTACTCTACTCTCGACTGGGGCTGTGGCCGTCATGACATTTTTTTCAGCCGGTGATTGTCAAGCAAATAACTGCCGGCCTCCCGGTAATTGACCGTTAATTAACATAAACACATTTAGCATCTTCTGACTTCCACACATAGCCTACAAGCCACTGATGCAGATCTTTGGAACATCTACATTTTTTAAAAGTATAATATATCCATGTAATATAGCCTACACCTTCACAATAAAGCCATTAAATATGTTAGACAGGTCTAAAGAAGCATGATATGAACGAAATGTAGTCTAATTCAGAAGAACACAATAGCATACTCTATTATGTTAAGCCCTGATCTGACTATGCGATATGGCTGTGGGCTACACTAGTTCATTTAGCAGACAAGATTTGCATAGAATTCCTTGGAATTATTCTATATTATTTTATAGTATGAAGAATACAATTGAACATAGGATATTTTATCCAAATGATTCGAGAGAGTGCGCACTTGCAGGTATTTTGTGTTGAGCGGTTAACAAAGAAACTGGTACTCCTATATGCTTAATTTAGAGTTATTTATATAACTTTAGTTGTGATACAAATGCTGGGCAATATGTTTTGATTTTTAATACATTCTAAGGCTACGTGATGCGACTCTAATGATGATTTGAAAAGTTTAGTTTTTTTGTGCAGTCTGTACACACTTCATCAGTCTCTCATTCACAGTTTGAGTACTTGAATTTCCTGGAGCATCCCCCTTGTGTCCCCCTAAAAAAATCCATGCCTTTTGCGGCCCTTGGGCTGAATATAGTAATTAGAATTCCCTTCTCCCGGCTGCGTGCTCCAAAGCACCTCTCACTCACATGGCTCTCTCAGATAGCTCAATTCTTATTAGCCAATGCACGTGACGTGATTGGGTCTTTCTAACAGGCTACAAGTGAAGACAGACACATCGGGGAACGCAACTGTGCATGTCCTTCTTCAATTCCGATGTGCATATTAAAGATATTAGAAAAACTGTCCACATTTATTTTTCATCAGCCCACAAGATGAGTAGGCCTAACGAACAGCAAAAGCACTAGCCTATGTCAATCTACCATCCCCCATAGTACAACATTTGACCTATTGTACTCTGTGCCAGAAATAAATATTCCAAACATAGTCTGGGACTGTTGTGGGATGCGATAAATCCCAAATTAATACAACCACTGACGCAACAGATGAAAATATTTAGCAAAAATGTTGATAAACTATTTGGCTATTTCTTCACATCATAAGCGCAGCAATGCAGCAATGTGCAAAAAGCAGGAAAACCACAAATGCGATTATGCATGTAATTCTTTTATTATAAAGGTGAATTTCTATGTTGAAAAATATCTTCCCCAAACTTGAAACTCACACAGCGGCTCTACACCCATTCTAATGCGGATGAATATGCTTAATTTTAAGAAGTTATTTGGCCACTTTAGTTGTGACACAAATCTCATCAAAACTTATAGACCTATGGGCTAGACTCCATGAGGTATGCGACTCTGATTTGAAAAAGTCGCAAAAAAATCATGCGCTGTTCCTTGCCTTAAGTTTGGCATCATTCACCAGTGATAATATATCATTCATATAGTAAATAATATATGTATGCCATTTGTTTTGATTTAGAATGGACCATTATCATGTACCTGTCTCGAAACAGGGGCAGCGGGAAAAATACATGTCTTCTATGCACTTAAATAGCGAATGGAGGACCCTTTTCAAGTGGTTCATTTTCCTGCCAGCTAGGTAGGCTATACTTCAGTATAGTAGGCCTAGCCTCTAGAAAGCTGATGAGTTCCTCCTCTTTTTAATAGAGGCCATCACTCTGTTTTCTCACGCAATTGCATAGCCTATAGAATTGTTTACACAACATGAGCTCATGGTCTGTCATTAAGTATTTGATTAGATTTTCGATTACATTTGCATTGATGTCAGAGTGGGACAATAGCGTGCTGAGTACCAGGCAGTTAGTACGTTTGGCAGGCTACTAATGACCATCAGCAGCATCAGAGCTTGGAGGAGCTTAATTACCGTGACTAAACGGTCACATGGAATTTGACTTCCGTCATGACTCGTGACCGCCGGTGTGGAAGTAATACAGTCACCGTAACAGTCCTACTGTCACATGCTTTGTAAACAACAGGTGTAGACTTAACAGTGAAATGCATACTTACGGGCCCTTCCCAACAATGCAGAGAGAAAGAAAATAGAGAAATAATAGAAAATAAAAGTAATAATAAAAATATGAGTAATGATAACATGGCTAAATACATGGGGTACCAGTACAGAGTCAATGTGCAGCGCACGAGGTAACTGAGGTAGATATTTATTTATTTATTTATTTAACTAGGCAAGTCAGTTTAGAACAAATTCTTATTTACAATGACAACCTACCCCGGCCAAACCTGGACGACACTGGGCCAATTGTGCGCTGCTCTATGGGACTTCCAATCACGACCGGATGTGAAACAATAATCTTGAAAATGTGAGGAATGTGTGTTTCTATGATTTTAATGTGAGTTCTACACCTGACATGTGCGTTTTATGTGGTTATTAGGCAGGAAATGCATTGAGGCTATTGTCAGGTAAAAACCCATTGATTTCTCAGTCCTTTACATTCCACTGAGATCTGAATCGACACATTATTCATATCGCTCAGTTCCAAGGACAAATATTCCCTGTGAAGACTAGACTTTGATAAAGATGCATTTTAATGCAGATTCGCTTGACAGAATGAATACATTCTCCTATCATCTGTCACTGGTGTCCCAGACACGTGAGCGGATGTGAGAGAGGACGCATTTGATGAGGCAGCAGACGTAAATCTGGATGCATAAATTATCACTCTGCTCGGTGACAAGCGGGCCGGTCTCTCGTTAGTGTTAAACAGTTAGAAATAGTGAGTGTCGCGTCAGAGCTCAGAGCTAATTAATTAAGAACTCAGTCTGGTAGGTTGAGAAGGAACGCCCTGCACACACACAGATGCATTCGTACGCACGCACTGGAAAGATTTAGCAGTGGCCCTCAGATCCTCAAAGTTACACAGCTGCACCATTGAGAGCATTTAGTGCGTACAGCCAAGTACATTACTGGGGCCAAGCCCCCTGCTATCCAGGACCTCTATACTAGGCCGTGTCAGAGAAAGGCCCAAAAAATTGTCAGACTCCAGCCACCCACGTCATAGACTGTTCTCTTTGCTACCGAACGGAAAGCGGTACCAATGCACCAAGTCTGGAACCAACAGGACCCTGAACAGCTTCTACCCCCAAGCCATTAGACTGCTAAAGAGTTAGTGTGGGTAGCTATTGGTTAACTATTTAACTATCTGCAGTGACCTGTTTTACACTAACTTTTTTGACTCATCACGTACGCTGCTGCTACTGTTTATTATCTCTCCTGTTGCCTAGTCACTTTATTCCTAGCATCTCAGTGCTAGAGGTGTCTCAACCCTGGTTCGATTCCAGGTTGTATCACAACCAGCCGTAATTGGGAGTCCCATAGGGCGGCGCACAATTGGCCCAGCGTCGTCACGGTTAGAGTTTGGCCGGGGTAGACCGTCAGTGTAAATAATAATTTGTTCTTAACTGACTTGCCTAGTTAAATAAAGGTTAAATAAAATAAATATGTACCTCATTTACCTCGTGCCCTGCACATTGACTTTGTACTGATACCCCATGTATTTAGCCATGTTATCATTACTCATTGTATATTTAGTATTACTTTTATTTTCTATTATTTCTCTATTTTCTTTCTCTCTGCATTGGTCCCGTAAGTAAGCATTTCACTGTTAAGTCTACACCTGTTGTTTACCAAGCATGTGATGAATAACATTTGATTAGATTAGAAAATGTCATTTGACACACACACACACACACACACACGCACACACATATATACACACACGCACACACACACACACACACACACACACACACACACACACACACACACACACACACACACACACACACACACACACACACACACACACACACACACACACACACACACACACACACACACACACACACACACACACACACACACACACACACACACACACACACACACAATGAGAGTCTGATGTGATGTCTGCTACCTACTTGCTGCCGTGGCAACAGTGAAGGCCTTCAAAGATGATCCAGGAGAACTTCAAAGCCACAGCAGGACTGCACGCAGGTGTGTGTGTGTTTATGTGTGTTCAGTGGCTGATAGAGGAGATGGGAGGATGAGAGATTAAATTAAACAAGTTTAAACCTCTCGACATGCCCAACAGGCGCTTGGGTTTATACCTTAGACAGGCTGGCATCTTTGTAGATTGTGTGCACTGTGCAAACATGGATATGTGTGTGTTTGGGTCCTTTTTTATCACACCATGTTTCGTTGTGGATCTGACTAATGTATTCCGACGTGTGTCTCTGTATTTGTGCTTCCGTTAGTGTTTCTGCATAAACACTTTACTTTCTGCGTAAACGCGGGACAGCGGCAGCAGGTATTTTGTTTGTTTGGGATCAGGAGAGTTGTTTGTAAAAGGAAGGTGTGATCTACACTCCTCTGAACCCTCCCAAAATAAAGAAGACAAGGAAAACCTCTATCCCGCCATGCAAATGAGCATGGCTGCATCAGTTAGATTTCTACGTCCGCGTCGCTATAGAAACAACATAAAGAACTACAAAGCAGAGAAGAAAACCCGTTTTCTATCTCTTCTTTCATCCCAGTGCCATTCAGATCATTAGCATAGAGATGGAGGGATGTGCTGGGGACAGAGAAATGGGAGAGGAGGAGAGATACATAGGCAGCCTGCTCTCCAGATGAGCTGCCTCCACAACAATGAGCTCCTAATGGCAGTGGAACATGAACAATAACATCAACTAAATGCTAATGAAAGGAGAGAAACAACACACCCTGCCTCAGTGCCTCCACCCTAGCATTTCCATCTATCTTAAGAATCTGGCTTCTCCTTGGCTGGGGGTGATGGGACTGAGGGGGGCTGCTGGATGGAGGGGTCCAGGGAAGGTGGGGATGGAAAGGGTGGATCTGTGAAATGGATCTTGGGTAATGGAAAACTCTACGTGACTCAATAGTGGAAGTCCCCTGGTGGCCATATAGACTGGCCTAGGTTGAAAGAGGGCTGTTACCACAGCTCAATACTTTACACCAGAACAAAGGTTTAAGGAACCAGTGGGACCTGATCTACTGTTTAGATATGTTGAGTGCCTGATTGGGATGTGATTCCATCTGTGGAAAGGCCTACTACATTCAGGTTAACTAAATCAGTCACAAAGTAAGAGGTTGTAAAAATTGTCTCTTTTCAAATCAAATGCTTTGTAAACAACAGGTGGAGACTAACAGCAAAATGCTTACTTATGGGCCCTTCCCAAAATGCAGAGAGAAAAATTATAGAAAGATAATAACCCAAGGAATAAATACACAATGAGTAATGATAACTTGGCTATATACACGGGGTACCTGTACAGAGTCAATGTGCAGGGGTACTAGGTAATGGAGGTAGATGCACTACATGACCAAACGTATGTGGATACCTGCTTGTTGAGGTCAGGGCTCTGTGCAGGTCAGTCAAGTTCTTCCGCACGATCTAGGCAAACCATTTCTGTATGGACCTCGCTTAGTGTATGGAGGTGTCATGACGTTGGCCTGGGGGTAGGTTTATGACAGTCATAAATACCTCTTTCCCCCTTTTTCCTCTCTCTACCCTACTGATGTGACATTAGAAAACCCCTTGGTTAACATAGAGATTCTGGGAGCATCAGAAGGTGGGGGGAAATGAACTATATTCTGGTAATCCGACCAATTGAACATATGCGGTGGTACTTGATGAATATGATGTCAGTTCGGTTGTCATCTGATACATTCTCATCAATGATAGGATGACATAAACTCTACAGTGGAAAGTCTACACATCAGAATTATCGGATTCACATGGAATTGTTGTTAAATTTAAATGTTTGAATATTAAATTATTTGTGGGATTTTAGCTTCTAAAATGTGAGAATTGGGTTTTCATGAATGAATTAGGCAAAAATGTAACCTCCTGTTCCGAGGATGTGAGGACGACTGTCCGATGTCAGAATGGTTCAGATAATAACTACAGAACGAAGCCAACCTCAGCGTGAGCGTTGGCTGCGAATGGTACGAACTTTGAACTCTTATTCACTACAGAAGTGATACCTCCTAGCCATTGAGTTAGCAACAGCAGCTGCAAACGTGGTTTAGGAAGGAACAGACAGAGTATCCCGTATACCACACAACAACGTTACTACAACGTATCCAGTTGACCACCAGAGACATTCTTCAAAGGACTCGGTTTGGCAACACGGCCTTCCATCTACCACCAACCTACCGAAGCGCAGCTCAGAGTAAATATTTATTGCGTTTTCCTTTTCCAAATGAGCGGTATTTTAGAATGCATAAGATACTGTGTTTACGATAGCACAGCTTCTCCCTTTTGTTCCTCAGTCTTCCCGCTCTTTCACTCAAACCCAGCCCCTTTTCTTTTGTGTAACCAGCTGTCATATCTTTTCCGCCCTCTAGGGACATTTTCCTTTATGACGTCATTTGTATTTAAGGTATGATTCATTCTTTGTATATGTAATTCTGTGTGATTAGTTAGGTATTTAGTAAATGCATAACAGCCTCAGACCATTATTCCTCCTCCACCAAACTTTACAATTGACATTATGCATTCGGGCAGGTGGCGTTCTCCTGGCATCTGCCAAACCCAGATTTATCCGTTGGACTGCCTGATGGTGAAGCGTGATTCATCACTCCAGAGAACGCGTTTCCACTGCTCCAGAGTCCAATGACGGCGAGCTTTCCACCACTCCAGCCGACACTTTGCATTGCACATGGTGACCTTAGGCTTGTGTGCGGCTGCTCTTACATGGAAACCCATTTCATGAAGTTCCCGACAAACAGTTATTGTGCTTACGTTGCTTCCAGAGGCAGTTTGGCACTCAGTAGTGAGTGTTGCAACCAAGGATTGCACTCGGTGGTCCCATTCTGTGAGCTTGTTTGGCCTACCACTTCGCTGATGAGACGTTGTTGTTCCTAGATGTTTCCACTTCACAATAACAGCTCTTACAGTTGACCGGGGCAGCTCTAGCAGGGCAGAAATTTGACAAACTGACTTGTTGGAAAGGTGGCATTATATGACGGTACCACGTTGAAAGTCACTGAGCTCTTCAGGAAGGCCATTCTAATGCCAATGTTTGTCTATGGAGATTGCATGGCGGTGTGCTCAATTTTATACACCTGTCTTCAATGGACGTGGCTGACATAGCCGAATCCACAAATTTGAAGGTGTGTCCACATACATTTGTATATACAGTGGCCTCAAATTAATGGCACCACTGACTGACAATTTACAAACAATACTTAAAAATATATTAACTATAATTATAGAGAGAAACTCAAAATACCAACAGAAATGCTGTGCTTCAATGGAGCCCACCAAAATCATTTAGACTCCACCTCCACCACCTCCAAACCATCAGACTCCACCTCCACAACCACAGGCTATTTGGCTCTTTCGTTGCCAGAAGAAAGCCCTTTCTGACCCCATGACACAGACGCAAACACTTGGAGTTTGCCGAACGTCATTTAAATTATAACTGGAAGAAGGTGCTCTGGTCAGATGAGACCAAAATTGAACCTTTTGGTCAGATACAGCATCGACATGTTTGGCGTCAAAACAGAGATGCATACAAGGAGAGGCATCTCATACCCACGGTGAAGTATGGTGGTGGGTTAGTGGTGTTTTGGGGCTGTTTTAATTCCAGAGGTCCAGAGGCACTGGTTAAGATTTATGGCATAATGAATTCCACCATGTATCAGGCAATTTTGGCTGACAATCTTGTTGCCTCTGCCAGAAGGCTGGGACTTGGCCATAGGTGGACTTTCCAACAATGACCCTAAACATACCTCAAGATCCACCCACAAATGTTTCTGTGACAACAAAATCAATGTTCTGCCATGGCCATCTCAGTTTCCGGACCTCAATCCAATCGAAAACCGGTGGTCCTGAGTTGAAGAGGGCTGTTGATAAGCACAAACCCAAGAATGTGAAGGATCTTGAAAGGATCTGCATAGAAGAATGGTCCATTATCACCCCCAAATGTGTTCCTTTAACCTTGTGGAACATTACAGGAAAAGACTCTATGCTGTTATTCTTGCCAGAGGTGGTTGTACTAAATGAGGAGTGCCAATAATTTTGGTGAAATATATTTTGTATTAAATAATTGTATGATTTTGGATGGTTCCATTGAAACATTAATAAAGTACTGTATTTCTCACATGTTGGTGTTTTGAGTTTCACTCTAATTATATTGTTTATACACTGCTCAAAAAAATAAAGGGAACACTTAAACAACACAATGTAACTCCAAGTCAATCACACTTCTGTGAAATCAAACTGTCCACTTAGGAAGCGACACTGATTGACAATACATTTCACATGCTGTTGTGCAAATGGAATAGACAACAGGTGGAAATTATAGGCAGTTAGCAAGACACCCCCAATAAAAGAGTGGTTCTGCAGGTGGTGGCCACAGACCACTTCTCAGTTTCTATGCTTCCTGGATGATGTTTTGGTCACTTTTGAATGCTGGCGGTGCATTCACTCTAGTGGTAGCATGAGACGGAGTCTACAACCCACACAAGTGGCTCAGGTAGTGCAGCTCATCCAGGATGGCACATCAATGCGAGCTGTGGCAAGGAGGTTTGCTGTGTCTGTCAGCGTAGTGTCCAGAGCATGGAGGCGCTACCAGGAGACAGGCCAGTACATCAGGAGATGTGGAGGAGGCTGTAGGAGGGCAACAACTCAGCAGCAGGACCGCTACCTCCGCATTTGTGCAAGGAGGAGCAGGAGGAGCACTGCCAGAGCCCTGCAAAATGACCTCCAGTAGGCCACAAATGTGCATGTGTCTGCTCAAACGGTCAGAAACAGACTCCATGAGGGTGGTCTGAGGGCCCGACCTCCACAGATGGGGGTTGTGCTTACAGCCCAACACCGTGCAGGACGTTTTACATTTTCCAGAGAGCACCAAGATTGGCAAATTCGCCACTGGCGCACCGTGCTCTTCACAGATGAAGGCAGGTTCACACTGAGCACATGTGACAGTCTGGAGACGCCGTGGAGAACGCTCTGCTGCCTGCAACATCCTCCAGCATGACTGGTTTGGTGGTGGGTCAGTCATGGTGTGGGGTGGCATTTCTTTGGGGAGCCGCACAGCCCTCCATGTGCTCGCCAGAGGTAGCCTGACTGCCATTAGGTACCGAGATGAGATCCTCAGACTCCTTGTGAGACCATATGCTGGTGCGGTTGGCCCTGGGTTCCTCCTAATGCAAGACAATGCTAGACCTCATGTGGCTGGAGTGTGTCAGCAGTTCCTGCAAGAGGAAGGCATTGATGCTATGGACTGGCCCGCCCGTTCCCCAGACCTGAATCCAATTGAGCACATCTGGGACATCATGGCTCGCTCCATCCACCAACGCCACGTTGCACCACAGACTATCCAGGAGTTGGCGGATGATTTAGTCCAGGTCTGGGAGTAGATCCCTCAGGAGACCATCCACCACTTCATCAGGAGCATGCTCAGGTGTTGTAGGGAGGTCATACAGGCACGTGGAGGCCACACACACTACTTAGCCTAATTTTGACTTGTTTTAAGGACATTACATCAAAGTTGGATCAGCCTGTAGTGTGGTTTTCCACTTTAATTTTGAGTGTGACTCCAAATCCAGACCTCCATGGGTTGATAAATTTGATTTCCATTGATAATTTGTGTGTTATTTTGTTGTCAGCACTTTCAACTATGCAAAGAAAAAAGTATTTAATAAGAATATTTCATTCATTCAGATCTAGAATGTGTTATTTTAGTGTTCCCTTTATTTTTCTGAGCAGTGTATTTTTTAAAGTATTGTTTGTGCATTGCCAGTCAGGGCTGCCAGTATTTTTGGAGCCCACTGTACAGTGTATGTACATATAAGTAGGGATAAAGGACTAGGCAACAGGATAGATAATAAACAGTAACAGCAACATATGTGATTAGTCAGAAAGGGTCAGTGCAGATAGTCCAGGTAGTTATTGCTTAACTATTTAGCAGTCTTATGTCTTGGGGGTAGAACCTGTTAAGGGTCCTATTGGTTCTAGACTTGGTGCAGAGAATTTATTTCAATGAGACTACACTGTATAAATAAAGGTTCAACAGTAAAAGAAAATATTTTGGTTCTGTTTCCTTCAGGGCGGTTAGCCATTCATTACAATAGTTTTGCCCAGTAATGCTCATTATGTAAATATCTGTACACGTGGGTTTAGTGCATGGATGATTTTGCATACTATGGCAACTTCATGAATGATATATGAATCCAAAGTGGTATAAATGCATAGCAGAGATGGGAGAATCCCCTCCAGGTATGGAATACCTCTGCTTTCCTCTCTGGATCCCCCCTTTATGCACTTCCTCCCACTGCTGTTCCTCCCACCGCTGTTCCTCCCACCGCTGTTCCTCCCACTGCTGTTCCTCCCTCCGCTGTTCCTCCCTCTGCTCCTCCATAGAGCTGCATCTGCAACTATTTACATGCGGTCTCCAGTGACTGTTACAGGCATCTCAATAGCCTCCTCCTCTTTCTATAGGCGCTGCAATGAAGCAAAGACGGGATGTATGGCAAGTTATCTTGTTCCCTAGTGGCCATTGACTAGTTGGGACTGTGGCTTGTAGAGTTGTTTTTATACATAATAAACAGAATGGGAGTTTGACGTCATCCCTGTGGCACACCTTTATTCACAGTTATCACTGAGGCTGAGGTGGAGTGGCAAACTCTATATCACACAGGCCTTTAGCCTGATCTGCCCAACAACAGGCCTGTATCTTAATCCACACACACCATCACCATTACCCTCCTGCTCTTCTGTCTGCATACAGGCCTCTCAGATAGTCAGTTACTGGTCTCTTGCAGTTCTCATTTCTCCTCTCTTTCTCTCTTAAAGCTCAGACAGATTTTTGGACCACAAGATGAGTTCCTCTGTATTCTCTCTCTCTCTGGTCTCATAGCTCGGCATATTTGCATGTCAGTTCTGAAGCCTCCAAGCTCGATGGTCTTCTCCGACTGCCATCTGTCTCTCTTGGGAAAGGAATGAACAAATATGCTGTTTTATTTTTTCTTCTGAGGGTGTTGAATATTTCAGTTTAGCATTTTCTCTCTTTTATATGCTCCCGCTTTTTTCAGGGTGGGCCTTTGATGTGTCTGTGGATTCGTTATCATTCTGTTTGCATGAGCTCAGACACACACACACACACACACACACACACACACACACACACACACACACACACACACACACACACACACACACACTGCCTGGCATATGCTGGACCAGACCAGATGTGTCCATATACAGATTCCACATGTTTGTGTGTGTGTGTGTCTACCCTGCAGTCAGACACTCCACCCACATGCAGTACATTACATTGAGGACATTCTGTGCACACATGATGATTAAAGTACAGAACAGCTCATTGATTGAGTTGCCCTGGACTGGCCTGGACAGCATGCTATATTACCATTCTTCAGTAATCACAAAGGACTTCTCTTTCTCAATCAGCTTCATAGTAGTAGAAGACAAACCTCAATAGAAGGATGGTAACTGGTTTATCCTGACTGGCTGTGTCCCATGATGAAGGTGGAGGGCTCTGTAACTGAGGGTGTGTGCTTGAGGGGAGACATTGTGTGTGAGCACGTGTATGGGTGTATGTGATGCATACAGTATGTGTGTATGTGCCCGTGTATGGGTGTATGTGATGCATACATTATGTGTGTATGGGTGTATGTGATGCATACAGTATGTGTGTATGTGATGCATACAGTATGGGTGTATGTGATGCATACAGTATGTGTGTATGTGATGCATGTGTATGTGATGCATACAGTATGTGTGTATGTGATGCATACAGTATGTGTGTATGTGTGTGATGCATACAGTATGTGTGTATGTGATGCATACAGTATGTGTGTATGTGTATGGGTGTATGTGATGCATACAGTATGTGTGTATGTGTATGGGTGTATGTGATGCATACAGTATGTGTGTATGTGCCCATGCATGTATGGTGTATGTGATGCATACAGTATGTGCCCATGTGTATGTGATGCATACAGTATGTGTGTATGTGATGCATACAGTATGTGTGTATGTGATGCATACAGTATGTGTGTATGTGATGCATACAGTATGTGTGTGTGTGTATGGTGTATGTGATGCATACAGTATGTGTGTATGTGATGCATACAGTATGTGTGTATGTGATGCATACAGTATGTGTGTATGTGATGCATACAGTATGTGTGTATGTGATGCATACAGTATGTGTGTATGTGATGCATACAGTATGTGAGTATGGGTGTATGTGATGCATACAGTATGTGTGTATGTGATGCATACAGTATGTGTGTATGTGATGCATACAGTATGGGTGTATGTGATGCATACAGTATGGGTGTATGTGATGCATACAGTATGGGTGTATGTGATGCATACAGTATGGGTGTATGTGATGCATACAGTATGGGTGTATGTGATGCATACAGTATGGGTGTATGTGATGTGTATGGGTGTATGTGATGCATACAGTATGGGTGTATGTGATGCATACAGTATGGGTGTATGTGATGCATACAGTATGGGTGTATGTGATGCATACAGTATGTGTGTATGTGATGCATACAGTATGTATGTATGTATGTGATGCATACAGTATGTGTGTATGTGCACGTGTATGGGTGCATGTGATGCATACAGTATGTGTGTATGTGATGCATACAGTATGTGTGTATGTGTATGGGTGTATGTGATGCATACAGTATGTGTGTATGTGCCCATGTATGGGTGCATGTTATGCATACAGTATGTGTGTATGTGATGCATACAGTATGTGTGTATGTGCCCGTGTATGGGTGCATGTGATGCATACAGTATGTGTGTATGTGTATGGGTGCATGTGATGCATGTGTGTATGTGTGTATGTGATGCATACAGTATGTGTGTATGTGATGCATACAGTATGTGTGTATGTGATGCATACAGTATGTGTGTATGTGTATGGGTGTATGTGATGCATACAGTATGTGTGTATGTGATGCATACAGTATGTGTGTATGTGATGCATACAGTATGTGTGTATGTGATGCATACAGTATGTGTGTATGTGATGGGTGTATGTGATGCATACAGTATGTGTGTATGTGATGCATACAGTATGTGTGTATGTGTATGGGTGTATGTGATGCATACAGTATGTGTGTATGTGTATGGGTGTATGTGATGCATACAGTATGTGTGCATGTGTATGGGTGTGTGTGAGGCATACAGTATGTGTGTATGTAGATGACCTGATCATTTATCACTCCAGTGTTAATGATGCAAAACTGTATTATTCGCCTACCTCCTCATGTGTATTTGCACACAGTATGTATAGACTGTTTGGGTCTACTGTGTTATTGACTTGTTAATTGTTTATTCCAGTATGTGTTGTCTGTTCACACTGCTATGCTTTGATCTTGCATCGCAGTATGCAAATGAGAACTTGTTCTCAACTAGCCTACCTGGTTAAATAAAGGTGAAATAAAATAAATAAATAAATGTGCCCGTGTATGTGATGCATACAGTATGTGTGTATGTGCCCGTGTATGTGATGCATACAGTATGTGTGTATGTGCCCGTGTATGTGATGCATACAGTATGTGTGTATGTGCCCGTGTATGTGATGCATACAGTATGTGTGTATGTGCCCGTGTATGTGATGCATACAGTATGTGTGTATGTGCCCGTGTATGTGATGCATACAGTATGTGTGTATGTGCCCGTGTGTGTGAGGCATACAGTATGTGTGTGCACATGGATGGGTGTGTGTGAGGCATACAGTATGTGTGTATGTGCACTTGTATGGGTGTGTGTGAGGCAAGGCGTCATGTGGTTTCAGAGGTCTGGAAAAAGACGGGAGCCCTGGAGCCTCCTGTCTGGCATGTGGCTAGGAGGAAGCCCTGTCATCCTTAAGACACTCACACTCTTCCTCTTCCTCTCCCTCTCTTTTCCCCTCTTTTTATCCCTTTAAGATGGCGGGATGAGAGGATGGCACATCTCTAATTTAATTCCTCTCTCCTTCCACTTCTCTGACCAGAAGCCATTTAAAGCCGTGGGCCACCGAGGAGCTGGCATCCGCCTCTTTCTTCTCCTCCTTCTCCTTCTCTCCGCCAGGCCTCCCTCCATCTTCTCTCTGCCCTCTCATCTCACCGCTTTCTCTGTGATTGATGGTGACTGACTGACTGCTGCTCCCTGTCTCATACACTCCCAGATACATATTTAGACACACACACACACGGTCATCAGACACACACACACACACACACACACACACACACACACACACACACACACACACACACACACACACACACACACACACACACACACACACACACACACACACACACACACACACACACACACACACATATATATGGTCACACTCACTTCCTCAGATGGCCTCATGAGTTCATCTATATACAAATATCAAGTGTTAAATACATGCTTATTACACACACACACGCACACTTTCATACGCACACACTCACAGTCACACAAACAAACAGGCTCGGAGTGACAACTCTTCTCATGCTCACAACACACCCAACTTCTGTCTTCCTCTTTATTTGAAAGTTTTGAAGACGTTAATCCTGCTATTTCTGTCACATCCTTTCCTTCTCTGTGTTTACCTCTCTCTTTTCCTCCCGTCTTTTCAGCGCGACTTGACTTCACATCCTTTTGTGTCTGGCTGCTTTGCACAGCACCCTGAAGCCAGTCATATTGCCTGCCTGATTAATAATTACAGAGTACACAACGGCGGGGAAAAACCATTTCTGCCATCTTTGATGTCCAACATGAGA
Organism: Oncorhynchus gorbuscha; assembly: GCF_021184085.1. Lineage (NCBI taxonomy): Eukaryota > Metazoa > Chordata > Actinopteri > Salmoniformes > Salmonidae > Oncorhynchus > Oncorhynchus gorbuscha. The sequence continues at coordinate 7,740,532 of NC_060188.1, read as the reverse complement.
GAGACCAAAATTACAAAGAGACAGAGGAACGCTGTAAAGAGGAGGAAAAAATGTCTTCTTTTACTATTTTCTTTCTTTTTTTGTTTCTCCTTTTCCCCCGTTGTTGTTGTTGTTGTTGTTATTATCTTACTGTCTGGTGCTGCGGTACATTAGGAAGGCAGTGGTGAGGGAAGAAATAATGTTTCTCCTTTTCCCCCGTTGTTGTTGTTGTTGTTATTATTATCTTACTGTCTGGTGCTGCGGTACATTAGGAAGGCAGTGGTGAGGGAAGAAATAATGTTTCTCCTTTTCCCCGTTGTTGTTGTTGTTGTTATTATTATCTTACTGTCTGGTGCTGCGGTACATTAGGATGGCAGTGGTGAGGGAAGAAATAATGTTTCTCCTTTTCCCCCGTTGTTGTTGTTGTTGTTATTATTATCTTACTGTCTGGTGCTGCGGTACATTAGGAAGGCAGTGGTGAGGGAAGAAATAATGCAGTGGTGAGGGAAGAAATAATGTTTCTCCTTTTCCCCTGTTGTTGTTGTTATTATTATCTTACTGTCTGGTGCTGCGGTACATTAGGAAGGCAGTGGTGAGGGAAGAAATCATGTTTCTCCTTTTCCCCCGGTGTTGTTGTTGTTGTTATTATTATCTTACTGTCTGGTGCTGCGGTACATTAGGAAGGCAGTGGTGAGGGAAGAAATCATGTTTCTCCTTTTCCCCCGTTGTTGTTGTTATTATTATCTTACTGTCTAGTGCTGCGGTACATTAGGAAGGCAGTGGTGAGGGAAGAAATAATGTTTCTCCTTTTCCCCCGTTGTTGTTGTTATTATTATCTTACTGTCTGGTGCTGCGGTACATTAGGAAGGCAGTGGTGAGGGAAGAAATCATGTTTCTCCTTTTCCCCCGGTGTTGTTGTTGTTGTTATTATTATCTTACTGTCTGGTGCTGCGGTACATTAGGAAGGCAGTGGTGAGGGAAGAAATCATGTTTCTCCTTTTCCCCCGTTGTTGTTGTTATTATTATCTTACTGTCTGGTGCTGCGGTACATTAGGAAGGCAGTGGTGAGGGAAGAAATCATGTTTCTCCTTTTCTGTCTGTTCTTTTCCCAAAACATTACAAGACACACATCTACACACACTTGTGTGGGTGTCTGGCAGTGACCAATGACTCATCTTCACTCTGAGAATTAGACATAGTCCTCGTCCCAATGGCACCCTGTTCCCTACACACTTCACTACTTTAGACCAATGACACCCTGTTCCCTACACACTACACTACTTTAGACCAATGGCACCCTGTTCCCTACACACTACACTACTTTAGACCAATGGCACCCTGTTCCCTACACACTGCACTACTTTAGACCAATGACACCCTGTTCCCTACACACTGCACTACTTTAGACCAATGGCACCCTGTTCCCTACACACTGCACTACATTAGACCAATGACACCCTGTTCCCTACATACTGCACTACTTTAGACCAATGATACCCTGTTCCCTACACACTACACTACTTTAGACCAATGACACCCTGTTCCCTGCACACTGCACTACTTTAGACCAATGACACCCTGTTCCCTACACACTGCACTACTTTAGACCAATGACACCCTGTTCCCTACACACTGCACTACTTTAGACCAATGACACCCTGTTCCCTACACACTGCACTACTTTAGACCAATGACACCCTGTTCCCTACACACTGCACTACTTTAGACCAATGATACCCTGTTCCCTACACACTGCACTACATAGACACATGCACATCTCTTCCATCGTCTCTGACCCTCTCACACACTTCCCCTGTCCCCTCTCTTTCCTATCTCGTCAACACAGAGAGTGGAGGCTGGATGACAAACAGACAGTGATCAAACCAAGACAATGCCGATGACTGCAGGCCCGTCTCAGTCACACGCGCACACACACGCACACACACACACACACACACACACACACACACACACACACACACACACACACACACACACACACACACACACACACACACACACACACACACACACACACACACACACACACACACACACACACACACACACACACACACACACTAGACATGTTCTGAAGGCAGGTTTGACAGCTGCGGTGTATCATTCAGCGTGATCCTGACTTGAAGACTGCCTCTGCTCTGACAGCTCTTTATGCTGGGACTCCCTATATTGTTGACACACACACACCCCCGTACACAAAGCCCTTGTGTACTGAGCTATCACTCCAACCATCACTTCTGCTACACAACCATTAAAGGTTTGAACTGACAAGTGATGGACAGCAGAGTGTTTTACGGTGAACAAAATCAATCATATTACAGAGAAAATAACTCCTTGTATGTTTATGTGTGTGTGTGTGTGTGTGTGTGTGTGTGTGTGTGTGTGTGTGTGTGTGTGTGTGTGTGTGTGTGTGTGTGTGTGTGTGTGTGTGTGTGTGTGTGTGTGTGTGTGTGTGTGTGTGTGTGTGTGTGTGTGTGTGTGTGTCCGTGTCCGTGCGCATGTGTGTTAATGTATCAAATCAAATTATTTGTCACATGCGCCGAATACAACAACTGTAGACTTTACCGTGAAATGTTTACTTACAAGCCCTTAACCAACAGTGCAGTTCAAGAAGAGTTAAGAAAATATTTACCAAGTAGACTAAAATAAAAAGTAACACAATAAGAATATAAATAAGGAGGCTATATACAGGGGGCACCGGTACCGAGTCAATGTACTGGGGTACAGGCTAGTTGAGGTAATCTGTACATGTAGGTGGGGGTGAAGTGACTATTCATAGACAATAAACAGTGAGTGTACAAAGGGGTGGGGGGTCATGTAAATTGTCCGGTGGCGATTTTATGAATTGTTCAGCAGTCTTATGGCTTGGGGGTAGAAGCTGTTAAGGAGCCTTTTGGTCCTAGACTTGGGGCTCTGGTACCATTTGCCTTGCGGTAGCAGAGAAAACTTGGGTGACTGGAGTCTGACAATTTTATGAGCTTACATCTGACACCACCTATTATATAGGATGGATGGCTGGAAGCTTGGCCCCAGTGATGTATTGGGCCTTTCGCACAACCCTCTGTAGTGCCTTACGGTCAGATGCCGAGCAGTTGCCATACCTGGACGGTGATGCAACCGGTCAGGATGCTCTCGATGATGCAGCTTTTAGAAACTTTTGAGAATCTGGGGACCCATGCCAAATCCTTTCTGTCTTCTGAGGGGGAAAAGGTTTTGTCGTGCCCTCTTCACGACTGTCTTGGTATGTTGGGACCATGATAGTTTGTTGGTGATGTGGACACCAAGGAACTTGAAACTCTCGACCCGCTCCACTACAGCCCACTAATGTTAATGGGGGCCTGTTCGGTCCACCTTTTCCTGTAATCAAATCAAATCAAAATCAATTGATTTATATAGCCCTTCGTACATCAGCTGATATCTCAAAGTGCTGTACAGAAACCCAGCCTAAAACCCCAAACAGCAAGCAATGCAGGTGTAGAAGCACGGTGGCTAGGAAAAACTCCCTAGAAAGGCCAAAACCTAGGAAGAAACCTAGAGAGGAACCAGGCTATGTGGGGTGGCCAGTCCTCTTCTGGCTGTGCCGGGGGGAGATTATAACAGAACATGGCCAAGATGTTCAAATGTTCATAAATGACCAGCATGGTCGAATAATAATAAGGCAGAACAGTTGAAACTGGAGCAGCAGCACAGTCAGGTGGACTGGGGACAGCAAGGAGTCATCATGTCAGGTAGTCCTGGGGCACGGTCCTAGGGCTCAGGTCCTCCGAGAGAGAGAAAGAAAGAGAGAATTAGAGAGAGCATATGTGGGGTGGCCAGTCCTCTTCTGGCTGTGCCGGGTGGAGATTATAACAGAACATGGCCAAGATGTTCAAATGTTCATAAATGACCAGCATGGTTGAATAATAGTAAGGCAGAACAGTTGAAACTGGAGCAGCAGCATGGCCAGGTGGACTGGGGACAGCAAGGAGTCCTCATGTCAGATAGTCCTGGGGCATGGTCCTAGGGCTCAGGTCCTCCGAGAGAGAGAGAAAGAAAGAGAGAAGGAGAGAATTAGAGAACACACACTTAGATTCACACAGGACACCAAATAGGACAGGAGAGGTACTCCAGATATAACAAACTGACCCTAGCCCCCCGACACAAACTACTGCAGCATAAATACTGGAGGCTGAGACAGGAGGGGTCAGGAGACACTGTGGCCCCATCCGAGGACACCCCCGGACAGGGCCAAACAGGAAGGATATAACCCCACCCACTTTGCCAAAGCACAGCCCCCACACCACTAGAGGGATATCTTCAACCACCAACTTACCATCCTGAGACAAGGCTGAGTATAGCCCACAAAGATCTCTGCCACGGCACAACCCAAGGGGGGGCGCCAACCCAGACAGGATGACCACAACAGTGAATCAACCCACTCAGGTGACGCACCCCCTCCAGGGACGGCATGAGAGAGCCCCAGTAAGCCAGTGACTCAGCCCCCGTAATAGGGTTAGAGGCAGAGAATCCCAGTGGAAAGAGGGGAACCGGCCAGGCAGAGACAGCAAGGGCGGTTCGTTGCTCCAGAGCCTTTCCATTCACCTTCCCACTCCTGGGCCAGACTACACTCAATCATATGACCCACTGAAGAGATGAGTCTTCAGTAAAGACTTAAAGGTTGAGACCGAGTTTGCATCTCTGACATGGGTAGGCAGACCGTTCCATAAAAATGGAGCTCTATAGGAGAAAGCCCTGCCTCCAGCTGTTTGCTTAGAAATTCTAGGGACAATTAGGAGGCCTGCGTCTTGTGACCGTAGCGTACGTGTAGGTATGTACGGCAGGACCAAATCAGAGAGATGGGTAGGAGCAAGCCCATGTAATGCTTTGTAGGTTAGCAGTAAAACCTTGAAATCAGCCCTTGCTTTGACAGGAAGCCAGTGTAGAGAGGCTAGCACTGGAGTAATATGATCAAATTTTGGGGTTCTAGTCAGGATTCTAGCAGCCGTATTTAGCACTAACTGAAGTTTATTTAGTGCTTTATCCGGGTAGCCGGAAAGTAGAGCATTGCAGTAGTCTAACCTAGAAGTGACAAAAGCATGGATTAATTTTTCTGCATCATTTTTGGACAGAAAGTTTCTGATTTTTGCAATGTTACGTAGATGGAAAAAAGCTGTCCTTGAAATGGTCTTGATATGTTCTTCAAAAGAGAGATCAGGGTCCAGAGTAACGCCGAGGTCCTTCACAGTTTTATTTGAGATGACTGTACAACCATTAAGATTAACTGTCAGATTCAACAGAAGATCTCTTTGTTTCTTGGGACCTAGAACAAGCATCTCTGTTTTGTCCGAGTTTAATAGTAGAAAGTTTGCAGCCATCCACTTCCTTATGTCTGAAACACATGCTTCTAGCAAGGGCAATTTTGGGGCTTCACCATGTTTCATTGAAATGTACAGCTGTGTGTCATCTGCATAGCAGTGAAAGTTAACATTATGTTTTCGAATAACATCCCCAAGAGGTAAAATATATAGTGAAAACAATAGTGGTCCTAAAACGGAACCTTGAGGAACACCGAAATTTACAGTTGATTTGTCAGAGGACAAACCATTCACAGAGACAAACTGATATCTTTCCGACAGATAAGATCTAAACCAGGCCAGAACATGTCCGTGTAGACCAATTTGGGTTTCCAATCTCTCCAAAAGAATGTGGTGATCGATGGTATCAAAAGCAGCACTAAGGTCTAGGAGCACGAGGACAGATGCAGAGCCTCGGTCCGACACCATTAAAATGTCATTTACCACCTTCACAAGTGCCGTCTCAGTGCTATGATGGGGTCTAAAACCAGACTGAAGTATTTCGTATACATTGTTTGTCTTCGGGAAGGCAGTGAGTTGCTGCGCAACAGCCTTCTCTAAAAATTTTGAGAGGAATGGAAGATTCGATATAGGCTGATAGTTTTTTATATTTTCTGGGTCAAGGTTTGGCTTTTTCAAGAGAGGCTTTATTACTGCCACTTTTAGTGAGTTTGGTACACATCCGGTGGATAGAGAGCCGTTTATTATGTTCAACATAGGAGGGCCAAGCACAGGAAGCAGCTCTTTCAGTAGTTTAGTTGGAATAGGGTCCAGTATGCAGCTTGAAGGTTTAGAGGCCATGATTATTTTCATCATTGTGTCAAGAGATATAGTACTAAAACACTTGAGCGTCTCTCTTGATCCTAGGTCCTGGCAGAGTTGTGCAGACTCAGGACAACTGAGGTTTGAAGGAATACGCAGATTTAACGAGGAGTCCGTAATTTGCTTTCTAATAATCATAATCTTTTCCTCAAAGAAGTTCATAAATTTATCACTGCTAAAGTGAAAGTCATCCTCTCTTGGGGAATGCTGCTTTTTAGTTAGCTTTGCGACAGTATCAAAAAGGAATTTCTGATTGTTCTTATTTTCCTCAATTAAGTTAGAAAAATAGGATGATCGAGCAGCAGTAAGGGCTCTTCGGTACTGCACGGTACTGTCTTTCCAAGCTAGTCGGAAGACTTCCAGTTTGGTGTGGCGCCATTTCCATTCCAATTTTCTGGAAGCTTGCTTCAGAGCTTGGGTATTTTCTGTGTACCAGGGAGCTAGTTTCTTATGAGAAATGTTTTTAGTTTTTAGGGGTGTAACTGCATCTAGGGTATTGCGCAAGGTTAAATTGAGTTCCTCAGTTAGGTGGTTAACTGATTTTTGTCCTCTGGCGTCCTTGGGTAGACAGAGGGAATCTGGAAGGACATCAAGGAATCTTTGAGTTGTGTGTGAATTTATAGCACGGCTTTTGATGTTCCTTGGTTGGGGTCTGAGCAGATTATTTGTTGCAATTGCAAACGTAATAAAATAGTGGTCCGATAGTCCAGGATTATGAGGAAAAACATTAAGATCCACAACATTTATTCCATGGGACAAAACTAGGTCCAGCGTATGACTGTGACAGTGAGTGGGTCCAGAGACATGTTGGACAAAACCCACTGAGTCGATGATGGCTCCGAAAGCCTTTTGGAGTGGGTCTGTGGACTTTTCCATGTGAATATTGTCATGTTTGTCATTTATTATCATGTCTTGTCCCTGTGCTCCCCATTCTGTTCGTTTCCCTCTGCTGGTCTTATTGGGTTCTTTCCCTCTTTCTATCCCTCTCTCTCCCCCTCCCCCTCTCACTCTCTCGCTCTCTCTTCTCTCTATCGTTCCGTTCCTGCTCCCAGCTGTTCCTATTCCCCTAATCATCATTTAGTCTTCCCACACCTGTTCCCGATCCTTTCCCCTGATTAGAGTCCCTATTTATTCCTTTGTGTTCCGTTCCTGTCCCGTCGGTTCCTTGTTTAGTATTCACCATGCTGTGATTGCGTTTCGCCCTGTCCTGTCGTGTTTTTGCTGTGATTGTGTATCGCCCTGTCCTGTCGTGTTTTTTGCCTTCATCAGATGCTGCGTGTGAGCAGGTGTCTCTGTCTACTACGGCCTGCGCCTACCCGAAGCGACCTGCAGTCTGTGGCCGCTTCTCCAGTTATTCCCCTCTACAGACTAGAGGATTTCTGTTATTCCCTGTTTGGACTTAAATAAACTCTGTTTCTGTTAAGTCGCTTTTGGGTCCTCTTTCACCTGCATGACAAATATTAAAGTCACCAAAGATTAGAATATTATCTGCTATGACTACAAGGTCCGATAGGAATTCAGGGAACTCAGTGAGGAACGCTGTATATGGCCCAGGAGGCCTGTAAACAGTAGCTATAAAAAGTGATTGAGTAGGCTGCATAGATTTCATGACTAGAAGCTCAAAAGACAAAAAAAAACATTTTGTAAATTGAAATTTGCTATCGTAAATGTTAGCAACACCTCCGCCTTTGCGGGATGCACGGGGGATATGGTCACTAGTGTAGCCAGGAGGTGAGGCCTCATTTAACACAGTAAATTCATCAGACTTAAGCCATGTTTCAGTCAGGCCAATCACATCAAGATTATGATCAGTGATTAGTTCATTGACTATAATTGCCTTTGAAGTAAGGGATCTAACATTAAGTAGCCCTATTTTGAGATGTGAGGTATCATGATCTCTTTCAGTAATGACAGGAATGGAGGTGGTCTTTATCCTAGTGAGATTGCTAAGGCGAACACCGCCATGTTTAGTTTTGCCCAACCTAGGTCGAGGCACAGACACGGTCTCAATGGGGATAGCTGAGCTGACTACACTGACTGTGCTAGTGGCAGACTCCACTATGCTGGCAACCTATTTCATTGTGGAGCTAGAGGAGTTAGAGCCCTGTCTATGTTGGTAGATAAGCTGAGAGCACCCCTCCAGCTAGGATGGAGTCCGTCACTCCTCAGCAGGTCAGGCTTGGTCCTGTTTGTGGGTGAGTCCCAGAAAGAGGGCCAATTATCTACAAATTCTATCTTTTGGGAGGGGCAGAAAACAGTTTTCAACCAGCGATTGAGTTGTGAGACTCTGCTGTAGAGCTCATCACTCCCCCTAACTGGGAGGGGGCCAGAGACAATTACTCTATGCCGACACATCTTTCTAGCTGATATGCTAGAAAGTGATCAGCTCCTTTGTCTTGCTCACATTGAGGGGAAGGTTGTTGAACTGCCAGTTCTCTGACCTTCCTATAGGCCGTCTCATCGATGTCGGTGATCAGGCCTACCACGGTTGTGTCATCAGCAAGCTTAATGATGGTGTTGGAGTCATGTTTGGCCACACAGTCGTGGGTGACCAGGGAATACAGGAGGGGACTAAGTACACACCCCTGAGGGGACCCAGTGTTAAAGATCAGCATGGCAGACGTGTTGTTGCCTACTCTTAACACCTGAGGGCGGCCCGTCAGGAAGTCCAGGATCCAGTTGCAGAGGGAGGTGTTTAGTCCCAGAGTCCTTAGCTTAGTGATGAGCTTCTTGGGCACTATGGTGTTGAACGCTTAGCTGTAGTCAATGAACAGCATTCTCACATAGGTGTTCCTTTTGTTCAGGTGAGAAAGGGCAGTGTGGAGTGTGGAGTGTGATTGAGATTGCGTCATCTGTGGAACTGTTGGGGCGGTATACAAATTGGAGTGGGTCTAGGGTATCCGGGAGGATGCTGTTGATGTGAGCCATGACCAGCCTTTCAAAGCACTTCATGGCTACCGACGTGAGTGCCACGGGGCGGTGATCACATCAAATGTATTTATATAGACCTTCTTACATCAGCTGATATCTCAAAGTGCTATACAGAAACCCAGCCTAAAACCCCAAACAGCAAGCAATGCAGGTGTAGAAGCACGGTTGCTAGGAAAAACTCCATAGAAAGGCCAAAACCTAGGAAGAAACCTAGAGAGGAACCAGGCTATGAGGGGTGGCCAGTCCTCTTCTGGCTGTGCCAGGTGGTGATTATAACAGAACATGGCCAAGATGTTCCAATGTTCATAAATGACCAGCAGGGTCAAATAATACAAGTCACAGTCGTTGTCAATGGTGCAACAAGTCAGCACCTCAGAAGTAGATGTCAGTTGGCTTTTCATAGCCGATCATTAAGAGTATCTCTACAGCTCCTGCTGTTTCTAGAGAGTTGAAAACAGCAGGTCTGGGACAGGTAGCACGTCCAGTGACCAGGTCAGGATTCCATAGCCGCAGGCAGAACAGTTGAAACTGGAGGACTACGCCAGGTAGTCCTGAGGCATGGTTCTAGGACTCAGGTCCTCTGAAAGAAAGAAAGAAAGAAAGAAAGAAAGAATTAGAGCGAGCATACTTACGTAATCATTTAGGCAGGGTACCTTCACTTCCTTGGGCACAGGGACTATGGAGGTCCGCTTGTTGATGTGTTAATGTGTGTATGTGTTTCAGGGAGAAGGAGGAGCAGCTGGGACGTGAGAGGGAGTGTCAGCGGCAGCATACCCAGGAGGCAGAGAATGCTCTGGAACACTTTAAGAAGCAAGTAGAGATCAGCTCAGAGAAGACCTACGCTAACATGAAACTACAGGTAACATGCTGATAATGCCACATGAAATAACAGGTAACATACTGATAATACTACATGAAACTACAGGTAACATGCTGATAATACTACATGAAACTACAGGTAACATGCTGATAATACTACATGAAACTACAGGTAACATGCTGATAATACTACATGAAACTACAGGTAACATGCTGATAATACTACATGAAACATACTGATAATACTACATGAAACTACAGGTAACATGCTGATAATACTACATGAAACTACAGGTAACATGCTGATAATACTACATGAAACATACTGATAATACTACATGAAACTACAGGTAACATGCTGATAATACTACATGAAACTACAGGTAACATGCTGATAATACTACATGAAACATACTGATAATACTACATGAAACTACAGGTAACATGCTGATAATACTACATGATAAAACTACAGGTAACATGCTGATAATACTACATGAAACATACTGATAATACTACATGAAACTACAGGTAACATGATAATATACATGAAACTGATAATACTACATGAAACTACAGGTAACATGCTGATAATACTACATGAAACTACAGGTAACATGCTGATAATACTACATGAAACATACTGATAATACTACATGAAACTAAGATTCCAAGAACACAGGATGAGATGTTACTATCCTTTGTGCAAGCACTTCCAAGAGTTAATGAACAGTGAGCGTGGTGAAATTTGGGGAGCGCATCGTCAGTAGTGTACCTTTGGTTCCTAGGGTGTTTCGGCCTTTCACACTATACACCCTCCTCACAGGCGGCCAGCGACAGGGTGATCAATCCTACGCTTGCGTCCCATTCCCAATTAGTCATAGGAGTTGCCTTGTTGTTGATAGCAAACATCCCATGGGACTATGCATGGCAGGGGCGTCCTCCTCCCTGAGTCAATCATTGTTGACCGCATACCTCCTGGCCCTCTCACTTCGGGGCCCAGCTGGGGTCTTTCCTCTTCATCCAGAGCCACTGACTGCTGCCTTCTGCCGCCTCTGATACAGCTTTGATTGCCGAACGCTGGCTCTGGCCCTTAATTCCCAGGTCTCTAAGCAGTCTGGTTGTAGATGTTGCCACAAAACCTCTGCAGCCCACCTCCACTGGTCGGACTTCTGTGTTCCAGCCATGATGCCGTGCTTCGGCAGCTAGATCAGCATAGCGCAGATGTTTTCGCTCATAAGCCTCATCTATTGAGTTTTCCCAGGGTACTGTGAGCTCAATGATGAAGACCTTATTGAGTGAACGGGACCAGAGCACCATGTCAGGTCTTAGGGTGGTGGTTGCGATCTCCGGAGGAAACACAAGTTGCCGGCCAATGTCAGCTAGCATTTTCCAGTCGCGGGCCAAGCGCAGCTGGTCTCGCTCTAATGGTGTAGAGCCGCTCTTCGGTGGTTTAGCCCCTTCGCGGACAAAGTTTGTCCGTAAGGAGTGTGATGCTGCTGTGGGTGGTAGGGAGTTGGTGGCAGCTCGCTTGTCCTCCAGGGCGGACGCAAGGTTTTTAAGGACTTGGTTGTGACGCCAAGTGTAGCGTCCTTGGGCGAGGCTTGTTTTACAGCCTGTGAGAATGTGCCTGAGGTTGGCTGGCATGGAACAGAGGGCACAGTCCGGATCTTCACCATACCATTGGTGAAGATTAACTGGTGTTGGAAGGACGTCATATGTTGCTCTGATGGAAAAGCTCAACCGCCTCGCTTCCATGGCCCACAGATCCTTCCAGCTGATCTTCCTCTTCTCCACACTGTCCCATCGAGTCCACTGTCCCTGTTTGGCAAGAGAGACTGCCTTGGCCCACCTTGCAGCCTCCTCCTGATGGCGTACTTCCTGCACTACCATCTTCCGCCGCTCTGGTGCAGTGGCCTTACTCCAAGCAGCACGGCTAGTTAGCCCAAGGCCTCCTCTCCCTTGCTGAACATGACCCACAATGTCAGCATGTCTGAGGGCTGCTGTTGCCTCCTGGACTGCTTTTCCTGGCCTCCATTTGCGCCCAGTTGCCAAGGTCGGCGCGTTGTTGCTCACCACTGGGTCTCGAGATTCATTCAGTGTCATTTGGAGCCTGGTTTTTGCACACTTGAATTCCTCTGTTAGACTGGTGAGGGGCAGCTTGAGGACACCATCTCCATAGAGGCCTATGGTGGTAAGGCATCGTGGAACTCCAAGCCACTTCTTTAAGTAGCCTGTGACTCCTCTTTCCATCTTCTCCACTGTTGAGATTGGAACCTCATACAGTGCTAAGGGCCACAACACCCGGGGTAGGAGTCCAAACTGCAGACACCAGGCCTTTAACTTTCCAGGTAGCTGGGTGTTGTCGATGGACTGTAGGCTACTACTGATGTCTTTGCGCAGCTGTTGCACCTGGTCTTTGTCCTTCAGGCTTGCATCATACCACCTTCCAAGGCTTTTTACCGGCTGCTCAGACACTGTTGGGATTTGGTCATCTCCGATGAAGAATTTCAGGTCAGAGAGTACTCCCTTCACAATCGAGATGCTGCGTGACTTGGATGGTTTAATCTTCATACGGGCCCAACTGATGTTCTCCTCAAGTTTTCTGAGCAGTCTCCTGGTGCATGGGACAGTGGTGGTCAATGTTGTAATGTCGTCCATGTAGGCTCTGAGTGGAGGGAGGCGGAAACCAGAGTCGACTCGCTGTCCACCAGCAACCCATTTTGAGGATCTGATGATAACCTCCATTGCCATTGTGAATGCCAACGGAGAAATGGTACATCCCGCCATTATACCTACATTCAGGCACTGCCATGAGGTGGTGAACTCTGAGGTGGTGAAGCAGAACTGCAGATCCTGGAAGTACGACTTCACCAGGTTTGTGATGGTGTCCGGTATGTGGAAAAATCTGAAGGCAGACCACAGGAGTTCATGGGGCACAGAGCCAAATGCATTGGCGAGGTCGAGGAAGACTACATGGAGGTCCCTTTTCTCCACCTTGGCCATTTGGATCTGATGCCAGATCATGCTGGAATGTTCCAAGCAGCCAGAGAACCCTGATATTCCTGCCTTCTGTACAGATGCATCGACGTACGTATTCCTTTGTAGGTACTCAGCCATCCTCTGGGCAATGACCCTAAAGAAGATTTTTCCCTCGACATTCAGTAAGGAGATTGGGCGGAATTGGCTGATGTTCACTGCATCCTTCTCCTTAGGGATCAGGACCCCGCCTGCCCTACGCCACACTTTGGGTATTATCTTCTTCTGCCAAGCTGTTCTCATAAGCCTCCAGAGGAACCTCAGGACGTCTGGTGTGTTCTTATACACTTTGTACGGGACTCCATTTGGCCCCGGGCCTGATGCTGTTCTTGCCCGTCGAACTGTGTCTTCCACCTCTTTCCATGTCGGAGGGCTGGTCTCAATATGATGTTCCGGGGTTCAATGGGTGGGATATCTGATGGGATGGCCAGATGTTCATGTCGCTTTGAGTCAACGTTTGTTATTCTCAAGTGCTCCTCTAGGTCTTTCTTTGTTGTTTTTAGAGCTCCACTTTTTCCTTTTGTGAAGAGACTTTTAAGGAACTTGAAGGGATCTTTATAGAATCGAGTTCTAGTTTGTTCTTTTTTCCTTCTGCGTTTCCGTAGGTTCTCTGCTCTACGGAGGGATGCCAACCGGGTTTTGATGTCAGCTTGAAGTGCCTCTATGCCCTCCTTTTCCACTTCCGAGGCCTTCTTCCACTGTTTCTTAAGCTGCCGCCTTTCTTGAACGAGGCGCTTGATTTCTTGTTGCCTTCTGGAAACTGGTGGGGTTGGAACCTTTCTCCCGCCTTTTGCCTCTTCCACTCCAAATCTTTCTGTCCCGTACTCATAGATGATGTCCCCATCCTCTCCAACTTCTTCTCCACTGTGCCTCGAAGTTTCTCGAGGGTCAAGGTAAGGTCAGTATTCACTGTTTCCCACAACTTCTTGTCACTGGCGCCAGGCCACTTCACATACGGTCTGTGCCCTGGTAGTCTCCTCTCGACTGCAGGTCTGGGAGGCTGGGTGAGTTCCACTCCTGTTGTTGGTTCCACCTCAGTTGCTACTTCGGTGCTTGAGTTTACGTCCTCCATGACAGTGGTACTGATGCACTGCAAACTATGGTTTGCGTCCAGTTGCTGTGCTTCATTCGACTGATTTGATCGCTTTCGCAGAAAGTAATCAATGCGAGTTCTCTGTCTCTCTTTACCCAAACACCCCTTCTTCCCCTGGTGGATCCTCAACCCATGGTGTGATGTAACTTTCCTCCAACCACAGACACATACCTGCATCTGTTTATGGCCCACTGTTGCAGCAGAACTTGTGACAGTTGCTGTGGTAACATGCTGACAGGTAACATGCTGATAATACTACATGAAACATACTGATAATACTACATGAAACATACTGATAATACTACATGAAACATACTGATAATACTACATGAAACTACAGGTAACATACTGATAATACTACATGAAACATACTGATAATACTACATGAAACATACTGATAATACTACATGAAACATACTGATAATACTACATGAAACTACAGGTAACATGCTGATAATACTACATGAAACTACAGGTAACATGCTGATAATACTACATGAAACTACAGGTAACATGCTGATAATACTACATGAAACATACTGATAATACTACATGAAACTACAGGTAACATGCTGATAATACTACATGAAACTACAGGTAACATGCTGATAATACTACATGAAACATACTGATAATACTACATGAAACTACAGGTAACATGCTGATAATACTACATGAAACTACAGGTAACATGCTGATAATACTACATGAAACATACTGATAATACTACATGAAACTACAGGTAACATGCTGATAATACTACATGAAACATACTGATAATACTACATGAAACATACTGATAATACTACATGAAACATACTGATAATACTACATGAAACTACAGGTAACATACTGATAATACTACATGAAACTACAGGTAACATGCTGATAATACTACATGAAACATACTGATAATACTACATGAAACTACAGGTAACATGCTGATAATACTACATGAAACTACAGGTAACATGCTGATAATACTACATGAAACATACTGATAATACTACATGAACTGATAAACTACAGGTAACATGCTGATAATACTACATGAAACTACAGGTAACATGCTGATAATACTACATGAAACATACTGATAATACTACATGAAACTACAGGTAACATGCTGATAATACTACATGAAACTGAAACAGGTAACATGCTGATAATACTACATGAAACTACAGGTAACATGCTGATAATACTACATGAAACTACAGGTAACATGCTGATAATACTACATGAAACTACAGGTAACATGCTGATAATACTACATGAAACATACTGATAATACTACATGAAACTACAGGTAACATGCTGATAATACTACATGAAACTACAGGTAACATGCTGATAATACTACATGAAACTACAGGTAACATGCTGATAATACTACATGAAACTACAGGTAACATGCTGATAATACTACATGAAACTACAGGTAACATGCTGATAATACTACATGAAACATACTGATAATACTACATGAAACTACAGGTAACATGCTGATAATACTACATGAAACTACAGGTAACATGCTGATAATACTACATGAAACATACTGATAATACTACATGAAACTACAGGTAACATGCTGATAATACTACATGAAACTACAGGTAACATGCTGATAATACTACATGAAACTACAGGTAACATGCTGATAATACTACATGAAACTACAGGTAACATGCTGATAATACTACATGAAACTACAGGTAACATGCTGATAATACTACATGAAACTACAGGTAACATGCTGATAATACTACATGAAACATACTGATAATACTACATGAAACATGCTGATAATACTACATGAAACATACTGATAATACTACATGAAACTACAGGTAACATGCTGATAATACTACATGAAACTACAGGTAACATGCTGATAATACTACATGAAACTACAGGTAACATGCTGATAATACTACATGAAACTACAGGTAACATACTGATACTACTACATGAAACATACTGATAATACTACATGAAACTACAGGTAACATGCTGATAATACTACATGAAACATACTGATAATACTACATGAAACTACAGGTAACATGCTGATAATACTACATGAAACTACAGGTAACATGCTGATAATGAAACTACAGGTAACATACTGATAATACTACATCAAACTACAAGTAACATACTGATAATACTACATGAAACTACAGGTAAAATACTGATACTACTACATGAAACATACTGATACGACTAAAAAAGAAACGTCCTCTCACTGTCAACTGTGTTTATTTTCAGCAAACTTAACATGTGTAAATATTTGTATGAACATAACAAGATTCAACAATTGAGACATAAACTGAACAAGTTCTACAGACATGTGACTAACAGAAATGGAATAATGTGTCCCTGAACAAATGGGGTTCAAAAGTAACAGTATCTGGTGTGGCCATCAGCTGCATTAAGTACTGCAGTGCATCTCCTCCTCATGGACTGCACCAGATTTGCCAACTCTTGCTGTGAGATGTTACCTCACTCTTCCACCAAGGCTCCTGCAAGTTCCCGGACATTTCCGGGGGGAATGGCCCTAGCCATCCAACAGGTCCGAGACGTGGTAAATGGGATTGAGATCCGGGCTCTTCGCTGGCCATGGCAGAACACTGACATTCCTGTCTTGCAGGAAATCACGCACAGAATGAGCAGTATGACTGGTGGCATTGTCATGCTGGATGAGCCTGCAGGAAGGTTACCACATGAGGGAGGAGGATGTCTTCCCTGTAACGCACAGCGTTGAGATTGCCTGCAATGACAACAAGCTCAGTCCGATGATGCTGTGACACACTGCCCCAGACCATGACTGACCCTCCACCTCCACCTCCCGCTCCAGAGTACAGGCCTCGGTGTAACGCTCATTCCTTTGACGATAAACGCAAATCCGACCATCACCCCTGGTGAGACAAAACCGCGACTCGTTAGTGAAGAGCACTTTTTGCCAGTCCTATCTGGTCCAGTGACAGTGGGTTTGTGCCCATAGTCCTGAGTTTTTGTAACTGTCACCTTAATTGCCTACCGTCTGTAAGCTGTTAGTGTCTTAACGACCATTCCACAGGTGCATGTTCATTAATTGTTTATGGTTCATTGAACAAGCATGGGAAACAGTGTTTAAACCCTTTACAATGAAGATATGTGAAGTTATTTGGATTTTTACGAATTATCTTTGAAAGACAGGGTCCTGAAGTGTCCTTCCAGATATCTGTTTAGTGCAGTGTCCTTCCAGTTGTCTGTTTAGTGCCGTGTCCTTCCAGTAGTCTGTTTAGTGCAGTGTCCTTCCAGTTGTCTGTTTAGTGTGCAGTGTCCTTCCAGTTGTCTGTTTAGTGCAGTGTCCTTCCAGTTGTCTGTTTAGTGCAGTGTCCTTCCAGTTGTCTGTTTAGTGCAGTGTCCTTCCAGTTGTCTGTTTAGTGCAGTGTCCTTCCAGATGTCTGTTTAGTGCAGTGTCCTTCCAGTTGTCTGTTTAGTGCAGTGTCCTTACAGTTGTCTGTTTAGTGCAGTGGCCTTCCAGTTGTAGGTTTGGTGCAGTGGCCTTCCAGTTGTAGGTTTAATGCAGTGGCCTTCCAGTTGTCTGTTTAGTGCAGTGTCCTTCCAGTTGTCTGTTTAGTGCAGTGTCCTTCCAGTTGTCTGTTTAGTGCAGTGTCCTTCCAGTTGTAGGTTTAGTGCAGTGTCCTTCCAGTTGTATGTTTATTACAGTGTCCTTCCAGTTGTCTGTTTAGTGCAGTGTCCTTCCAGTTGTCTGTTTAGTGCAGTGTCCTTCCAGTTGTCTGTTTAGTGCAGTGTCCTTCCAGTTGTCTGTTTAGTGCAGTGTCCTTCCAGTTGTCTGTTTAGTGCAGTGTCCTTCCAGTTGTAGGTTTAGTGCAGTGTCCTTCCAGTTGTATGTTTATTACGGTGTCCTTCCAGTTGTCTGTTTAGTGCAGTGTCCTTCCAGTTGTAGGTTTAGTGCAGTGTCCTTCCAGTTGTAGTTTAGTGCAGTGTCCTTCCAGTTGTCTGTTTAATGCAGTGTCCTTCCAGTTGTCTGTTTAGTGCAGTGTCCTTCCAGTTGTCTGTTTAGTGCAGTGTCCTTCCAGTTGTAGGTTTAGTGCAGTGTCCTTCCTGTTGTAGGTTTAGTGCAGTGTCCTTCCAGTTATCTGTTTAGTGCAGTGTTCTTCCAGTTGTTGGAGGGATGTATCATTTCTGATGTTGTCTTTGTAGTGTTTCCTTTGTCCGCCAAGGGCTCGCTGACTTTCCTTCAACTGGAAGCACATGATCTGTTTCGGGAGGCGTGAGTTGGGCATCCGGATCACACAACCTGTCCAATTAGAGTTGGGTTTGTAATATATATATATATATATATATTTATTTTAATTTTATTTAACCTTTATTTAACTAGGCAAGTCAGTTTAGAACAAATTCTTATTTACAATGCCGGCCTAGGAACAGTGGGTTAACTGCCTTGTTCAGGGGCAGAACGACAGATTTGTCAGCTCGGGGTTTGGATCCATCAACCTTTCAGTTACTGGCCCAACGCTCTAACGACCAGTAGTGGTGATGCTGTTTATTCCGGCCTCCTCCAGCACGCTGGTGTTGGTCGTCAGCTTTAGACCAGGAGTTTAGTTTACATACACATAGACACATGCACATCTCTTCCATCGTCTCTGACCCTAGTGTGCCCTCACACACTTCCCCTGTCCCCTCTCTTTCCTATCTCATCAACACAGAGAGTGGAGGCTGGATGACAAACAGACAGTGATCAAACCAAGACATTGCCGATGACTGCAGGCCCGTCTCACTCACTCACTCACTCACTCACTCACTCACTCACTCACTCACTCACTCACTCACTCACTCACTCACTCACTCACTCACACACACACACACACACACACACACACACACACACACACACACACACACACACACACACACACACACACACACACACACACACACACACACACACACACACACACACACACACACACACACACACACACACACACACACACACACACACCTCTGACACAGCCTGGCCACAGATGCACAGGGGCGCCATGCTGGCTGCACACAGATTCCTCTGTCTCTCATTCTCTCCCTCTTTCTCTCTCCTTCTTGCTCTCTCTCGTTCATGCTCTCTGTCTTTCCCTCTCTCTCACAGCTGGTTTAAACATGTTCCTTTTAGGGCCCTCTATTTGTGATCATCTGTATTATCTTCACAGAGTGCTAGGTGGCAAAACATGAGAAAAGCAAAGAATTGATTCTATGTTCCCATAAATTGAAATCCCACTGTGTGATTTTTACAGACAGTTCTTATGATTTTAATGAACAATTTAAAGTGGCCTGAGTTAACAATCCTACAGTGTTTAGTTCTATCACTAAAGCCCTTGACTTTGACCTGTGTGTGTGTGTGTGTGTGTGTGTGTGTGTGTGTGTGTGTGTGTGTGTGTGTGTGTGTGTGTGTGTGTGTGTGTGTGTGTGTGTGTGTGTGTGTGTGTGTGTGTGTGTGTGTGTGTGTGTGTGTGTGTGTGTGTGTGTGTGTGTGTGTGTGCTGTGTGTGCGCCTGCCTGCCTGCCTGCTTTCACCCTGTGTGGGCCGGGTGGTATATATGTGGAGTGGGCCGGGTGGTATATATGTGGAGTGGGCCGGGTGGTATATATGTGGAGTGGGCCGGGTGGTATATATGTGGAGTGGGCCGGGTGGTATATATGTGGAGTGGGCCGGGTGGTATATATGTGGAGTGGGCCGGGTGGTATATATGTGGAGTGGGCCGGGTGGTATATATGTGGAGTGGGCCGGGTGGTATATATGTGGAGTGGGCCGGGTGGTATTGATGTTAGATGCCGTCACAGAGGACGCGTCTCTAAACAGTGATGGAGTAATTAGTCTATTTCACTGGGCCGCAGATCAACACTTGGCAGAATGTGGGCTGTGGATTATTGAGAGATAACTAATCGATGCAGACTTAGCTGTAAACAAAGTGAGAGAGAACTACAGAGTGTCAGCACTTCTGGGCAGAGTGTGTGTGGGCTTCATTGACAGAGCACGTGTTACATTGTGAACAGTGGAGATGTTCTGTGCTAATTAGTATGTTACTGTAGGCCCTTAACATGGAACTTATTGACATTGTGTGGGTGGGAATATCATAGAATAGACATACAGTGGGCCTAACTGACAGCACCATGGGCAGTCACACTCCTCCTCTTCCCCCTATCCTTATCCCTCCTTTTACTCTCCTCCTCCTCTCCCCAGCGATCCCCTGGACTCCCGATTTTCCATCTCTCTCTATCCTCGTCTCACATCAAAGTCATGAGAGAGCATCAATCTTCTCTGCAACCCCCCTCTCTTTTTCTCTCATCCATCTCTTTACATCTCTTTCTATCTCCATTTCGCCCTATCTTTAAGAATATAAGAAAGCATCTTAAGTCTGTCCTTTGTCTGTCCTCTGTCTGTCCTCTGTCTGTCCTCTGTCTGTCCTCTCTCTCGCTCTCGCTCTCGCTCTCGCTCTCGCTCTCGCTCTCGCTCTCTCTCTCTCTCTCTCTCTCTCTCTCTCTCTCTCTCTCTCTCTCTCTCTCTCTCTGTCTTTCTCTCTCTCTCTCTGTGAGTGTTATGTTGGTGTTAAAGTGTATCGATAGGGTTGTGTCTAAATTGATTACTTCTCATGTTAAAAGCTTTCACTCCGCTGGATGCCGTTTAAAGAAACTTGTCTGTCCTATTGTGAGTGTAGAATATAAAGACTCACAGCACCATGCAGAACAGAAACTGTCCCTGCAGTTCAAAGGATGTTTTCACATAATAACAGAATTAATCACAACATATTGCCATAGTGCCATTCTCTCACCTGTCTGTAGATAAGTCATTGGGAAAGATCCCATTTCTCCTTTTCTATGTAAATGGACAGTTGTCTGTGCCAGGATGTCACAGAGTAACCTCTCATTACTTTCTCAATAGATTTCTCTCGCTCTCTCTGAGCATGGAACATATGTTGCTATTGTCATTGAGAATCACAGAGTGATCTTTCTCTCCCTCCTGTAGATGGATAAGGTGGAGGAGGATCTGACCCGCTCCAAGTCCCTAAGAGAGAAACAGGCCAAGGAGTTCTCCTACCAAGTGGAGGAGCTCAAACAGAAATACGAACAGCAGGTCAGTGGGTGAGAGGAGAGAGGGGGACTTGATACTGTTATGTTTTTGCCCAAAAATGTCTTGTTTAAACTTTAAGCATTTCCTATAATTTGGGGATGAATTAATTGAATATGTATTTGTGTATTTGAATACGGGGACATTCTGACATCATCCTCTACTGAGCCATCTGTATTGCCTCATCACAAAAGACACAGATGATATTCAACAGATATTTGTGGTCTTAATCAACTATTAAACCCCCAATGGACAACTCTGATTCAATCTGTGTTCGGCTCATACCATCGTCTTATCTTCCAGCCCCATCAGTTTCCTCTGATTAGAAATCTCCAAACCATTTTCCTTTTCTATTGAAATCTAACTCGCTGATATAAAGTCTACTTTTATGAGGAGGAAATTGAATTAACCCACTGGAATGTCCATTATCTGGTGGAAATGATGGGATTGTATGAAGAATTGGAGAAAGCTTGAGGCATCTAACACAAACCACACCCCTTTATTGCTGTTCAGTTTAGCCTCTTTAGAATCATGAAGTTAAAACCTCTACGGGATCGGTGTCCCCCCAGCGGGACGGTTGAGTTAATGTGATTAGAATGACGTTGTAAATAACAAGAACATTTCCCATGACATAGACATGTATTATATTGGCAGCAAGTTTACATTCTTGTTAATCTAGTGACGCTATCCAATTTACAGTAGCTATTACAGTGAAAAAATACCATGCTACTGTTTGAGGAGAGTACACACAAAAAAAACGAATCACAGCAACTGGTTTGATACATTCACCTCTGAAGGTAAATAATGTACTTACATTCAGTAATCTTACTCTGATTTGTCATCCTGAGGGTCCCAGAGATAAAATGTAGCATAGTTTTGTTTGATAAAATCTATTTTTATATTCAAAAGTAGGAACTGAGTTCTACGTTTTAAACCCCTGCTGTGTCTGCCGCCCCCCATCTAGATGTGTAAAGGTTAGTGTCTTTTCTGTAGGGAAGCTAATTACCATCATTTATGACCTTTCTGGGAGTGTGTAAACACATTTTTTTAGTACAATATAATTGTTGTATATTCTCTATAGTTGTGTACTTCAAAATGTATCAATTAACCAATTCGGGCACATTTGGGCAGACTTGATACAACATTTTTAACAGAAATGCAATGAATCATTGGATCAGTCTAAAACGTTGCACATACACTGCTGCCATCTAGTAGCCACAATCTAAATTGCGCCTAGACTCCTAGGTGATATAATGACATTTCTCTTGCATTTCAAAATGGTGGAACCAAAAAAAATTGGAAGCGCATGTTTTTTTCTTTGCATTCTCCTTTACCAAATCTAATGTGTTATATTCTCCAACATTAATTTCACAATTCCACAAACTTCAAAGTGTTTCCTTTCAAATGGTATCAAGAATATGCATATCCTTGCTTCAGGTCCTGAGCTACAGGCAGTTAGATTTGGGTATGTCATTTTAGGTGTAAATTGAAAAAAAAGGGTCTGATCCGTTTAACTACCATGCAAAGGGGTGTCATTGGTTGAAACGACTAAACACACAGACCTTTACATGTTTACATAGCATACTGTACACTGAGTGTATAAAACATTAGGAACAGACCTAATATTGAGTTGCACCTCCTTTTGCCCTCAGAACAGCCTCAATTCGTCTGGGCATTAACTCTACATGGTGTCGAAAGCTTTTCACAGGGATGCTGGTCCCTGTTAACTCCAATGCTTTCCACAGTTGTGTCAAGTTGGCTGGATGTCCTTTGGATGGTGGACCATTCTTGATACACACGGGAAACTGTTGAGTGTGAAAAACCCAGCTGTGTTGCAGTTCTTGACACAAACCAGTGAGCCTGGCACCTACTACCATATCCTGTTCAAAGGCACTTCAATATTTCGTCTTGCCCATTCACCCTCTGAGTGACACACATACAGAGTCCATGTCTCAATTTTCTCAAGGCTTAAAAATCCTTCTTTAACCCGTCTCCTCCCCTTCATCTACACTGATTGAAGAAGATTTAACAAGTGATATCAATAAGGGATCATAGCTTTCACCTGTATTCACCTGGTCAGTCTATGTCATGGAAAGAGCAGGTGTTTCTAATGTTTTGTACACTAATTGTATGTGGGACATTCTGAAATCCATTTGAGTGAGTTTTTTAAATTATTATATTTAGTCATTTTTTTATTCCTCTGTATTGCCTCATCACAAAAGACATACACAGATGATATTCAACAGATATTTGTGGTCTTAATCAACTATTAAACCCCCAATGGACAACTCTGATACAATCTGTGTTCGGCTCATACCGTCGTCTTATCTTCCAGCCCCATCAGTTTCCTTTGATTAGAAATCTCCAATCCATTTTCCTTTTCTATTGAAATCTAACTCGTTGATATAAAGTCTACTTTTATGAGGAGGAAATTGAATTAACCCACTGGAATGTCCATTATCTGGTGGAAATGATGGGATTGTATGAAGAATTGGAGACACCATTCCCCTGTTCAGTTTAGCCTCTTTGGAGCTGTGAAGTGAACCACCGTGCCAAGCGGTGTCATCGGTGGAAACGACTAAACACACTGGGACCATTACATGTTTACACAGCATACTGTATATGTAGCCTATGTTTTAACTTGGTGTATGAGTTGAAAAACAGATGTTTTTAATATCACCTTTGTGTCGGCTACTATGTCCAATGAGTAATATTCAGTATTGTTGTGAGCCAACCTCATATCTGTGACACTAGAGAGTCCACTTATTCTCAGTGTATCCAGTCACTAACTAGGGTATCATCTGTGATTACAGTGTGTGTCAAAGACATGATTGATTTCCCGAGCTCTTTAAAAAAACACATCTATCTCTCCACCTCCGCCTAATAACCATCCCGACTCTCATTCCCCACGCGCAGACAGACTAGCGGATCTCTCCACCTCCGCCTAATAACCATCCCGACTCTCATTCCCCACGCGCAGACAGACTAGCGGATCTCTCCACCTCCGCCTAATAACCATCCCGACTCTCATTCCCCACGCGCAGACAGACTAGCGGATCTCTCCACCTCTGCCTAATAACCATCCCGACTCTCATTCCCCACGCGCAGACAGACTAGCGGATCTCTCCACCTCCGCCTAATAACCATCCCGACTCTCATTCCCCACGCGCAGACAGACTAGCGGATCTCTCCACCTCCGCCTAATAACCATCCCGACTCTCATTCCCCACGCGCAGACAGACTAGCGGATCTCTCCACCTCCGCCTAATAACCATCCCGACTCTCATTCCCCACGCGCAGACAGACTAGCGGATCTCTCCACCTCCGCCTAATAACCATCCCGACTCTCATTCCCCACGCGCAGACAGACTAGCGGATCTCTCCACCTCCGCCTAATAACCATCCCGACTCTCATTCCCCACGCGCAGACAGACTAGCGGATCTCTCCACCTCCGCCTAATAACCATCCCGACTCTCATTCCCCACGCGCAGACAGACTAGCGGATCTCTCCACCTCCGCCTAATAACCATCCCGACTCTCATTCCCCACGCGCAGACAGACTAGCGGATCTCTCCACCTCCGCCTAATAACCATCCCGACTCTCATTCCCCACGCGCAGACAGACTAGCGGATCTCTCCACCTCCGCCTAATAACCATCCCGACTCTCATTCCCCACGCGCAGACAGACTAGCGGATCTCTCCACCTCCGCCTAATAACCATCCCGACTCTCATTCCCCACGCGCAGACAGACTAGCGGATCTCTCCACCTCCGCCTAATAACCATCCCGACTCTCATTCCCCACGCGCAGACAGACTAGCGGATCTCTCCACCTCTGCCTAATAACCATCCCGACTCTCATTCCCCACGCGCAGACAGACTAGCGGTGCCTGTCACTCGCTCCAGATGTTTTGGAGTGGAGGATATGAGAGCAATGTTGTGGTGGCAAATAGAGTAATGGGTTTCCGTTTCCGATTTGATCCGTGGTGGAATGGTCGGTTTGAGGTTGCGCCTTTCCTAATAATCTCTCGATACAGGGGTTATTGAAGTTTGAATATAATCGTATTGTGAATTCTCCTTTTATTTATTTAAAATCCACATAAAATGCCCATTAAATTGGAGTTAAAGTGAGGAGCAGAAGTGGAGCTCAGTTGAAGATGTTAAAGTGTTTTCACAAAACATTGTAGTAGTGACAATTGCGTTTCAGTCCTACCATTAAATAGTCTGTTGTCAAAAGCAGGTTTTTATCCTAGTTGTAATATTCCATTGTTTGTGTGTCAGTGTTGCTGAATCTGAAACATCTGAAAATGTTTACCGGGATGTAAATATCATAATCCCTTTTAAATGGAGAACAGTATGTATGTGACAGAAGGGGTCAAGGACAATTACCAGAGTTCTGACAATATTTAAGTGAAGATAATCAACGCTAACCAAGGGAAGGAAATGAAAGAAAGGCAGAGGCATCTATTTCATACTATAAGCATTTGGCGTCATTTTCTTCAGCGATACACCGAGAGAAACATCTGTCCCAGTACATCAGCCCTCTGTGCTAATGCCACATTTGGTGTCACTCATCGGTGACGTCCACCTCAGAGATAAAGAGAGCAGAAGAGTGGAGAGAGAGAGAGAGATTCGGAGCGTATAGAAAGAGTCTTGTGTCTGTCTGATGTGTATTTTCCAATTGCATGTTCCCTTGTAGTGAGATTGGTGTCTCGGGGTCACCAGGTCAATTTTGCCCATTGAACCAATCACAAAGGGACATTCCACTGAGGTCACATCAGTGAGAGTTTTAAAGGAGGCTCCATGTATAGAGAAGTTGTTTCCCTCTGACCTCCAGGTCATTAGGACGTCACGCCGGCCCTTCACAGCCCTGCTCCTTGACGTTGAACTGACGTAGGGAGGTCATAAGGCTGTTATAGATGGTGGCGTAACCCCCGACCCCATGGAAACCCCTAATCTGTCCTGCTCCTCAGATATTTGGTGACAACAAATGACACAAAGTCTAGGTCTAGTAAACGCATCCACACACCGAAACACTCATAGACACAGAAATGCTAACGCGTACACACACAGGGCACACTTCTACACTCCCCACTGTGAATAATCCAGTTCTCCCCTGTCCCCTTCTCGTCACCCTGCTGAGGCCTGACAGTTCTCCCCTGTCCCCTTCTCGTCACCCTGCTGAGGCCTGACAGTTCTCCCCTGTCCCCTTCTCGTCACCCTGCTGAGGCCTGACAGTTCTCCCCTGTCCCCTTCTCGTCACCCTGCTGAGGCCAGACAGTTCTCCCCTGTCCCCTTCTCCTCACCCTGCTGAGGCCAGACAGTTCTCCCCTGTCCCCTTCTCGTCACCCTGCTGAGGCCAGACAGTTCTCCCCTGTCCCCTTCTCGTCACCCTACTGAGGCCAGACAGTTCTCCCCTGTCCCCTTCTCGTCACCCTGCTGAGGCCAGACAGTTCTCCCCTGTCCCCTTCTCGTCACCCTGCTGAGGCCAGACAGTTCTCCCCTGTCCCCTTCTCCTCACCCTGCTGAGGCCAGACAGTTGTCCCCTTCTCGTCACCCTGCTGAGGCCAGACAGTTCTCCCCTGTCCCCTTCTCGTCACCCTGCTGAGGCCAGACAGTTCTCCCCTGTCCCCAACTCGTCACCCTGCTGAGGCCAGACAGTTCTCCCCTGTCCCCTTCTCGTCACCCTGCTGAGGCCAGACAGTTCTCCCCTGTCCCCTTCTCGTCACCCTGCTGAGGCCTGACAGTTCCCCCCTGTCCCCTTCTCGTCACCCTGCTGAGGCCTGACAGTTCTCCCCTGTCCCCTTCTCGTCACCCTGCTGAGGCCTGACAGTTCTCCCCTGTCCCCTTCTCGTCACCCTGCTGAGGCCAGACAGTTCTCCCTGTCCCCTTCTCGTCACCCTGCTGAGGCCAGACAGTTCTCCCCTGTCCCCTTCTCGTCACCCTGCTGAGGCCAGACAGTTCTCCCCTGTCCCCTTCTCGTCACCCTGCTGAGGCCTAACAGTTCTCCCTCTCCCCTTCTCGTCACCCTGCTGAGGCCTAACATTTCTCCCTCTCCCCTTCTCGTCACCCTGCTGAGGCCTGACAGTTCTCCCTCTCCCCTTCTCGTCACCCTGCTGAGGCCTGACAGTTCTCCCTCTCCCCTTCTCGTCACCCTGCTGAGGCCTGACAGTTCTCCCTCTCCCCTTCTCGTCACCCTGCTGAGGCCAGACAGTTCTCCCCTGTCCCCATTTCGTCACCCTGCTGAGGCCAGACAGTTCTTCTCTCGCCCCTTCTCGTCACCCTGCTGAGGCCAGACAGTTCTCCCCCTCCTCCTCCCTGAGGTTTGGGGTAACCCTCCTGGGGCAACAGTAGCAGTGTCCCATTAGTGTGTCTCTCTCCCAATTCTCATTCTGTCCAGTCCTGTCACACAACCCCTAGTCCTCTGTTAGCAGCTCTACTGTGCCACTACACTCAGGCCCATCTCAATGGTAGGAGCCACTCAGGGACAGGACACACACTGTGCTGTAACACAGTCTCTCTAGACTCACTCAGTGACAGGACGCAGGCTGTTCTGTAACACCGTCTCTCTAGACTCACTCAGTGACAGGGCACACACTGTGCTGTAACACCGTCTCTCTAGACTCACTCAGTGACAGGACGCAGGCTGTTCTGTAACACCGTCTCTCTAGACTCACTCAGTGACAGGACACACACTGTGCTGTAACACCGTCTCTCTAGACTCACTCAGTGACGGGACACACACTGTGCTGTAACACCGTCTCTCTAGACTCACTCAGTGACAGGACACACACTGTGCTGTAACACCGTCTCTCTCTAGACTCACTCAGTGACAGGACGCAGGCTGTTCTGTAACACCGTCTCTCTAGACTCACTCAGTGACAGGACACACACTGTTCTGTAACACCGTCTCTCTCTAGACTCACTCAGTGACAGGACGCAGGCGGTTCTGTAACACCGTCTATCTAGACTCACTCATTGACAGGACACACACTGTGCTGTAACACCGTCTCTCTAGACTCACTCAGTGACAGGACACACACTGTGCTGTAACACCATCTCTCTGACTGTAACACTGTAACACTGTCTCTCTCTAAACTCACTCAGTGACAGAACACTCACGACTCACTCATTGACAGGACGCACACTGTGCTGTAACACAGTCTCTCTAGACTCACTCAGTGACAGGACGCAGGCTGTGCTGTAACACTGTCTCTCTAGACTCACTCAGTGACAGAACACAGGTTGTGCTGTAACACCGTCTCTCTCGACTCACTCATTGACAGGACACACACTGTGCTGTAACACAGTCTCTCTTGACTCACTCAGTGACAGGATGCAGGCTGTTCTGTAACACCGTCTCTCTCTAGACTCACTCAGTGACAGGATGCAGGCTGTGCTGTAATACTGTCTCTGTAGACTCACTCAGTGACAGGACACACACTGTGCTGTAACACAGTCTCTCTGTAGACTCACTCAGTGACAGAACACACACTGTTCTGTAACACCGTCTCTCTGTAGACTCACTCAGTGACAGGATGCAGGCTGTTCTGTAACACCGTCTCTCTAAACTCACTCAGTGACAGGACACACACTGTGTAGTTGTTCTCCCAGGCCCTCTCCTGCTGTGTCCACACCGGCCTGTGTCCACACCTCTCCTGCTGTGGCCACACCGGCCCCTTTAAGAGCCTCAGCACCCAGAAGCCCTTTCTTCAGCAAGTCTGTGATGTAACCAGGATGTTTGTGTGTCTCCATAATCCCTCTCTCTCTTTCTCTCTGTCTCTCTCCTCCTCTGCCTCCTTTCATAATGTTACTTTTTTGAAAACAGATCTAGCTCGGCCTTCCTGTCCACCTCCAAACCCCCTCTCTCTCTCTCTCAAAACCAAAACCCTGAAATGAAATCAGGACGGTCACACGAAACAGTAAGCCAATGCTTCCCCACTTGTCTCTCCTGTCGTCAGGTGTCACGCTGTTGTTGTAGTTTTGCGTAGGAATTAGCCGCCTATCAGTCAACCCATCAGACTCTGACATGCTGTGGAGATATGAATCAGGATCTGTGGCGTGATTCTGCATGACTGTGAAATCCAGTTGCTGGATATGATTGGGTCTCTATTATATTACTGAATGAATTCTATTATAGTGAATGGAATTGATTTACAGAGCAGATGTCATGTATTAACTCTGTGGGAGCAGCAAAGCCGAACATCTCCAATGACAATAACACGGAAGATGGCCAGGCCGGTCTCACACAATGCTTTGTTTGTGGTCAACTGTCTAAGAGGATTTTGCTCTAGAAATGAGCTGTGGGATGTCTTTCTGAAAACTACTGTTCATGTCCCAAGTGTGTGAGTATGTGTGTTTAGTAGTGTATGTTTGTGTGTTTTGGTAGAATGTATACATACTAACTAATTCCTTACAAATGTAGATGTGTGACAGCAATAGAAGAAACACAGAGAAACTCCAGGTAAAACATTGTATTCAGTCATCCCTCCTAGTGTGGAAACCCTGAAAACCTGCGTGGCTAATAGAAGTGTCTTTTGTGGCCTTCACTGAGTGAGGAATCCAGCCTCCTGTCGATATACCCATTCATCATCAGAATAGCATTAGTCTAAGCGTAAGCAGTGTCTGTAGCTTGGGGCTAAACCTGTGGGCTAAACCTGTGGGCTGGGACTAGGGCTCTGTCTGTCTCTCTGTCTGTCCTATCTGTCTGTCCTATCTGTGGCAGGCCCAGGTAGGGTGCCGGGGGAGCACAATGTGTGGAGGATTAGCTTCAGAGCTGGGTCCCAGCCCAGGGCCCCTGCTGGCCTTTCACAGCCCCGGCAGGGGAGCACACCGTGGGGATGGGACAGGGTCATGGGTACCCCGCCTTGGGGGTGTGAGAGCAGAGAGAGCGGAGCCTGGGAAAAAAGCAGACACTGGTGGTGCTTGGGCTTTAGCGTTCTCAGCACTCCACCACCAGGCTTTACCTCACAGTATGTGACTTGTCTCAGATCCGCAGCGCTAGGCTAGCAGAGCTAACGCTGCAGAGTGGAGCTGTCTGTGGACACTGGGATAGCCTAGCTCAACTGACTGACAGCATGGTATGTTTGTAAAGGGGTTCTTTCTTTTGGACGATTCTTTTGTATTTTCCCCGTCTCTTTTCTGTTCATTCCATCAGACGATGACTCACTGTCTCAGTGTGTCGGTTGGGGCAGCATTTCTGTTGGTCAGCTTGTGGGAAGCTTTTTTGTTATTTCGTCCTCTAAATACTCTCTCGTTGTCAGCGTAGACCTGTACAGCTACGATCATATGGCGGCGATAGGCAACCACATTTGAAAGCAAACACTGATTTGATTCTTCTGCAGCATTCTGTCAGACTCTGAATGAATAGAATGACAGGTTGTAGTAACATGTTCCATCTCCTCTCCGCTTTTTGTAGATTTCTCCCCTCCGAAGTTTGTTCCTGTCTTCCTTCTCCTCACGTCCTCTGAGTGGGGCGTAGTATAATGATGATTGGCATCGCCCTTACTAAGCCCATTTCCCCACGCTGTGAGACTCATAGCATGGGGCGAGGGTAGCTCCTCTAGTAGCCAGATGGCTAACCCCTCACAGCCTCTCTGCATAGACAGCCCAAGCTAACTGCTCATTTATATGCCGATAGGAGAGGGGCGACAGGAGTCCGATTTGGAGAGAGAGAGCGAGCAATAGTGGGATGGAAACAGTGTGAGGTAATAATGATGTAAAGAATTGCATTATGTCGTGGAGTCATCGAGTCGTGAGGCAAGAGACAAACTTTCTATTTTTTTTGGTCCTGTCCTTTGTGCAACGGCGGGGCGCATTGGAGTATGGGGAGGGATGGAAGGGATGTATGGGTGGATTGATGGACAAATTGTCATGACGACAGGGCTGGGGCTGATTGTAGTCTTCTTCCTCTCACCTCCTGTTGTCCAATCAGATGTGCGAGCAGCGTGCAGGGCAGGAGCAGGAGAGGATGCGTCTACAGCAGCATTACAGCACGGAGAGGGACAATCTGGTCCAGCAGCGCCAGCGGGAGGTGGGCACCATGGAGAGGGAGGCGCGGGCCGCCCTGCACCAGCACCAGCACCAGACCCAGGAGTGGAGGCAACACGACGCCCAGGTAGGAGGTCTCACTACTCTCCTCTGGTCCGCACCGCTCTCCCGCAGGTTCTCTCCTGGTCACCATTTTGTTTAGCCATTAACGTTCTGTGGTGCTGGGCTTTCAGAAACGCTGCGAGTACTACTTTCTCACCTGCTGCTAGGTGCGATTTCTGAGCAGAATTTGTTTTGTAGGGGTGCAGGTGTGTGTGAGCGGAAAGGAAAGAATCTCAAATTCTTATTTAAATCCTAAATAATTTTATTTGCGAAATAAAATAGGAAGGACCGTTGTTGTTGTAGGAAGGACTGCAAATGAATTGAAAAGTTAAATGCCGATTAAACCGAAAGAAATGAATATTATCACACAGTGCTAACTTCAAATGCGGTTCTGTATTTCTTTCCTGGTTTCGCGGCAGGGTTCCGTGAAAATACTTGAAACGCCTGGAAACCACAGGTTGCCAGATAAAGGAAAGGAAGGCTCTTGGTCGCTGTGCAGTACCTCTGGCCTTTTATTCCCCAAACCCTGGGTTGCATTTCTCTCCTTTCTTTCCCTGGTTCACCGGGGTCGGTATCAGCCGTGTATCAGCCGCATACGGCGAGGGCCCCGTAATCCCCCTACGGAGGAACAGGCTGTACATGGCATTCTCCCCTCACCGCAGGTAGCCATCTCCCTCCCATAAGCACCAGTTACTTTCCCATTACAACAACACACTACCGCTGCAATGGCTATATGACATTTGGCGCTATATTGATGGAGTCCCCAATCCCCAAGCCTATTTAACACTTGTGATTCCAGCAGGTTTTCTCTCCCTGCAGCCCTGCTCCACTCTCTTCCCTCCATCTCCCCTCTCCTCGCCTCTTCTCCTGCCTGGCTAGCATGGAGACGCTGTGGGAAGCCATTTGACAGAGCAGCCCCCGTCCGGGGATGTATTTGACTCCTCAAGCCTCCAGATGAAATGTAGAATGTCAGCATGGCGAGGGCTTGTTTATTGGCTCCTGGCTGGAGACTAGGAGTCCAGCCGTGCACATTCAGTATTTTTGGACATTTGGACAAACGGCGACTCTCAAATGTTTTTGCAGCAAACGGCGGCCCCAATGGTTCCCAGGTTACACAACTGTGTACGAACAATAGAACCGAATGGAATTTCACCGTTAAGATTATTATTAATCGTTAAGATTATTATTAATCGTTAAGATTATTATTATTTTTAAGAAGACGGTCTAGTATGAATTAGTATAGGTCTAGATTTAAAAGCATTTAGACTTAAATGGGGAATAAAATAAATATATTGTCTTTACTATTTGATATTATTGGTCAAAAATGAATTCATAGAAATATGATTAGAACTATATAAACTGTAGCATTTCAAGGTCAAACAGTCTAATGTTTTAGAAACATTGTCATTTGATGTTCATCCGCTCCATACATTTGACAGTAAGACAGGGTTATGTGTACAGTACACACTGTTCTATATGGCAGAGGTGACAGCTTTCCATATGGCCTGCTCCGTTCAGTGGAGGAAAACATCTCATCTTCCTCCACACACATACACAGCTACCCTGAACACACTCTCTCAACTATGATTTGAGGTATCTGTTGGCATCCACTCTACTATTCTGGTTAGTCTGTCTGTCTCTGCCATGGCCATCGCTCGACCATACGATTATGTGGAGCCACAACGCACCTCAAGATCTCCCCTCCCCCAATGAAAAATAAATCAAACCAAAGTTCTCTCTGTGGTTCAGGTTCTTGGAGAGCAGCAGTTGGGCTCCAGAATGTACGTATGTTATTTGTATTTATTTATTTAACCCTTATTTTACCAGGTAAGTTGACTGAGAGCACATTCTCATCTACGGTAAGGACCTGGGGAATAGTTACAGGGGACAGGAGGGGGGATGAATGAGCCAATTAGAAAGAGGAGTTTTTTTACCTCACTTTAGGTCCCATATTATGAAGTAGGTTTGCATTACCATAGACGTTTACCACTTTGAAAATCTGTCATACAGATGGAAATAAATGGAGATACAACCTCCACAGATTCTGAAAAGTCCTGAGAGTTTTGAAAGAGGAATGTTGAAAGAGTATTTTGTTGAAGCATCCAGAAAATATGAACGCTTTCTGAAACTGGCAAGCATAGGTTAAATGCACTACTTAATTCCTACTACTTAGTACTTTTCACTATTGTGAGGCTTAAGTGGTATTCAACATTCCATCAAGCGACTCACCCACACTATCTTGTGTGTGAGGAAGACAGACAATGGAATCTGTCCCGATGTGACTGCCAGGATTTGGGAATCAATTCCTGGTGAGGTTATTGGATCCAGGCCCTGCTTTCCCACTCTTCCTTCTCTTCCTGGAATCTCTGGAAGGATTGTGTTGCTCACTTACTCTCTCTATTCCTGACTATGGAAAGCTGGCAGAGGGAGCGGATGTCAGCCACACGTCGTGAGGATGAGTAATCCCGACTCATCCACTTCACATGGTAGGATGAGTCTAATAAATAGGCTGGCCTCCACCCCACCCAACCAGCTGGGAAGGACAACAAATGAGTCGTGGTTAACATGGAGGAGGAGATGCATGAGGAAGAGGAGAAGGAGATGCAGGAGGTGGTGGAGCACAAGAGTTCTCTGTCCTGGCCTCATCACCACTTGTTGTTATCCAGGATACTCTGCTGGCGCCCCTTCCCTGACCAACTGTCTGTGTTACCCTGCTAAATAAAGGCCTAGAGTCTGGACAAGGAGAGCTCAATTAAAGAAACATTGCAGAAGTGGAGAAAGTAAAAGTTGTACATCCATTATGATATTCTGAGAGAGCAACTTGAAATATATAACAAGGCAGTTAGAAATGCCAGACGGATTAATTTTTCTAACTTGATCACAATTAATCAGAATTAATCCAGAGTGCTCTTCTCCACCATTGATGACCTGATAAATCCTACCCCCTCAAATCTATGTGAATTTTCCCCCAACATCTAAATGTGATACGTTTGCGGAGATAAAATCAGTCAAGTAAGACCTGATGATAAGTTTTGTGCCCTAGCCTACCACGTAAAGGCACTGTGGACATGCATTATGTTGTCATCGAGTCACATTTATTATTTTCCAATCTATAGAACACTATTTTACATACAGCAGGTTTTTAAAGGACCAAAGAGTTTGGTCTGCATTGTTTTTAGTGATATCACAATTTAAGCCTTCTACCTGCCTTCTGGATCCTATCCCCACCACCTTCTTCAAAACTGGTTTTAATTGCATATCTGAAGAAGTGCAAACTATTGTTAATGACAGTGGTGACAGTGGCGTTTAAATGAGCTTTGTGTCGTGACAGTGGCGTTTAAACGAGCTTTGTGCAGTGACAGTACTGTTTAAATTAGCTTTGTGTCGTGACAGTGCTGTTTAAATGAGCGTTGTGCAGTGACAGTACTGTTTAAATTAGCTTTGTGCAGTGACAGTACTGTTTAAATGAGCTTTGTGCAGTGACAGTACTGTTACAATTAGCTTTGTGCAGTGACAGTACTGTTTAAATGAGCTTTGTGTCGTGACAGTGCTGTTTAAATGAGCGTTGTGCAGTGACAGTACTGTTTAAATTAGCTTTGTGCAGTGACAGTACTGTTACAATTAGCTTTGTGCAGTGACAGTACTGTTTAAATGAGCTTTGTGTCGTGACAGTGCTGTTTAAATGAGTGTTGTGCAGTGACAGTACTGTTTAAATTAGCTTTGTGCAGTGACAGTACTGTTTAAATGAGCTTTGTGCAGTGACAGTACTGTTACAATTAGCTTTGTGCAGTGACAGTACTGTTTAAATGAGCTTTGTGTCGTGACAGTGCTGTTTAAATGAGTGTTGTGCAGTGACAGTACTGTTTAAATGAGCTTTGTGCAGTGACAGTACTGTTTCAATGAGCTTTGTGCAGTGACAGTACTGTTACAATTAGCTTTGTGCAGTGACAGTACTGTTTAAATGAGCTTTGTGCAGTGACAGTGCTGTTTAATTTAGCTTTGTGCAATGACAGTGGCGTTTAAATTAGCTTTGTGCAGTGACAGTACTGTTTTAAATGAGCTTTGTACAGTGACAGTACTGTTTAAATGAGCTTTGTGTCGTGACAGTGCTGTTTAAATGAGCGTTGTGCAGTGACAGTACTGTTACAATTAGCTTTGTGCAGTGACAGTACTGTTTAAATGAGCGTTGTGCAGTGACAGTACTGTTTAAATGAGCGTTGTGCAGTGACAGTACTGTTACAATTAGCTTTGTGCAGTGACAGTACTGTTTAAATGAGCTTTGTGCAGTGACAGTGCTGTTTAATTTAGCTTTGTGCAGTGACAGTGCTGTTTCAATGAGTTTTGTGCAGTGACAGTTCTGTTTAAATTAGCTTTGTGCAGTGACAGTACTGTTTTAAATGAGCTTTGTACAGTGACAGTGCTGTTTAAATGAGCTTTGTGCAGTGACAGTACTGTTTTAAATTAGCT
Source organism: Oncorhynchus gorbuscha (assembly GCF_021184085.1). Lineage (NCBI taxonomy): Eukaryota > Metazoa > Chordata > Actinopteri > Salmoniformes > Salmonidae > Oncorhynchus > Oncorhynchus gorbuscha. The sequence continues at coordinate 7,704,798 of NC_060188.1, read as the reverse complement.
TTGTGCAGTGACAGTACTGTTTAAATTAGCTTTGTGTAGTGACAGTACTGTTTAAATGAGCTTTGTGCAGTGACAGTACTGTTTTAAATGAGCTTTGTGCAGTGACAGTACTGTTTTAAATTACCTTTGTGCAGTGACAGTGCTGTTTCAATGAGCTTTGTGCAGTGACAGTTCTGTTTTCATTAGCTTTGTGCAGTGACAGTACTGTTTAAATTAGCTTTGTGCAGTGACAGTACTGTTTAAATTAGCTTTGTGCAGTGACGGTGCCGTTTAAATTAGCTTTGTGCAGTGACAGTACTGTTTAAATTAGCTTTGTGCAGTGACAGTACTGTTTAAATGAGCTTTGTGCAGTGACAGTACTGTTTAAATTAGCTTTGTGCAGTGACAGTACTGTTTAAATGAGCTTTGTGTCGTGACAGTGCTGTTTAAATGAGCGTTGTGCAGTGACAGTACTGTTACAATTAGCTTTGTGCAGTGACAGTGCTGTTTCAATGAGCTTTGTGCAGTGACAGTTCTGTTTTCATTAGCTTTGTGCAGTGACAGTACTGTTTAAATTAGCTTTGTGCAGTGACGGTGCCGTTTAAATTAGCTTTGTGCAGTGACAGTACTGTTTAAATTAGCTTTGTGCAGTGACAGTACTGTTTAAATTAGCTTTGTGCAGTGACAGTGCCGTTTAAATGAGCTTTGTGCAGTGACAGTACTGTTTAAATTAGCTTTGTGCAGTGACAGTACTGTTTAAATGAGCTTTGTGTCGTGACAGTGCTGTTTAAATGAGCGTTGTGCAGTGACAGTACTGTTACAATTACCTTTGTGCAGTGACAGTGCTGTTTCAATGAGCTTTGTGCAGTGACAGTTCTGTTTTCATTAGCTTTGTGCAGTGACAGTACTGTTTAAATTAGCTTTGTGCAGTGACAGTACTGTTTAAATTAGCTTTGTGCAGTGACGGTGCCGTTTAAATTAGCTTTGTGCAGTGACAGTACTGTTTAAATTAGCTTTGTGCAGTGACAGTACTGTTTAAATTAGCTTTGTGCAGTGACAGTGCCGTTTAAATGAGCTTTGTGCAGTGACAGTACTGTTTAAATTAGCTTTGTGCAGTGACAGTACTGTTTAAATGAGCTTTGTGTCGTGACAGTGCTGTTTAAATGAGCGTTGTGCAGTGACAGTACTGTTACAATTAGCTTTGTGCAGTGACAGTACTGTTTAAATGAGCGTTGTGCAGTGACAGTACTGTTTAAATGAGCGTTGTGCAGTGACAGTACTGTTACAATTAGCTTTGTGCAGTGACAGTACTGTTTAAATGAGCTTTGTGCAGTGACAGTGCTGTTTAATTTAGTTTTGTGCAGTGACAGTGCTGTTTCAATGAGCTTTGTGCAGTGACAGTTCTGTTTAAATTAGCTTTGTGCAGTGACTACTGTTTTAAATGAGCTTTGTACAGTGACAGTGCTGTTTAAATGAGCTTTGTGCAGTGACAGTACTGTTTTAAATGAGCTTTGTGCAGTGACAGTACTGTTTAAATTAGCTTTGTGTAGTGACAGTACTGTTTAAATGAGCTTTGTGCAGTGACAGTACTGTTTTAAATGAGCTTTGTGCAGTGACAGTACTGTTTTAAATTACCTTTGTGCAGTGACAGTGCTGTTTCAATGAGCTTTGTGCAGTGACAGTTCTGTTTTCATTAGCTTTGTGCAGTGACGGTACTGTTTAAATTAGCTTTGTGCAGTGACAGTACTGTTTAAATGAGCTTTGTGCAGTGACAGTACTGTTTAAATGAGCTTTGTGCAGTGACAGTACTGTTTAAATGAGCTTTGTGCAGTGACAGTACTGTTTAAATGAGCTTTGTGCAGTGACAGTGCCGTTTAAATGAGATGTTTCTTTTCCAGTTAAGGACCCTTCTCTTGTGCCTTTTTGTGGCTGCAGTGGTGTTTGCTGTATCATCAACTCAAGAGGAAATAGTTATTTGAAAATTGGTGTGATGCTGGGTTGGGAGTTTGGAGTTGGCGTCCAACACACTGAGGGATTAATCCCAAATCCTCCTCCTCAGCCTTGGGGTCATCATTGTGATGCTTTTATCATCCAAAACCGTCAACTGGGCTTTTGCCACGCTCATAGTCCTCCATTTAAACCATTATCTTTGAAGATGAAAGGATGAGCTTTATAAAGCAGCATCAGTTGCCAGTCCGTGCAGCCAGGACAGCAGCTCTCAGTAAATGTGTTAGCCTGCAGCCTGGACAGCAGCTCTCAGTAAATGTGTTCGCCTGCAGCCTGGACAGCAGCTCTCAGTAAATGTGTTAGCCAGCAGCCAGGACAGCAGGACTCAGTAAATGTGTTCGCCAGCAGCCAGGACAGCAGCTCTCAGTAAATGTGTTAGCCTGCAGCCTGGACAGCAGCTCTCAGTAAATGTGTTCGCCTGCAGCCTGGACAGCAGCTCTCAGTAAATGTGTTCGCCAGCAGCCAGGACAGCAGCTCTCAGTAAATGTGTTAGCCAGCAGCCAGGACAGCAGGACTCAGAAAATGTGTTCGCCAGCAGCCAGGACAGCAGCTCTCAGTAAATGTGTTAGCCTGCAGCCTGGACAGCAGCTCTCAGTAAATGTGTTAGCCTGCAGCCTGGACAGCAGCTCTCAGTAAATGTGTTCACCTGCAGCCTGGACAGCAGCTCTCAGTAAATGTGTTAGTCTGCAGCCTGGACAGCAGCTCTCAGTAAATGTGTTAGCCTGCAGCCTGGACAGCAGCTCTCAGTAAATGTGTTCGCCTGCAGCCTGGACAGCAGCTCTCAGTAAATGTGTTAGCCTGCAGCCAGGACAGCAGGACTCAGTAAATGTGTTCGCCAGCAGCCAGGACAGCAGCTCTCAGTAAATGTGTTAGCCTGCAGCCTGGACAGCAGCTCTCAGTAAATGTGTTAGCCTGCAGCCAGGACAGCAGGACTCAGTAAATGTGTTCGCCAGCAGCCAGGACAGCAGCTCTCAGTAAATGTGTTAGCCTGCAGCCTGGACAGCAGCTCTCAGTAAATGTGTTCGCCTGCAGCCTGGACAGCAGCTCTCAGTAAATGTGTTCGCCAGCAGCCAGGACAGCAGCTCTCAGTAAATGTGTTAGCCAGCAGCCAGGACAGCAGGACTCAGAAAATGTGTTCGCCAGCAGCCAGGACAGCAGCTCTCAGTAAATGTGTTAGCCTGCAGCCTGGACAGCAGCTCTCAGTAAATGTGTTAGCCTGCAGCCTGGACAGCAGCTCTCAGTAAATGTGTTCGCCTGCAGCCTGGACAGCAGCTCTCAGTAAATGTGTTAGTCTGCAGCCTGGACAGCAGCTCTCAGTAAATGTGTTAGCCTGCAGCCTGGACAGCAGCTCTCAGTAAATGTGTTAGCCTGCAGCCTGGACAGCAGCTCTCAGTAAATGTGTTAGCCTGCAGCCTGGACAGCAGCTCTCAGTAAATGTGTTCGCCTGCAGCCTGGACAGCAGCTCTCAGTAAATGTGTTAGTCTGCAGCCTGGACAGCAGCTCTCAGTAAATGTGTTAGCCTGCAGCCTGGACAGCAGCTCTCAGTAAATGTGTTCGCCTGCAGCCTGGACAGCAGTTCTCAGTAAATGTGTTAGCCTGCAGCCAGGACAGCAGGACTCAGTAAATGTGTTCGCCAGCAGCCAGGACAGCAGCTCTCAGTAAATGTGTTAGCCTGCAGCCTGGACAGCAGCTCTCAGTAAATGTGTTAGCCTGCAGCCAGGACAGCAGGACTCAGTAAATGTGTTCGCCAGCAGCCAGGACAGCAGCTCTCAGTAAATGTGTTAGCCAGCAGCCAGGACAGCAGGACTCAGTAAATGTGTTCGCCAGCAGCCAGGACAGCAGCTCTCAGTAAATGTGTTCGCCTGCAGCCTGGACAGCAGCTCTCAGTAAATGTGTTCGCCTGCAGCCTGGACAGCAGCTCTCAGTAAATGTGTTCGCCTGCAGCCTGGCCAGCAGCTCTCAGTAAATGTGTTCGCCAGCACCCAGGACAGCAGCTCTCAGTAAATGTGTTAGCCTGCAGCCTGGACAGCAGCTCTCAGTAAATGTGTTAGCCTGCAGCCTGGACAGCAGCTCTCAGTAAATGTGTTCGCCTGCAGCCTGGACAGCAGCTCTCAGTAAATGTGCTCGCCTGCAGCCTGGACAGCAGTTCTCAGTAAATGTGTTCGCCAGCAGCCAGGACAGCAGCTCTCAGTAAATGTGTTAGCCTGCAGCCTGGACAGCAGCTCTCAGTAAATGTGTTCGCCAGCAGCCAGGACAGCAGGACTCAGTAAATGTGTTTGCCTGCAGCCTGGACAGCAGCTCTCAGTAAATGTGTTAGTCTGCAGCCTGGACAGCAGCTCTCAGTAAATGTGTTAGTCTGCAGCCTGGACAGCAGCTCTCAGTAAATGTGTTAGTCTGCAGCCAGGTAAATGTGTTAGTCTGCAGCCTGGACAGCAGCTCTCAGTAAATGTGTTAGTCTGCAGCCTGGACAGCAGCTCTCAGTAAATGTGTTAGTCTGCAGCCTGGACAGCAGCTCTCAGTAAATGTGTTAGTCTGCAGCCTGGACAGCAGCTCTCAGTAAATGCCTGTTAAAGTCTGCAGCCTGGACAGCAGCTCTCAGTAAATGTGTTAGTCTGCAGCCTGGACAGCAGCTCTCAGTAAATGTGTTAGTCTGCAGCCTGGACAGCAGCTCTCAGTAAATGTGTTAGTCTGCAGCCTGGACAGCAGCTCTCAGTAAATGTGTTAGTCTGCAGCCTGGACAGCAGCTCTCAGTAAATGTGTTAGTCTGGCAGCCTGGACAGCAGCTCTCAGTAAATGTGTTAGTCTGCAGCCTGGACAGCAGCTCTCAGTAAATGTGTTAGTCTGCAGCCTGGACAGCAGCTCTCAGTAAATGTGTTAGCCTGCAGCCAGCAGCTCTCAGTAAATGTGTTAGTCTGCAGCCTGGACTCTCAGTAAATGTGTTAGTCTGCAGCCTGGACAGCAGCTCTCAGTAAATGTGTTAGTCTGCAGCCTGGACAGCAGCTCTCAGTAAATGTGTTAGTCTGCAGCCTGGACAGCTGGCTCTCAGTAAATGTGTTAGTCTGCAGCCTCTCAGTAAATGTGTTAGTCTGCAGCCTGGACAGCAGCTCTCAGTAAATGTGTTAGTCTGCAGCCTGGACAGCAGCTCTCAGTAAATGTGTTAGTCTGCAGCCTGGACAGCAGCTCTCAGTAAATGTGTTAGTCTGCAGCCTGGACAGCAGCTCTCAGTAAATGTGTTAGTCTGCAGCCTGGACAGCAGCTCTCAGTAAATGTGTTAGTCTGCAGCCTGTAAATGTGTTAGTCTGCAGCCTGGACAGCAGCTCTCAGTAAATGTGTTAGTCTGCAGCCTGGACAGCAGCTCTCAGTAAATGTGTTAGTCTGCAGCCTGGACAGCAGCTCTCAGTAAATGTGTTAGTCTGCAGCCTGGACAGCAGCTCTCAGTAAATGTGTTAGTCTGCAGCCTGGACAGCAGCTCTCAGTAAATGTGTTAGTCTGCAGCCTGGACAGCAGCTCTGGAGTCTGCAGCAGCTCTCAGTAAATGTGTTAGTCTGCAGCCTGGACAGCAGCTCTCAGTAAATGTGTTAGTCTGCAGCCTGGACAGCAGCTCTCAGTAAATGTGTTAGTCTGCAGCCTGGACAGCAGCTCTCAGTAAATGTGTTAGTCTGCAGCCTGGACAGCAGCTCTCAGTAAATGTGTTAGTCTGCAGCCTGGACAGCAGCTCTCAGTAAATGTGTTAGTCTGCAGCCTGGACAGCAGCTCTCAGTAAATGTGTTAGTCTGCAGCCTGGACAGCAGCTCTCAGTAGCTCTCAGCCTGGACAGCAGCTCTGTAAATGTGTTAGTCTGCAGCCTGGACAGCAGCTCTCAGTAAATGTGTTAGTCTGCAGCCTGGACAGCAGCTCTCAGTAAATGTGTTAGTCTGCAGCCTGGACAGCAGCTCTCAGTAAAAAGCCTGGACAGCAGTGTTAGTCTGCAGCCTGGACAGCAGCTCTCAGTAAATGTGTTAGTCTGCAGCCTGGACAGCAGCTCTCAGTAAATGTGTTAGTCTGCAGCCTGGACAGCAGCTCTCAGTAAATGTGTTAGTCTGCAGCCTGGACAGCAGCTCTCAGTAAATGTGTTAGTCTGCAGCCTGGACAGCAGCTCTCAGTAAATGTGTTAGTCTGCAGCCTGGACAGCAGCTCTCAGTAAATGTGTTAGTCTGCAGCCTGGACAGCAGCTCTCAGTAAATGTGTTAGTCTGCAGCCTGGACAGCAGCTCTCAGTAAATGTGTTAGTCTGCAGCCTGGACAGCAGCTCTCAGTAAATGTGTCTGCAGCCTGGCCAGCAGCCTGGACAGCAGCTCTCAGTAAATGTGTTAGTCTGCAGCCTGGACAGCAGCTCTCAGTAAATGTGTTAGTCTGCAGCCTGGGCAGCAGCTCTCAGTAAATGTGTTAGTCTGCTCTGTTAGCCGATCAGCGACACAGGAGGGTGGAAGAGGGCCCCATTAGAGAGACCGAGAGAGAGTTACAGAGAGAGGGAGACACACACACACTCCCTCATCAAACACACTCTCAAGAGACACGCAGTCCTCTCTGTCCCCAAACACAGTCCATATTCTGGTGCAATACTCATGTTTTCTCTTGTTTTTAAACCTTATAAATAGTTTTGTCAGTGTTCTGACTGTCTGCCACGGCACAGTGGATCTGTCCTCTCCTCAAGCAGCTGGATATTTAAATGGATGAACTGTTGTTATTTAGGGGTGATATGTATTTCACTTAGTTAGTGCTGTTGTTTCTCATGCTTTGAGGACATTGGAGTCTGTTTCCTTATTAGTCCGTCCAAAGAATTCCACTTCAGAAACTACACCAACATTCCAAATGAATTTAAGCCTTGTTGTCCTGAACAACAGAAACGTGATCATTCTATTGGCTCGTTCTTACAGCGACTTCACTCAACTCATTTTTATGGCTAATTCCGTTTTTCTTTTCCCCCTCTCGCGCCCTGACAACGTCTTTTCTGAGAAACATCTGGACTTCAAACAGCATGGGAGAGAGTCAGATCCTCAGAGGGGTCTCTCCTTAACACTGTGATGGACTAAATAATAACCCTGGAAAAACTTTCATATAATAATAATATAAGCCATTTAGCAGACGCTTTTATCCAAAGCGACTTACAGTCATGTGTGCATACATTCTACGTATGGGTGGTCCCGGGGATCGAACCCACTACCCTGGCGTTACAAGCGCCATGCTCTACCAACTGAGCTACAGAAGGACCCCCTCAAATAACTTTTTCTCCCAGTAAGTGATTAACAAGACAGGGAGAAATGAAGGGCCTGATGACGGGGTGAGTCTGAGCTGAGGAAGGGTGTCTGATGAGAGAGAAGACGGCACAACAGGCAGCTGGACAAGAACGCTGTGTCTTGGGGGGAGGGGTGTGTGTCTGTCTCTCTCTCTATGCCTTGTAATTGAACGATTGATCAGTCCCTATCGATGGTTTTGTCAGGCCAGCCCTGGCTTCCCTTCCTCCCAGACGTCCTATAGCCATTGAGCTCTGTCTGTTGTTGAGTTGACACATCAGTGGGTTGGTTAGAGTTGTGTTTGTGATGTTTGCATGTTGATTAGATCACATCTTTTTGTGATTGAGGTAGGACTGCTTGAAGTTTCACTTTCACATGTCTCATGCGGACACAGAGATCAATGGCTGACGTTCGTTGTGTGTTATAGTACCTAAGTCATTAGATTGCAGATTACATTCAGCTCCACATTTTGATTTCTTAGAAGCTTTGCTATTAGAAATGATTTTCTGAGAGTGGGTGGGAATTTGGAGTAGAGGAAGCTATTGTTTTTAAATCTCGTCCACTTGTCACATGCCACAAATGAGCTTGTTTCCAACTGCAGCTGTCCCTTATTTTCCCTGTCTCCCTCCCCCTTTCTCCCTATTGATGTTCAGTCTAAGCTCAGACAGATGTGGTCTCCACTCCAGATTGGCTCTTTCTCTCTCTCTGTCTTTTGTTCTCTCTATCCCCTATCCATTCATATATTTGAATATTGGATTTTATCTATTTAATTTCAATTTTTTTCCATTTCCTCACCTCTCAAATCTATTCTTGCCGCTTCAGGTGATTTAGTATAACCTCATACACCAAACGACTTAACATTCATACTATTCAACATGTATTTAATCACACATTCTATGTCAGCATGGTGAGAGGAAGCTGTCATGAAGAGTAGAACTGTTGGACTAAATTGACACCCTTCAGTTCAGAATGCTATTATGCACCTGCTGCAACAATACTTTTATTTCCAACTTTTGTTTCAGTAGCCTATATGTTATTAGCCTTTATGTTGTTAGCCTATATGTTGTTAGCTTTATGTTGTTAGCCTATATGTTGTTAGCCTACATGTTGTTAGCCTATATGTTGTTAGCCTATATGTTGTTAGCCTATATGTTGTTAGCCTACATGTTGTTAGCCTACATGTTGTTAGCTTTATGTTGTTAGCCTATATGTTGTTAGCCTATATGTTGTTAGCCTACATGTTGTTAGCCTACATGTTGTTAGCCTACATGTTGTTAGCCTATATGTTGTTAGCCTATATGTTGTTAGCCTATATGTTGTTAGCCTATATGTTGTTAGCTTATATGTTGTTAGCCTACATGTTGTTAGCCTATATGTTGTTAGCCTATATGTTGTTAGCCTACATGTTGTTAGCCTACATGTTGTTAGCCTACATGTTGTTAGCCTATATGTTGTTAGCCTATATGTTGTTAGCCTATATGTTGTTAGCTTTATGTTGTTAGCCTATATGTTGTTAGCCTACATGTTGTTAGCCTATATGTTGTTAGCCTACATGTTGTTAGCCTACATGTTGTTAGCCTACATGTTGTTAGCCTACATGTTGTTAGCCTACATGTTGTTAGCCTATATGTTGTTAGCCTATATGTTGTTAGCCTATATGTTGTTAGCCTATATGTTGTTAGCTTTATGTTGTTAGCCTATATGTTGTTAGCCTACATGTTGTTAGCCTACATGTTGTTAGCCTATATGTTGTTAGCCTACATGTTGTTAGCCTACATGTTGTTAGCCCACATGTTGTTAGCCCATATGTTGTTAGCCTATATGTTGTTAGCCTATATGTTGTTAGCCTATATGTTGTTAGCCTATATGTTGTTAGCCTATATGTTGTTAGCCTATATGTTGTTAGCCTATATGTTGTTAGCCTACATGTTGTTAGCCTACATGTTGTTAGCCTACATGTTGTTAGCCTACATGTTGTTAGCCTATATGTTGTTAGCCTATATGTTGTTAGCATGTTGTTAGCCTTATGTTGTTAGCCTACATGTTGTTAGCCTACATGTTGTTAGCCTATATGTTGTTAGCCTATATGTTGTTAGCCTATATGTTGTTAGCCTATATGTTGTTAGCCTATATGTTGTTAGCCTATATGTTGTTAGCCTATATGTTGTTAGCCTACATGTTGTTAGCCTACATGTTGTTAGCCCATATGTTGTTAGCCTATATGTTGTTAGCCTATATGTTGTTAGCCTATATGTTGTTAGCCTACATGTTGTTAGCCTACATGTTGTTAGCCTACATGTTGTTAGCCTATATGTTGTTAGCCTACATGTTGTTAGCCTACATGTTGTTAGCCTACATGTTGTTAGCCTACATGTTGTTAGCCTACATGTTGTTAGCCCATATGTTGTTAGCCCACATGTTGTTAGCCTACATGTTGTTAGCCTACATGTTGTTAGCCTATATGTTGTTAGCCTATATGTTGTTAGCCTATATGTTGTTAGCCTACATGTTGTTAGCCTACATGTTGTTAGCCCACATGTTGTTAGCCCATATGTTGTTAGCCTATATGTTGTTAGCCTATATGTTGTTAGCCTATATGTTGTTAGCCCATATGTTATTTCCCAAACATATTAAAGTTGTAGGGAAGAGGGATCAGCCAGACGAGTTGAAGAGGGAATTCTACATTAAAGGCTGATCAGGGACCTGTTCTAAAAGCTGCCTGCCCTTGAAGTCATGTGGACCATCACGCCTGGCACTGTTTATGGCTGTCTCCCTCTCTCTCTCTCTCTCTCTGTATGTGTGTGTTCGTGTGTGTGTTTGTGTGTGAGTTTGTACGTATCCTCCTATTTTTCTGTGTTGTCTGTCTCTGTGTGTGAGGGTGTGTGACACAGCCATGGCATCTGGGTGTTGTGGTGATGCAGCCTTTGATGTCTCTGTGAGATTTTCCACCAAAAAAAAAGACTTCAGACGCGTTCTGCTCTAATTGCCATGTGACTGAAGCCATAACGAGAGAGAACCTCACTGTCCTGGGATGCCGGGACAGTAGAGGGTGTATGTGGAGAGAGGGGGAAGGGACAGTAGATGGTGTCTGTGGAGAGAGAGGGGAAGGGACAGTAGATGGTGTCTGTGGAGAGAGAGGGGAAGGACCAGTAGAATGTGTCTGTGGAGAGAGAGGGGGGAAGGGACAGTAGAGGGTGTCTGTGGAGAGAGAGGGGAAGGAACAGTAGAATGTGTCTGTGGAGAGAGTGGGGGGGAGGGACAGTACAGGGTGTCTGTGGAGAGAGAGAGGGGAAGGGACAGTACAGGGTGTCTGTGGAGAGAGAGGGGAAGGGACAGTACAGGGTGTCTGTGGAGAAAGAGGGGAAGGGACAGTACAGGGTGTCTGATGAGAAAGAGGGGAAGGGACAGTACAGGGTGTCTGTGGAGAGAGAGAGGGGAAGGGACAGTACAGGGTGTATGTGGAGAGAGAGGGGAAGGGACAGTACAGGGTGTCTGTGGAGAGAGAGGGGAAGGGACAGTACAGGGTGTCTGTGGAGAGAGAGGGGAAGGGACAGTACAGGGTGTCTGTGGAGAAAGAGGGGAAGGGACAGTACAGGGTGTCTGTGGAGAGAGAGAGGGGAAGGGACAGTACAGGGTGTCTGTGGAGAGAGAGAGGGGAAGGGACAGTACAGGGTGTCTGTGGAGAGAGAGGGGAAGGGACAGTACAGGGTGTCTGTGGAGAGACCGGGGAAGGGACAGTACAGGGTGTCTGTGGAGAGAGAGGGGAAGGGACAGTACAGGGTGTCTGTGGAGAGAGAGAGGGGAAGGGACAGTACAGGGTGTCTGTGGAGAGAAAGGGGAAGGGACAGTACAGGGTGTCTGTGGAGAGAGAGAGGGGAAGGGACAGTACAGGGTGTATGTGGAGAGAGAGGGGAAGGGACAGTACAGGGTGTCTGTGGAGAGAGAGGGGAAGGGACAGTACAGGGTGTCTGTGGAGAGAGAGAGGGGAAGGGACAGTACAGGGTGTCTGTGGAGAGAGAGGGGAAGGGACAGTACAGGGTGTCTGTGGAGAGAGAGGGGAAGGGACAGTACAGGGTGTATGTGGAGAGAGGGGAAGGGACAGTACAGGGTGTCTGTGGAGAGAGAGGGGAAGGGACAACAGGGTGTCTGTGGAGAGAGAGGGGAAGGGACAGTACAGGGTGTCTGTGGAGAGAGAGGGGAAGGGACAGTACAGGGTGTATGTGGAGAGAGAGGGGAAGGGACAGTACAGGGTGTCTGTGGAGAGAGAGGGGAAGGGACAGTACAGGGTGTATGTGGAGAGAGAGGGGAAGGGACAGTACAGGGTGTCTGTGGGAGAGAGGGGAAGGGACAGTACAGGGTGTCTGTGGAGAGAGAGGGGAAGGGACAGTACAGGGTGTCTGTGGAGAGAGAGGGGAAGGGACAGTACAGGGTGTCTGTGGAGAGAGAGGGGAAGGGACAGTACAGGGTGTCTGTGGAGAGAGAGGGGAAGGGACAGTACAGGGTGTCTGTGGAGAGAGAGAGGGGAAGGGACAGTACAGGGTGTCTGTGGAGAGAGAGGGGAAGGGACAGTACAGGGTGTCTGTGGAGAGAGAGGGGAAGGGACAGTACAGGGTGTCTGTGGAGAGAGAGGGGAAGGGACAGTACAGGGTGTCTGTGGAGAGAGAGGGGAAGGGACAGTACAGGGTGTATGTGGAGAGAGAGAGGGGAAGGGACAGTACAGGGTGTCTGTGGAGAGAGAGGGGAAGGGACAGTACAGGGTGTCTGTGGAGAGAGAGGGGAAGGGACAGTACAGGGTGTCTGTGGAGAGAGAGGGGAAGGGACAGTACAGGGTGTCTGTGGAGAGAGAGGGGAAGGGACAGTACAGGGTGTCTGTGGAGAGAGAGGGGAAGGGACAGTACAGGGTGTCTGTGGAGAGAGAGGGGAAGGGACAGTACAGGGTGTCTGTGGAGAGAGAGGGGAAGGGACAGTACAGGGTGTATGTGGAGAGAGAGGGGAAGGGACAGTACAGGGTGTCTGTGGAGAGAGAGGGGAAGGGACAGTACAGGGTGTCTGTGGAGAGAGAGGGGAAGGGACAGTACAGGGTGTCTGTGGAGAGTACAGGGTGTCTGTGGAGAGAGGGGAAGGGACAGTACAGGGTGTCTGTGGAGAGAGAGGGGAAGGGACAGTACAGGGTGTCTGTGGGAGAGAGAGAGGGGAAGGGACAGTACAGGGTGTCTGTGGAGAGAGAGGGGAAGGGACAGTACAGGGTGTCTGTGGAGAGAGAGGGGAAGGGACAGTACAGGGTGTCTGTGGAGAGAGAGGGGAAGGGACAGTACAGGGTGTCTGTGGAGAGAGAGGGGAAGGGACAGTACAGGGTGTATGTGGAGAGAGAGAGGGGAAGGGACAGTACAGGGTGTCTGTGGAGAGAGAGGGGAAGGGACAGTACAGGGTGTCTGTGGAGAGAGAGGGGAAGGGACAGTACAGGGTGTCTGTGGAGAGAGAGGGGAAGGGACAGTACAGGGTGTCTGTGGAGAGAGAGGGGAAGGGACAGTACAGGGTGTCTGTGGAGAGAGAGAGGGGAAGGGACAGTACAGGGTGTATGTGGAGAGAGAGGTAAAGTTATTTTTTTGCAACAATGTGTTTTTTTGATATACATGTATTATCCTTTCCTATTCACATGATGCTACATACAGTTTAAAACTAGAATCCTTAATTGAAACAATAACAAAGTTTCCTCCACGCTCCTGTGGCACTAAAATCCTAAGTAATGACCTGGAGAAATGTACATAGACTGTGCTATGGATGCAAGGATTGACCATCCATGACATCAAATGTATAATTTTAACCATGTTTTGAGGCAATAAAGTGTTGTTTACATTTACATTGTTTACATACATTGGAGTTAAACAAGCTTATATTTTGGTTTCTTATGGGGTACGGCTCTTAAACTACGCACAATGCATTACATTCCTAGAAAATCAATGGGCATAATTGAAGTCTAAAAATAGACGAAGCAACATCATCATACAGTCCTCAGATTTCCCCTCTCATTGTCTATAGACACACTATACACCCCTATCTATCTCTCTCTCTCTCTCTCTCTCTCTCTCTCTCTCTCTCTCTCTCTCTCTCTCTCTCTCTCTCTCTCTCTCTCTCTCTCTCTCTCCTCTCCCCCCCACCCCTCCTCTCTCTCTCTCCCCCACCCCCCTCTCTCTCTCCTCTCCCCCCTCTCTCTCTCTCTCTCTCTCTCTCTCTCTGATCTCTCTTCTCTCTCTCTCTCTCTCTCTCTCTTCTCTCTCTCTTGCTCTCTGCCTCTTCTCTCTGCCTCCCCCTTCTCTCAATCTCTACATCTATCTCACTGTCTCTATCTCTCTCTCTTCCTCTATCTCTCTCCATATCTATTTCTCTTCCTCTATATCTATATCTCTCTCTATATCTATCTCTCTCTATATCTATATCTCTCTATATCTATGTCTCTCTCTATCTATATATCTATATCTCTCTATATCTATCTATATATATCTCTCTCTATATCTATCTATCTCTCTATATCTATATCTCCTCTCTCTGCCTCCCCCTTCTTTCTTTCTCTCTCTACATCTATCTCACTGTCTCTATCTCTCTCTTTCTGTATATCTATCTCTCTCTCTGCTTCCCACTTCTCTCTTTCTTTCTCTGTCACCCCTTCTTCTCTCAATCTCTCCCCCTACCTCCCCCTCTCTCTCTCTCTCTCTCTCTCTCTCTCTCTCTCTCTCTCTCTCTCTTTGCCTCCCCCTCTCTCAATCTCTCACATTCCTCCATAATTTCTAGCTCTATTCACATACATACTACAGGTCAATAATTCCATGCCAGTCCAGAAGCTGCCTAACTGCTTGATAGTTAATGTCTGTTTAAATACGGTTGGCTTGGTCATTAGCATTCCTGTAATGTAATGTGGCTGTAATGCTGCTCTCTCTGGCAGCAATCTGAATCAAAGAGCTGTGCTGGGGCAAAGTCAAAGCTGTAGATCAGTTCAAAGGAAGAGGGGTCAGGAGAGGGGTCAGTCCATCTCTGCACTGCAGCCCCTACATAAGCCAGCACACACATCTGCGGGCGGACATACACGCACACACACACACACACATGAAAGAATGCACACACAGGCTTGTACACACACACACACACACACATCTGCACACGCGCACACACGGTAGAACACACAATCCCCATTAAACACACACACAAACCACAGATTGACTTCCAAATGAAAGAATGGTCCAGGCTTGTCACACACAGCACATCTGCAAACGTTTCCCTGAGAACACACAATCCCCATTAAACACACACACAAACCACAGATTGACTTCCAAATGGAGGTCCCTGTCAACTACAGCCCTAAACGTTTCCCTGACACACACACACACACACACACACACACACACACACACACACACACACACACACACACACACACACACACACACACACACACACACACACACACACACACACACACACACACACACACACTCCTGCTCTAGTTCTCTGACTAGTCTCTTCTCTGTATTTCCTGAAATGAGACATGGCAGCGGTGCCCATTTTCCTCCTGACTGAGTGACCTTTGATTTAGGCTAATTTCTGTCATTAAATCAGACCGCTGAGCTTAGTGGAATGCCTCCTCTTTGATGTAGGCCCTGCCTGGCCTGTGTGACTCAGATCAGAGGGACGGGTGTGTGTTTTCCCTTCCTGCCGAGCTGGCTGAGCGGGCAGACACTCTGGCATTCCCTGTGCTTGTTGTTGCTCCTCTCCTCTGTATTCCCAGCCCAAACTGGGATTCCCCCGGCCTCGCTGTTCCATTCCACGTCATCCTGGAACACTCCCTCACTGTTTTACTTCTGATCTGAGCTTTTAATGTTGAGAGACTAGGCCAGAGGAGACCGGTGTCATTGACTGACCCTGAGACTGGTGTCATTGACTGACCCTGAGACAGGTGTCATTGACTGACCCTGAGACAGGTGTCATTGACTGACCCTGAGACAGGTGTCATTGACTGACCCTGAGACAGGTGTCATTGACTGACCCTGAGACCGGTGTCATTGACTGACCCTGAGACCGGTGTCATTGACTGACCCTGAGACCGGTGTCATTGACTGACCCTGAGACCGGTGTCATTGACTGACCCTGAGACCGGTGTCATTGACTGACCCTGAGAGCGGTGTCATTGACTGACCCTGAGACCGGTGTCATTGACTGACCCTGAGACAGGTGTCATTGACTGACCCTGAGACCGGTGTCTTTGACTGACCCTGAGAACGGTGTCTTTGATTGACCCTGAGAGCGGTGTCATTGACTGACCCTGAGACCGGTGTCATTGACTGATCCTGAGACCGGTGTCATTGACTGACCCTGAGACCGGTGTCATTGACTGACCCTGAGACCGGTGTCATTGACTGACCCTGAGACCGGTGTCATTGACTGACCCTGAGACCGGTGTCATTGACTGACCCTGAGACCGGTGTCATTGACTGACCCTGAGACCCTGAGATTGGGTGTCATACCCACTTGTGTGTGTGTATATGTGAGTGCATGAGTGTGTGTGCTGCACATGAATTGTTAAGGTTGTGGGCACTAAAAAGTAACTTTTTAAATACTCTGTACCATGGATCTGACTAACAGTCGCTAGGATACGAACAAGCTCAGTGTGACACTTAGTGTTGCAGTTGTTCTGCCAATACCACGGCAGGACATAACTTATTAGTGTCTCCAAACAGTAGTGTCTTAGTGTGCTACCTCTTTCCTGACGTGAGTGTACCTGTGTATCTTCCTGACCCCAGGTCATCTCTGACCTGGAGGAGCAGGTGTCCTCTCTGAGGGATGAGCTGCAGCAGGCCCACAGCCAGAGGAAGCAGCAACTGCTGGAGCTGGGGGTGCTCAGGGAGGAGGAGAGGCAGCGCGCAGCCATGGACCAGGAGGCCTCCCTGGGCAGGCTGAGAGCCGAGATGGACCACATCTGCCTGGAGCTGGAGACGAGCCACAAGGCCGAGAGACAACTGGCCCAGGAGAAGGTGGGTGAGGGGGTCGGGGTTGCGACATAGCACTACCAGGGGAGAAGGGAAGCGAGAGAGAGCCCAGGATAAGGTGGGTGATGGGATGGGATGAGGGGGAGAGCCCAGGATAAGGTGGGTGATGGGATGGGATGGGATGGGTGGGCTAGGGACATAGCACTGCCAGGTGGGGATGGGAAGGGAAGCAGAGGGGAGAGAGAGCCCAGGATAAGGTGGGTGATGGGATGGGATGGGTGGGCTAGGGACATAGCACTGCCAGGGGAGAAGGGAAGAGAGAGAGAGAGCCCAGGATAAGGTGGGTGATGGGATGGGATGGGATGGGTGGGCTAGGGACATAGCACTGCCAGGGGAGAAGGGAAGAGAGAGAGACCCCATGATAAGGTGGGGGATGGGATGGGATGGGTGGGCTAGGGACATAGCACCGCCAGGGGAGAAGGGAAGAGAGAGAGAGCCCAGGATAAGGTGGGTGATGGGATGGGTGGGCTAGGGACATAGCACTGCCAGGGGAGAAGGGAAGAGAGAGAGAGCCCAGGATAAGGTGGGTGATGGGATGGGTAGGCTAGGCTAGGCTAGGGACATAGCACTGCCAGGGGAGAAGGGAAGAGAGAGAGACCCCAGGATAAGGTGGGGGATGGGATGGGTAGGCTAGGGACATAGCACTGCCAGGGGAGAAGGGAAGAGAGAGAGAGCCCAGGATAAGGTGGGTGATGGGATGGGATGGGTGGGCTAGGGACATAGCACCGCCAGGGGAGAAGGGAAGAGAGAGAGAGCCCAGGATAAGGTGGGTGATGGGATGGGTGGGCTAGGGACATAGCACTGCCAGGGGAGAAGGGAAGAGAGAGAGAGCCCAGGATAAGGTGGGTGATGGGATGGGATGGGATGGGTGGGCTAGGGACATAGCACTGCCAGGGGAGAAGGGAAGCGAGAGAGAGCGCAGGATAAGGTGGGTGATGGGATGGGATGGGTGGGCTAGGGACATAGCACTGCCAGGGGAGAAGGGAAGAGAGAGGAGCGCAGGATAAGGTGGGTGATGGGATGGGATGGGTAGGCTAGGGACATGGCACCGCCAGGGGAGAAGGGAAGCGAGAGAGAGCCCAGGATAAGGTGGGTGATGGGATGGGATGGGTAGGCTAGGGAAATAGCACCGCCAGGGGAGAAGGGAAGCGAGAGAGAGCCCAGGATAAGGTGGGTGATGGGATGGAATATGTGGGCTAGGGAGCCCAGGATAAGGTGGGTGATGGGATGGGATGGGTGGTCTAGGGACATAGCACTGCCAGGGGAGAAGGGAAGAGAGAGAGAGCCCAGGATAAGGTGGGTGATGGGATGGGTGGGCTAGGGACATAGCACCGCCACAAGTCAATGAAATCCTGCCTCTTCTCCTCCATTTCCACCCTCTGTCCTCTTTTCATAGTCTCCCACCCCTCCATGGCATTCCCAGTAGAGAAGAACAGGGTACAGAGGTGGGGTAGTATACATATGGAGAATCAGTCATGCTCCAGTATACCAGATGTGTTCTGTTATTGGTATGTAGGACATAACAGAGTGCTTATCAGATGGAAGCTTTTAACACTAGGTCTGCAGGGTGTCCATGGACCCCCCTTTAAGCTAATGAGCAGTCATTCTGACTGCAACATTCTAACAGTGGAATTCATATATTTCATATATGCTATAGCAAAAATAATACTGTGGTTGTGTTTATGAAGGCCTTGGCTAACATTACAATATGGGTTGATTTCATTAGTTTATGTTACTGTAGGCTATATGTAAAAACAAAACACCGAAATTCAAGTGGTCAATCAATTTTATTTGTGCAGTACCTTTGTTACTATGAAAGAGAAAGCATATGCTTTGGTGGATCAGGGTAACAGCTTATTTTTATAACAGCAATAAAAATATATATTTTTCCCCCAACCACCAAGAAGCACGGTCAAAATACTCATTTTGTTTTTTACCCCCTTTTTCTCCCCAATTTCATGGTATCCAATTAGTAGTAGTTACTGTCTTGTCTCATCGCTGCAACTCCCGTACGGACTCGGAGAGGCGAAGGTCGAGCCAGCCATGCGTCCTCCGAAACACAACCCAACCAAGCCGCACACGCTTCTTAACACAGTGTGCATCCAACCCGGAAGCCAACCGCACCAATGTGCCGGAGGAAACACCGTACACCTAGTGACCTGGACTGTGCTCGGCCCGCCACAGTAGTCGCTAGTGCGTGATGAGACAAGGATATCCCTGCCGGCCAAACCCTCCCTAACCCATGCTGGGCCAATTGTGCGTCTGCTGCAGAGCCTGGGCTCGAACCCGGAGTCTCTGGTGGCACAGCTAGCACTGCGATGCAGTTCCTTAGACCACTGCGCCACCCGGGAGGCAAATGACAACATTTTTGTAACTTTCACATGCTTAAAACACAACATTTGTTTGGTTGTAGTCCATAATAGTATCCTGTTTTCTCTTGATTGTGTCCCGTTGTCTTGTCATTCTTCAGGACAGTTGTCACGGCTGTGCAGGTGCCTTATTTTGCGCAGAGGGAGGGAGCTCCCGCCTCACTTTGTTCATGGTGCCGGACAGACTTGTTTTCTTTGTAAACAACTTGTTGACCAATGACAGTGGAGTGAAGAAATAGTCCATGGAGACATTACTCTCCTTGCCAACCTCCAGTTCCACAGGCCTCAAACACCACATTCTCTGACCCTCACGCCTGCTGCCCCATGTGGATCTTTTCCCAGAGATTGAAAGCGGTTCAGCATGTAGAATTACGCACGCTCTCGCTGAATAGTCTGCTTTTGGTCTTTTTGGTATTTTATTAGGATCCCCATTAGCTGTTGCGATAGCAGCAGCCTCTGTTCCTGGGGTCCAAACGAAACATGACATAATACATAATATTAATAGACAAGAACAGAACTACATCAACTGAAACGAAGGCACACGTAGCCAACATATCAACACACACACACACTATCTAGGTCAAATAGGGGGAGGTGTTGTGACGTGAGGTGTTGGTTTATCTGTGTGAGATGGAACAGAGTTCCATGCAATAATGGCTCTATATTATACTGTACGTTTTCTTGAATTTGTTCTGGATTTTGGGACTGTGAAAAGACCCCTGGTGGCATGTCTGGTGGGGTAAGTGTGTGTGTCAGAGCTGTGTGTAAGTTGACTATGTTAACAATTTGTGATTTTCAACACGTTCTTTTTTGTGATGCAGTCAGTCTCTCCTCTACTCTCAGCCAAGAGACTGGCAGCATAGTATTTATATCAACCCTCTGATTACAATGAAGAGCAAGACATGCTGCTCTGTTCTGGGCCAGCTGCAGCTTAACTAGGTTTTTCCTGCAGCACTGGACCACATGTCTGGATAATAATCAAGATAAGACAAAACTAGAGCCTGCGGGACTTGCTCTTGGGAGTGTGGTGTCAAAAAGCAAAGCCTCTCTGATACAGGGTACATACCATTTTAAGATTAGGTCCATAATTAGAATGGATGAATACAATAGAATTGCCTGCCCTGTTCTTCATTCACAATTGGTGATGACATAATTATGCTTCTTTCACTTCCCCTCACTCATCAACTCACCCATTCTCCCCATCACACTTTACTTAATGTATTTCATCTGTTATATGTGTGAAAATAGTTTCGATATTGTTCAGGTTAAGTTTTGAGGCAATTGTCAGGGGGATTATCAGCGGGGCACTGCAGTTTCAACTGTCGGAAGGAGCGGAGCAGGTCCTACTGTTGGGAGAAGGAGTGGAGCAGGCCCTACTGTTGGGAGAAGGAGTGGAGCAGGCCCTACTGTTGGGAGAAGCAGTGGAACAGGCCCTACTGTTGGGAGGAGGAGTGGAGCAGGCCCTACTGTTGGGAGAAGGAGTGGAGCAGGCCCTACTGTTGGGAGAAGGAGTGGAGCAGGCCCTACTGTTTGGAGAAGGAGTGGAGCAGGCCCTACTGTTGGGAGAAGGAGTGGAGCGGGCCCTACTGTTGGGAGAAGGAGGGGAGCGGGCCCTACTGTTGGGAGAAGGAGTGGAGCGGGCCCTACTGTTGGGAGAAGGAGTGGAGCAGGCCCTACTGTTGGGAGAAGCAGTGGAGGGGGCCATACTGTTGGGAGAAGGAGTGGAGCGGGCCCTACTGTTGGGAGAAGGAATGACATCATCTGACTGACTGAGTAACTGACATCATCTGACTGACTGAGTAACTGACATCAACTGACTGAGTGACTGACATCATCTGACTGACATCATCTGACGGAGTGACTGACATCAACTGACTGACAGACTTCATCTGACTGACATCATCTGACTGACTGACTTCATCTGACTGACATCATCTGACGGAGTGACTGACATCATCTGACTGACTTAAACTGACTGACATCATCTGACTGACTGACTTCATCTGACTGACATCATCTGACGGAGTGACTGACATCATCTGACTGACTTAAACTGACTGACCGAGTAACTGACATCATCTAATTGACATCATCTAACTGACTGACTGAGTAACTGACATCATCTGACTGACTGACTGAGTAACTGACATCATCTGACTGACATCATCTAACTGACTGACTGAGTAACTGACATCATCTGACTGACTGACTGAGTAACTGACATCATCTGACTGACATCATCTAACTGACTGACTGAGTAACTGACATCATCTGACTGACTGACTGAGTAACTGACATCATCTGACTGACTGACATCATCTAATTGACATCATCTAACTGACTGACTGAGTAACTGACATCATCTGACTGACATCATCTAACTGACTGACTTAATCTGACTGACCGAGTAACTGACATCATCTAATTGACATCATCTAACTGACTGACTGAGTAACTGACATCATCTAATTGACATCATCTAACTGACTGACTAACTGACATCATCTGACTGACATCATCTAACTGACTGACTGAGTAACTGACATTATCTGACTGACGTCATTTGACTGACTGAAATCATTTGACTGACTGGCATCAACCGACTGACGTGACTGACATCATCTCACTGACTGACTATCTAAGGAGACCTTTCAGAACCTGTGTGACAGGCAGGGTTTAATAATGCTACATATTTAACCAGCCACCCCAACAGGTTAGCATCCCATTTGTATTCTAGTCAAGAGTGAACTGTGTAGTTTCAGAGGTACATGGAGAGAGGAGGGGTTAGTGTGATACATCTTCAGTAGATGCATCATTCCCCCTGCTCTGACCTACAGTATCTTGGTGGACCAGACAGGTTCAAGTCCCCTCCATCACTCCTCCTTTCTCTGTCAAAATCAATTGATCACATACACAGTTTACAGCAGGTATTTTTTCATTTTTACATTTGATATTTTATTTCACCTGGCCAAGATACAGCATAGCAGTGTGAACAGACAACAACACAGAGTTACACATGGAGTAAACAATAAACAAGTCAATAACACAGTATAAGAAAAAGAGTCTATATACATTGTGCGCAAAAGGCATGAGGAGGTAGGCGAATAATTACAATTTAGCAGATTAACACTGGAGTGATAAATGATCAGATGGTCATGTGCAGGTAGAGATACTGGTGTGCAAAAGAGCAGAAAAGTAAATAAATAAAAACAGTATGGGGAAGAGGTAGGTAAATTGGGTGGGCTATTTACAGATGGACTATGTACAGCTGCAGCGATCGGCTATAAAAGGTGCAGCAGAATACTTATGCGCTAGCTCCCTCAACAGTGCAGTACATGAATCAATAATAATAACAATGAAAAGAGTCAAGTCAATAATAACACGTGGTAGAAGAGGTAGTAATAATGGACTGGATGTCTAGTAGCCCCTCCCAGCCCCTGTTCATTATGTCCAGTAGCCCCTCCCAGCCCCTGTTCATTATGTCCAGTAGCCCCTCCCAGCCCCTGTTCATTATGTCCAGTAGCCCCTCCCAGCCCCTGTTCATTATGTCTAGTAGCCCCTCCCAGCCCCTGTTCATTATGTCCAGTAGCCCCTCCCAGACCCTGTTCATTATGTCCAGTAGCCCCTCCCAGCCCCTGTTCATTGTGTCTAGTAGCCCCTCCCAGCCCCTGTTCATTATGTCCAGTAGCCCCTCCCAGCCCATGTTCATTATGTCCAGTAGCCCCTCCCAACCCCTGTTCATTATGTCCAGTAGCCCCTCCCAGCCCCTGTTCATTATGTCTAGTAGCCCCTCCCAGCCCCTGTTCATTATGTCCAGTAGCCCCTCCCAGCCCATGTTCATTATGTCTAGTAGCCCCTCCCAACCCCTGTTCATTATGTCCAGTAGCCCCTCCCAGCCCCTGTTCATTATGTCTAGTAGCCCCTCCCAGCCCCTGTTCATTATATCAAGTAGCCCCTCCCAGCCCCTGTTCATTATGTCCAGTAGCCCCTCCATTACACTTAATACAGCCCAGGGCTGGGAAATCACCCATAATCCTGTGCAGGTTGAGAAGGAAGCCCGGGGTAGGTGGTGTTGATCAGAGCCTAATCTTGACCAGGGCCCATCAAAGAGCCTCTCTTTCATTAGGCCCCAGCCCAGCTGCACCGCATTAGGCCCGGAATGCAGGGACCGCCAGGGCACCCAGCGCCATTTTGGATCCACATAGAATAGTTAGTATGGGAGAGAATGACAGTTGGTGAGAGAGTGCATGACTTTATAGTATATGAAGTATGAAGGAACGCCTCTTTTCCTGTCTGGTTTTATGTGAGGGGAAGAGAAACAATCACACCAGACACGTAAGAGTTGTTTACCAGCCGGAACTGATTTTGACGGTTTTTCTTTCCTCCTATTTTCCATCTGAGACGTCAGGATGATATTATGATGACCTGCAGATGTCAGAGGCTCTGATGTGGAACTCACATTGTGAGCAGAGTTGAACTAGGTTCATCCACCATCTGCAATGTGATAGATATGTGGCATACTTTTCTTTAAAGTGAACTGATGACTTTCAGCCCAAAATCCAGTTGGTCCTTTTTAGCTGGAAATGCACACACAGGGTCAGAAGCGAGCTCAAACGTTAGGCGAAAGTTACATAGGAAACTTTTTCCCCCTTTTTATCTGTGATAGAAAAAAGTTTGACATAGGAATGATGGGTGAAAAAAATGACAAGTTCCAGCGCTGTTTCATGGCAGTTATTTCATGTGGGATTGAAGTTGGCCAGTTTCAGATCCATATTGACTGGGCAGGCTGTTTTCTGAGCTGAAATGTCTTATTCTTTTGATGCCGAGGCAGAAAAACGCAGTCCTTTGCAATCTGCCCCAGCCCGGTCGGTGTTGAAGCCTGAAGCCGGGGCCGGGCGGACTGTTTGAAGGCATCTCCTAGATCCCGGGGTAAAGGCAGGAGAAATCCATTAAATCCATGAATGGATTCTCATCAAAGAAGCGTGTGTTTGAGAGAGAGAGAAAGCTGGGGAATGAAATAATGAGAAACAGTATTTTAGAGGAGATAAGATCACGCATTAAGATTGTTCTAACTCCCCAGAAAGAATAGGAAAGAGAGACATGGGGAGATATTGGAGAACGAGGGAAAGAGTAGTTGGGGGTATTTCACTGTTTGGCTGATATTGAGGTTTATCTGTGTGTGTGTGTGTGTGTGTGTGTGTGTGTGTGTGTGTGTGTGTGTGTGTGTGTGTGTGTGTGTGTGTGTGTGTGTGTGTGTGTGTGTGTGTGTGTGTGTGTGTGTGTGTGTGTGTGTGTCCATAAAGCCCCCCACACACACATGCAGCCCCGGCCTCCCAATCTCCATCCTCCACAGAGGGGCCTGTGAAGCTTCTGTGTGCCTGATAACGCTGCCTCTGCTCTGGGCTGCTCAGAGGAGGTCTCCTGCCTCTCACTTAACCTTATCTGGTTCTCTTATTTACCTCCCTCTATCCCTCCCTCTCTTAACCTCTTCCTCTCTATTCAAACCTTCAAGTCATGGCAAAGCAAAGAGTATCAGGGCTTCCTAGAAAGAGCTTGCCTTACCAGAGTTAGGGGCTATGACGATTTTTAGAAAAGGTGAAAGGTGTTTCCGAGAACACACACACACACACACACACACACAGAGAGACCCTCTCACGACGGAAGCACACTCTCTCTCTCTCTCTAGTGTTATGTGTCTCAGTTAAAGCTTCCAATGCATGTTGAATACAAAGGCATCCTGCAAACTGCTACTTGCAAAGTCTCACTTTATTTGTCAAGCAAGGTCTTAGTCTGAACCCCACAAAGTCAACTCTGGACCTCGAAGCCAGTTCCACTGCATGTTTTCATTGTTCCCCTCCTATCAGGGACTGATTTAGACCTGGAACACCAGGTGTGTGCAATTCATTATCAGGTAGAACAGAAAACAAGCAGGCACCGGACCTCGTAGGGTCAGAGTTCTGTACCCATGGTCTAGACTAGGATTGCACATTTTAGGGAATATTCAGAGGTGGAAACTTTCCGTGGGAATTAACGGGAATATATGGGAATTAACGGAAATATATGAAAATTAATATTAATACCATTTAAATGTAGATGTTTTTTGCATTGGATATATTTACCATATCATATGGAGACAGAAACATAAACCTTTTACCTTATCATAAGTAGACACAATTGCAAATGATTAAATCCTTCCAAAATATATTTTTTTAACTATTTAGTTACGAATTGACCTTTAATGAAATGAGTTGTCTCTTCACATGTGATGATTTCACTGAACAACAAAAGAAAGGGAATATTGAATGATCCCCAATGATCCGTTGCATCTCCCAAAAACATTTTCAACATACATCTGTAAAATGATAGTCTAGAAACTAAAGCTTTAGTTGTCTTCCTCTCAGGCTTCCATGTCTTCTCCCTGGACCTCCTCAATGTTCACCTCTTGAACATCCAGACTCCGAGGCCTCATCTTCACTGTCACTTTCCAACCTTGTTGAGGATGGCTCGTTGTCAGGCTCAAAAAGCCTCAAATTTTCCTGGATGGCCACCAATTTTTCAACCCATGTATTGGTGTGTGTTCCCAAACATGGACCAGATGTGCTCTGAGGCGGCTGATGTTGGTGCGATTTGGAGGATGATGGAGGCAACAGGGAAAAGAGCCTCAGATCCACAAAGTCCCTTACACCAGGTGGCTGATGAGATACAGTGCCTTGCGAAAGTATTCGGCCCCCTTGAACTTTGCGACCTTTTGCAACATTTCAGGCTTCAAACATAAAGATATAAAACTGTATTTTTTTGTGAAGAATCAACAACAAGTGGGACACAATCATGAAGTGGAACGACATTTATTGGATATTTCAAACTTTTTTAACAAATCAAAAACTGAAAAATTGGGCGTTTTTTTTGTTGTTGATATATTTCAGAACTGCAGTTTCCTCTGCTTGAAGCAACAGTGAAGTGGGCAGGGCAGTACGTATTTCTTCTCTTACATCTGCAGGCAGAGTCTGAACATCCGACAGGGTTGGCATTGTCTCTCTCAATCCGTGCAGTGGGTACTGCTATAGGTTTCAGGAGTTTCAGGCTGCTTAACACTCTCTCCTAGAATACATCATCCAGGAGGATCCTCTTGATGGGGCTGTCCATATCGGCAGACTGTGATATGGCCATTTCTTGGAGAGACTCCTTCCCCTCCAGGAGACTGTCAAACATGATGGCAACACCATCCCAACAGGTGTTGCTGGGCAGCTTCAATGTGGTGCTCTTATTCTTCTCACTTTGCTTGGTGAGGTAGATTGCTGCTATAAGTTGATGACCCTTCACATACCTAACCATTTCCTTGGCTCTCTTGTAGAGTGTATCCATTGTTTTCAGTTCCATGATGTCCTTGAGGGGCAGATTCAATGCACAAGCAGCACAGCCAATGGGTGAGATGTGAGGGTAGGAGTCCTCCACTTTAGACCAAGCAGCCTTCATGTTCGCAGCAATGTCTGTCATCTGCCTTCTGTTGTCCAAGGTCATTGATGACTGCCTTCAGCTCATCTGCAATGTAGAGGCCGGTGTGTCTGTTGTCCCTTGTATCTGTGCTCTTGTAGAATGCTGGTTGAGGGGTGGAGATGATATAGTTAATTATTCCTTGCCCACGAACATTCAACCACCCATTAGAGATGATTGCAATACAGTCTGTTTTCTCTATGATTTGCTTGTCCTTCACTTGAACTCTGTTGAACTCTGCATCCAGCAAATGAGTAGATAAAGTATGTCTGGTTGGAGGGGTGTATGCTGGGAAAAGAACATTCAGAATTCTCTTCCAATACACATTGCCTGTAAGCATTAGAGGTGAACCAGTTGCATACACAGCTCGAGCAAGACATTCATCAGCATTTCTCTGACTCCAGGAGGACCATGAGTTGTTGCTAAGGTGTGGGATTCATCATTTTTACCTCGAATAGACGTAGAGGGACTTCTGTCAGAGGTTGCTTGTTGTGAGCGCTGAGGGAACTTTATGCACTTGGCCAGATGATTCTGCATTTTTGTTGCATTCTTCACATTTGATTTGACACAGTATTTGCAAATGTACACAGCTTTTTCTTCTACATTAGCTGCAGTGAAATGTCTCCACACATCAGATAGCGCCCGTGGCATTTTCCTGTACATTTTAGAAAAAAATGAGATAAAGAAAACCCCAATACAATTCCATGTACAGATAAATAGTTAAGCAGTTAGATTAAACAACTCCTTTATAAGATAAATGTTTTAAAATTAAACATGTATGGAAAGAGGTGAATTAACACTCCTCAGTTAGCAGGCTCAAGCCAGCAGAAATGATTAATAAGTTAGAAATGATTTAAACACACTTTGCTGTAGGCTACTATTTCCTAAAATAATGTATGTAATATAAAATATATTCACCCCACCCAGTATTGTAATCAAAACTTACCAGAAAGCATGTAGTCCTTGGCTCAGACAGTGTAGTAGTGTGGGCTCAATAGCATCTCATTCGTGTGCAAGATCTTGAGAATCAGCTGTACATGTGACGGAAGAATACACTGTGCAGGCAGAGGGTTGCAATTCCAGTTAATTGGGGCTAGTTTAATCAAAATATGCCACAAGACCTAGAATTGTTCCACATCAAAGATTCACTGTTATAAGCTAACTTTTTGATGAATTTAAGCATAATTCCCCAGGTTACCCAGCATAACTTCCCATGGACAATTTAACGGAAAGTATACGACCCTTTGCAACCCTAGTCTAGACCTTCGTCATGTGTGGCATTCTCCACAGAGAAGGGGTTAACAATACAGAAGTTAATGTTGTGAATCAGTGTTTTACACCAAAGTGTTTTACTCTGAGCTATAAGGCCTAGTAAACTGCTCTCTGTTGTCTCCCTCCATGTCCCTCCCACACACACACACACACACACACACACACACACACACACACACACACACACACACACACACACACACACACACACACACACACACACACACACACACACACACACACACACACACACACACACACACACACACACTGTGTCAGTCACACACACACGGTGCCACACACACACTCACACCCACACTGTGTGTCACACACACACCCAAACACTTGCCCCACCTGTCAACACTAGAAATCTAACCGGCACACCCCATAACAAAAGATTCTAGAGCTCAGGTCTGATATGAGGTGAATGCTGTTAGGCTTCTTCTTGAGTAAGTATTGACTCTCAGTCTGAGAGAGAGAGAGAGAGAGCGAGAGCGGTTCTTTGAACTGCAGGGGTGGATTAGTTGGGCAAGTCCTCTCTGATCTGTGTTTGGTTTGGGGCTGGTAGGGTGGTGTTTTAGTGGAGGTGAATGGATGGTTAGTTTGATATGTTCAGACAGAGTAGTATATATTCTGGTACGGTGGTGTTTTAGTGGAGGTGAATGGATGGTTAGTTTGATATGTTCAGACAGAGTAGTATATATTCTGGTACGGTGGTGTTTTAGTGGAGGTGAATGGATGGTTAGTTTGATATGTTCAGACAGAGTAGTATATATTCTGGTATGGTGGTGTTTTAGTGGAGGTGAATGGATGGTTAGTTTGATATGTTCAGACAGAGTAGTATATATTCTGGTACGGTGGTGTTTTAGTGGAGGTGAATGGATGGTTAGTTTGATATGTTCAGACAGAGTAGTATATATTCTGGTACGGTGGTGTTTTAGTGGAGGTGAATGGATGGTTAGTTTGATATGTTCAGACAGAGTAGTATATATTCTGGTACGGTGGTGTTTTAGTGGAGGTGAATGGATGGTTAGTTTGATATGTTCAGACAGAGTAGTATATATTCTGGTAGGGTGGTGTTTTAGTGGAGGTGAATGGATGGTTAGTTTGATATGTTCAGACAGAGTAGTATATATTCTGGTACGGTGGTGTTTTAGTGGAGGTGAATGGATGGTTAGTTTGATATGTTCAGACAGAGTAGTATATATTCTGGTAGGGTGGTGTTTTAGTGGAGGTGAATGGATGGTTAGTTTGATATGTTCAGACAGAGTAGTATATATTCTGGTACGGTGGTGTTTTAGTGGAGGTGAATGGATGGTTAGTTTGATATGTTCAGACAGAGTAGTATATATTCTGGTACGGTGGTGTTTTAGTGGAGGTGAATGGATGGTTAGTTTGATATGTTCAGACAGAGTAGTATATATTCTGGTAGGGTGGTGTTTTAGTGGAGGTGAATGGATGGTTAGTTTGATATGTTCAGACAGAGTAGTATATATTCTGGTACGGTGGTGTTTTAGTGGAGGTGAATGGATGGTTAGTTTGATATGTTCAGACAGAGTAGTATATATTCTGGTAGGGTGGTGTTTTAGTGGAGGTGAATGGATGGTTAGTTTGATATGTTCAGACAGAGTAGTATATATTCTGGTAGGGTGGTGTTTTAGTGGAGGTGAATGGATGGTTAGTTTGATATGTTCAGACAGAGTAGTATATATTCTGGTAGGGTGGTGTTTTAGTGGAGGTGAATGGATGGTTAGTTTGATATGTTCAGACAGAGTAGTATATATTCTGGTAGGGTGGTGTTTTAGTGGAGGTGAATGGATGGTTAGTTTGATATGTTCAGACAGAGTAGTATATATTCTGGTAGGGTGGTGTTTTAGTGGAGGTGAATGGATGGTTAGTTTGATATGTTCAGACAGAGTAGTATATATTCTGGTACGGTGGTGTTTTAGTGGAGGTGAATGGATGGTTAGTTTGATATGTTCAGACAGAGTAGTATATATTCTGGTAGGGTGGTGTTTTAGTGGAGGTGAATGGATGGTTAGTTTGATATGTTCAGACAGAGTAGTATATATTCTGGTAGGGTGGTGTTTTAGTGGAGGTGAATGGATGGTTAGTTTGATATGTTCAGACAGAGTAGTATATATTCTGGTAGGGTGGTGTTTTAGTGGAGGTGAATGGATGGTTAGTTTGATATGTTCAGACAGAGTAGTATATATTCTGGTAGGGTGGTGTTTTAGTGGAGGTGAATGGATGGTTAGTTTGATATGTTCAGACAGAGTAGTATATATTCTGGTAGGGTGGTGTTTTAGTGGAGGTGAATGGATGGTTAGTTTGATATGTTCAGACAGAGTAGTATATATTCTGGTAGGGTGGTGTTTTAGTGGAGGTGAATGGATGGTTAGTTTGATATGTTCAGACAGAGTAGTATATATTCTGGTAGGGTGGTGTTTTAGTGGAGGTGAATGGATGGTTAGTTTGATATGTTCAGACAGAGTAGTATATATTCTGGTATGGTGGTGTTTTAGTGGAGGTGAATGGATGGTTAGTTTGATATGTTCAGACAGAGTAGTATATATTCTGGTACGGTGGTGTTTTAGTGGAGGTGAATGGATGGTTAGTTTGATATGTTCAGACAGAGTAGTATATATTCTGGTAGGGTGGTGTTTTAGTGGAGGTGAATGGATGGTTAGTTTGATATGTTCAGACAGAGTAGTATATATTCTGGTAGGGTGGTGTTTTAGTGGAGGTGAATGGATGGTTAGTTTGATATGTTCAGACAGAGTAGTATATATTCTGGTAGGGTGGTGTTTTAGTGGAGGTGAATGGATGGTTAGTTTGATATGTTCAGACAGAGTAGTATATATTCTGGTAGGGTGGTGTTTTAGTGGAGGTGAATGGATGGTTAGTTTGATATGTTCAGACAGAGTAGTATATATTCTGGTAGGGTGGTGTTTTAGTGGAGGTGAATGGATGGTTAGTTTGATATGTTCAGACAGAGTAGTATATATTCTGGTAGGGTGGTGTTTTAGTGGAGGTGAATGGATGGTTAGTTTGATATGTTCAGACAGAGTAGTATATATTCTGGTACGGTGGTGTTTTAGTGGAGGTGAATGGATGGTTAGTTTGATATGTTCAGACAGAGTAGTATATATTCTGGTAGGGTGGTGTTTTAGTGGAGGTGAATGGATGGTTAGTTTGATATGTTCAGACAGAGTAGTATATATTCTGGTAGGGTGGTGTTTTAGTGGAGGTGAATGGATGGTTAGTTTGATATGTTCAGACAGAGTAGTATATATTCTGGTAGGGTGGTGTTTTAGTGGAGGTGAATGGATGGTTAGTTTGATATGTTCAGACAGAGTAGTATATATTCTGGTAGGGTGGTGTTTTAGTGGAGGTGAATGGATGGTTAGTTTGATATGTTCAGACAGAGTAGTATATATTCTGGTAGGGTGGTGTTTTAGTGGAGGTGAATGGATGGTTAGTTTGATATGTTCAGACAGAGTAGTATATATTCTGGTAGGGTGGTGTTTTAGTGGAGGTGAATGGATGGTTAGTTTGATATGTTCAGACAGAGTAGTATATATTCTGGTAGGGTGGTGTTTTAGTGGAGGTGAATGGATGGTTAGTTTGATATGTTCAGACAGAGTAGTATATATTCTGGTAGGGTGGTGTTTTAGTGGAGGTGAATGGATGGTTAGTTTGATATGTTCAGACAGAGTAGTATATATTCTGGTAGGGTGGTGTTTTAGTGGAGGTGAATGGATGGTTAGTTTGATATGTTCAGACAGAGTAGTATATATTCTGGTAGGGTGGTGTTTTAGTGGAGGTGAATGGATGGTTAGTTTGATATGTTCAGACAGAGTAGTATATATTCTGGTAGGGTGGTGTTTTAGTGGAGGTGAATGGATGGTTAGTTTGATATGTTCAGACAGAGTAGTATATATTCTGGTAGGGTGGTGTTTTAGTGGAGGTGAATGGATGGTTAGTTTGATATGTTCAGACAGAGTAGTATATATTCTGGTAGGGTGGTGTTTTAGTGGAGGTGAATGGATGGTTAGTTTGATATGTTCAGACAGAGTAGTATATATTCTGGTAGGGTGGTGTTTTAGTGGAGGTGAATGGATGGTTAGTTTGATATGTTCAGACAGAGTAGTATATATTCTGGTAGGGTGGTGTTTTAGTGGAGGTGAATGGATGGTTAGTTTGATATGTTCAGACAGAGTAGTATATATTCTGGTAGGGTGGTGTTTTAGTGGAGGTGAATGGATGGTTAGTTTGATATGTTCAGACAGAGTAGTATATATTCTGGTAGGGTGGTGTTTTAGTGGAGGTGAATGGATGGTTAGTTTGATATGTTCAGACAGAGTAGTATATATTCTGGTAGGGTGGTGTTTTAGTGGAGGTGAATGGATGGTTAGTTTGATATGTTCAGACAGAGTAGTATATATTCTGGTATGGTGGTGTTTTAGTGGAGGTGAATGGATGGTTAGTTTGATATGTTCAGACAGAGTAGTATATATTCTGGTACGGTGGTGTTTTAGTGGAGGTGAATGGATGGTTAGTTTGATATGTTCAGACAGAGTAGTATATATTCTGGTAGGGTGGTGTTTTAGTGGAGGTGAATGGATGGTTAGTTTGATATGTTCAGACAGAGTAGTATATATTCTGGTAGGGTGGTGTTTTAGTGGAGGTGAATGGATGGTTAGTTTGATATGTTCAGACAGAGTAGTATATATTCTGGTAGGGTGGTGTTTTAGTGGAGGTGAATGGATGGTTAGTTTGATATGTTCAGACAGAGTAGTATATATTCTGGTAGGGTGGTGTTTTAGTGGAGGTGAATGGATGGTTAGTTTGATATGTTCAGACAGAGTAGTATATATTCTGGTAGGGTGGTGTTTTAGTGGAGGTGAATGGATGGTTAGTTTGATATGTTCAGACAGAGTAGTATATATTCTGGTAGGGTGGTGTTTTAGTGGAGGTGAATGGATGGTTAGTTTGATATGTTCAGACAGAGTAGTATATATTCTGGTAGGGTGGTGTTTTAGTGGAGGTGAATGGATGGTTAGTTTATATGTTCAGACAGAGTAGTATATATTCTGGTAGGGTGGTGTTTTAGTGGAGGTGAATGGATGGTTAGTTTGATATGTTCAGACAGAGTAGTATATATTCTGGTAGGGTGGTGTTTTAGTGGAGGTGAATGGATGGTTAGTTTGATATGTTCAGACAGAGTAGTATATATTCTGGTAGGGTGGTGTTTTAGTGGAGGTGAATGGATGGTTAGTTTGATATGTTCAGACAGAGTAGTATATATTCTGGTAGGGTGGTGTTTTAGTGGAGGTGAATGGATGGTTAGTTTGATATGTTCAGACAGAGTAGTATATATTCTGGTACGGTGGTGTTTTAGTGGAGGTGAATGGATGGTTAGTTTGATATGTTCAGACAGAGTAGTATATATTCTGGTAGGGTGGTGTTTTAGTGGAGGTGAATGGATGGTTAGTTTGATATGTTCAGACAGAGTAGTATATATTCTGGTACGGTGGTGTTTTAGTGGAGGTGAATGGATGGTTAGTTTGATATGTTCAGACAGAGTAGTATATATTCTGGTACGGTGGTGTTTTAGTGGAGGTGAATGGATGGTTAGTTTGATATGTTCAGACAGAGTAGTATATATTCTGGTACGGTGGTGTTTTAGTGGAGGTGAATGGATGGTTAGTTTGATATGTTCAGACAGAGTAGTATATATTCTGGTACGGTGGTGTTTTAGTGGAGGTGAATGGATGGTTAGTTTGATATGTTCAGACAGAGTAGTATATATTCTGGTAGGGTGGTGTTTTAGTGGAGGTGAATGGATGGTTAGTTTGATATGTTCAGACAGAGTAGTATATATTCTGGTAGGGTGGTGTTTTAGTGGAGGTGAATGGATGGTTAGTTTGATATGTTCAGACAGAGTAGTATATATTCTGGTAGGGTGGTGTTTTAGTGGAGGTGAATGGATGGTTAGTTTGATATGTTCAGACAGAGTAGTATATATTCTGGTACGGTGGTGTTTTAGTGGAGGTGAATGGATGGTTAGTTTGATATGTTCAGACAGAGTAGTATATATTCTGGTAGGGTGGTGTTTTAGTGGAGGTGAATGGATGGTTAGTTTGATATGTTCAGACAGAGTAGTATATATTCTGGTATGGTGGTGTTTTAGTGGAGGTGAATGGATGGTTAGTTTGATATGTTCAGACAGAGTAGTATATATTCTGGTATGGTGGTGTTTTAGTGGAGGTGCTAGTGGTGGATGGTTAGTGGTTACCCATGGTTACTCAGGCCTTGAGCAGGGAATTGGATGACTGTTATGTAGCTGATGCAGAGGGCTGTGTGTGTGTGTGGGTGTGTGTGCGTGCGTGCATACCTGAGTGGCGTACACATTTGTATGCATGCTTGTGTGTATCTGTATGTGTGCTTGTGTGTATCTGTATGTGTGCTTGTGTGTATCTGTATGTGTGCTTGTGTGTATCTGTATGTGTTCTTGTGTGTATCTGTATGTGTTCTTGTGTGTATCTGTATGTGTGCTTGTGTGTATCTGTATGTGTGCATGTGTGTATCTGTATGTGTGCATGTGTGTATCTGTATGTGTGCATGTGTGTATCTGTATGTGTGCATGTGTGTATCTGTATGTGTGCTTGTGTGTATCTGTATGTGTGCTTGTGTGTATCTGTATGTGTGCTTGTGTGTATCTGTATGTATGCCTGTGTGTATCTGTATGTGTGCTTGTGTGTGTGTGTGTGTCCTTTCCTCACACTCCTCCACTTCCACCCTTTTCTTCTGCTCCAGTCTCATTGACTGCTCTCTCCTTCACCGAGACCAGCCGTGGTAAAACCCAGACAGAGAGGGAGAGATAATCAGAGTCTTCCTATGTGTCAGTCTGTGTGTTGGTTAACCCTGTGTATCTAGCTGGCGTAGCTCTCTGTACTCTCATCTGGCTAACGGTAATGACACCTGGCCTCCTGTCCCCGCCGAGGTCTGTGGTACACAAACAAATCAAATCAAATCAAATTTATTTATATAGCCCTTCGTACATCAGCTGATATCTCAAAGTGCTGTACAGAAACCCAGCCTAAAACCCCAAACAGCAAACAATGCAGGTGTAAAAGCACGGTGGCTAGGAAAAACTCCCTAGAAAGGCCAAAACCTAGGAAGAAACCTAGAGAGGAACCGGGCTATGTGGGGTGGCCAGTCCTCTTCTGGCTGTGCCGGGTAGAGATTATAACAGAACATGACCAAGATGTTCAAATGTTCATAAATGACCAGCATGGTCAAATAATAATAAGGCAGAACAGTTGAAACTGGAGCAGCAGCACAGTCAGGTGGACTGGGGACAGCAAGGAGCCATCATGTCAGGTAGTCCTGGGGCACGGTCCTAGGGCTCAGGTCCTCCGAGAGAG
Source organism: Oncorhynchus gorbuscha (assembly GCF_021184085.1). NCBI lineage: Eukaryota > Metazoa > Chordata > Actinopteri > Salmoniformes > Salmonidae > Oncorhynchus > Oncorhynchus gorbuscha. The sequence goes on along the minus strand of NC_060188.1, from coordinate 7,669,937 downwards.
AGAAAGAAAGAGAGAATTAGAGAGAGCATATGTGGGGTGGCCAGTCCTCTTCTGGCTGTGCCGGGTGGAGATTATAACAGAACGTGGCCAAGATGTTCAAATGTTCATAAATGACCAGCATGGTTGAATAATAGTAAGGCAGAACAGTTGAAACTGGAGCAGGAGCATGGCCAGGTGGACTGGGGACAGCAAGGAGTCCTCATGTCAGGTAGTCCTGGGACATGGTCCTAGGGCCCAGGCCAGTTGAAACTGGAGCAGCAGCATGGCCAGGTGGACTGGGGACAGCAAGGAGTCATCATGTCAGGTAGTCCTGGGGCATGGTCCTAGGGCTCAGGTCCTCCGAGCGAGAGAAAGAAAGAGAGAAGGAGAGAATTAGAGAACGCACACTTAGATTCACACAGGACACCTGAATAGGACAGGAGAAGTACTCCAGATAAACAAACTGACCCTAGCCCCCCGACACATAAACTACTGCAGCATAAATACTGGAGGCTGAGACACCATGGTTAATTTAGGTTTCCTCAGCTATGACAATAGGAAGGCAGGAGAGATGGAAGAAAGAAGGAGAAGATGGAGCTGCCAGGCCTTTCAGTGTGAGAAGATGGAGTTGTTTCTCTCTCATATATGTAGGCCTAGATGTAGAGGAACAGTAGACTGTCTGACTGGTAATGTGGTTACACACTGTTATGGAAAGCAACATGAATACACAGTCAGATGTGATATTTATTTATTATTTCATGTTTTTCCCCCCAAAATATCTAAAAATCTGTTTTTACTTTGTCATTATGGTGTGTTGTATGTAGATTGATGAGGGAAAAAACTATTGAATCCATTTTAGAATAAGGCTGTAACGTAACAAAATGTTTTTAAAAAGTCAAGGGGTCTGAATACTTTCCAAATGCACTATACCCACTGGGTTATGTAATCACCACAGTGTTAGGGGGTTTTAGCTGGGGTATGTAGTCACCACAGTGTTAGGGTTTTTTAGCTGGGGTATGTAGTCACCACAGTGTTAGAGGGTTTTAGCTGGGATATGTAATCACCACAGTGTTAGAGGGTTTTAGCTGGGGTATGTTGTCACCACAGTGTTAGAGGGTTTTAGCTGGGGTATGTAGTCACCACAGTGTTAGGGTTTTTAGCTGGGGTATGTAGTCACCACAGTGTTAGAGGGTTTTAGCTGGGGTATGTAATCACCACAGTGTTTGTTTGTTTTTAGCTGGGGTATGTAGTCACCACAGTGTTTGGGTTTTTTTAGCTGGGGTATGTAGTCACCACAGTGTTTTTTTTTTTAGCTGGGGTATGTAATCACCACAGTGTTTGTTTTTTTTTAGCTGGGGTATGTAGTCACCACAGTGTTTTTTTTTTAGCTGGGGTATGTAATCACCACAGTGTTTGGGGTTTTTAGCTGGGGTATGTAGTCACCACAGTGTTCGAGGGTTTTAGCTGGGGTATGTAGTCACCACAGTGTTAGGGGGTTTTAGCTGGGGTATGTAGTCACCACAGTGTTAGAGGGTTTTAGCTGGGGTATGTAATCACCACAGTGTTTGGGGGTTTTAGCTGGGGTATGTAGTCACCACAGTGTTAGGTTTTTTTAGCTGGGGTATGTAGTCACCACAGTGTTAGAGGGTTTTAGCTGGGGTATGTAGTCACCACAGTGTTAGAGGGTTTTAGCTGGGGTATCACTGAGTCTTGCAGGGTTGGAAGTAGCTAGTGTGTGAGTCCTGTTCTTCTGTCAGCCAGAAGATGGGGGTGCTGTTTATTTGTTCTCATCCCTGTTGTTCCGCCTCAACCAACAGCCTCTCTGTCTGGTTCTCTGCCATTTGGAGATACACCAAATCCCATTATTCCTGCTCATGGATTATATAGAAAAACAGAGGAGGGAATGATCATGTCCTGCAATCACCTCAGAGTAACAGACAGGATGAGGATCACCTCAGAGTAACAGACAGGATGAGGATCGCCTCAGAGTAAAAGACAAAGATGAGGATCACCTCAGAGTAACAGACAGGATGAGGATCGCCTCAGAGTAACAGACAGGGATGAGGATCGCCTCAGAGTAACAGATAGGGATGAGGATCACCTCAGAGTAACAGACAGGATGAGGATCGCCTCAGAGTAACAGACAGGGATGAGGATCGCCTCCGAGTAACAGACAGGGATGGAGGTGTGTCAGCAGAACATCTGATTTAGAAGGGGCGGGGGTGTTAGAGCTGTTGTGTTGTTTGTGGATGAGGGGGGATATAACATGTTGTTTGACGTGTGTGTGCTACGGGTGATTGCATTCGTACATACATACGGTATATGTGTGTGTGCATCTCGTGGGGCCCCAGTCTTTGCCGTGGGCCTTGAAAGCAGCAGCAGAGATAATGACTCAGATAGATGAAAGAGACAGAGCAAAGACTTTTGCCAGTCCCCCAAAAACATATTGCAGCTCTCTCTCTGTCAGTGTGCTTTTGAACACAACTCTGTAGGGACATTTAGAGAGGTGGAAGAAGATGAGATGGAGAAGGAACAGAAAAGAAACACGTGAAAGAGGAGAGAGAGGAGCATCCTCTCCTCAGCCCTGCATATGGCTACAACAAGGTTTCTCCAACTAGACCTTTCTCCCCCTCTGCTCTCCTGTCCCATTGATCCTGTTTAACCAGAAGGGGACTAGGGTTCCAATTTGGGAACACCCCCCCCCCCCCCCCACGTTCAGCTGGAAGGTGGCGCATGGAACGCAAAAATATTCCTAAAAATATTTAACCTCCACACATTAACAAGTCCAATGGCTCAAATGAAAGATAAACACCTTGTTTATCTACCCAGCAAGTCACATTTCTAAAATGTATGTATGGTTTGACATATTTATGTCAAACCACCACCGAAGACACAGCTAATTTGCATAGCCAAGTTGAAAAAAATATGCAATCAACAAACGCAGGATTAAAAGAAAAATAATGCACTAACCTTTTGAAATCTTCATCAGATGACAGTAATATAACATGTTACACAGTACATCTATGTTTTTTTTCAATAATATGCTATATATATCCATAAATCTCTGTTTACAATGATGCATCGTTCAAAAAATGCTACTCAAATGTCCTGAGAAATGACGATAGCTCCGGCAGATAACGTCAGCTAACAAGGAATACACATCATAAACTTTGACTAAATATGCATGTTCTACATGTATATAGTTAGATACACTTCTTCTGAATGCAATCGCTGTGTTACATTTATTTTTAACGTTACAGGTTTCGTTCACTAGGCTATACTATGAGTCGGCGCTCAAAAAGTAGCATTATGGCTCCTCTATCTTGGAGTCCACAGAAACCCAAATTTACCACATAAATATTCCCTTACAATTGCTGTTCTTCCATCAGAAGACCTGGAAGGAATTATACTTACCAAAAACAGGTTTAGTTTTGCAGTCTGTGTCTTTCGGTTCTGAAACACGACACATTTCGGTTGAAATGTAGCCAAAAGTCAAGTGGATGCGCACCAAAACGTCAAACTTACATATTATATGTCGACTAAACTTATCAAACTAAGTTCATAATCAAGCTTTAACATGTTATAAAGGTGTACAGCAATCGTGAGGACAAACAGAAACGCATGCATTGTATAATCGATCTTGGAAAAAAGACAGGACCGGAGCAGAGCGGGTGTTTTTTCGCGTGACCGAAAGGTTTCGGCCCGCCAAAACTCTCGTGAGCGTGCGATTCTCACAATGAGAAGCCCCATTGAAAGCTGAGATCGCGCTGAAGACAGAGAGACTGTTCCCAGACCTGTAAGTGCTTGGGAAGGGTGGAGGCGATGACGTCAAAGTTGGGCCAACTTTTCTGATGACAAGAGAGAGTTTGGGAGAATGACTGCCCTGAGAGTTCTGCTTTACATACAGACATCATTTAAACGGTTTTAGAAGCTTTAGAGTGTTTTCTATTCATTAATATTTTTTATTTGCATATATTAGCCACTTTTGACCAAAACAAATTATGTTTACTATGGGCACGCAATTACTCCAGTGGGGGCAGTAGACAGCCCTATCCCCAACAGGTTTTAAGCTCATCTGTCTCTTGTACCGCAGCTCTCTGCTCAGGCAAGCTTCCCCAGGGTCATCTAATGGAACAACCCGCAGGTGGTCCGACCCCCAGGATCATCTAATGGAACAACCCGCAGGTGGTCCGACCCCCGGGATCATCTAATGGAACAACCCGCAGGTGGTCCGACCCCCGGGATCATCTAATGGAACAACCTGCAGGTGGTCCGACCCCCGGGGTCATCTAATGGAACAACCCGCAGGTGGTCCGACCCCCGGGGTCATCTAATGGAACAACCCGCAGGTGTTCCGACCACTTTAAGACGTCAGTGCAGTCACAGAGAAGCTGATATACATAACTCCACTCTCCCCCAAAAATCTGTACACAGATGCATTCATGGACCCCTGTCTGCGCCGCTCTCTTGTCCCCCCGTCTGTCACATTGATCCCCTTTAATAAAGGTGAGACAGACCCTCCCCACACAACTCTAGACAGGCTCAAAGAAGAGAGAGAGTTAAAAAGAGGGGATTTTAAAGGAGAGCGTTAAAAGGAGAGCCCAACAGTGTATTCCGAGTGGTTCCACCTGATATAAACATGAGGGTAATTGAGTTGAAGAGACTGAGAGACAGCTAGGTAGAAAGAAAAAGAGGTAGAAAGAGAGATTTTGCTGTCTGAAGGCAGGTAGCCTAGCGTTGGGTTAGTAACCGAAAGTTTGCTTCTTCGAATCTGTCTATGTGCCCTTGAGCAAGGCACTTAACCCTAATTGCTCTGAATAAGAGCGTCTGCTAAATGACTCAAATGTAAATGTAAAGGCTGACATTAGCATGCGTCACTCTTACCAAGCACAGGACTGAGAAAAGTGCTTAAACACCCAGCTATATCTTCAACATGCATGTACAAAAGCACACACACCAGACCAGTGTGTGTACTACCCAGGAGCTTCCTCTCCAGCACTCGATGTCTAACTTTCTTTGTACCACTACCACCATACCTCACGTGTCTGACCCTATTTACTGAACAGGCCTTTGGTGATGAACACACTGTATGAAGTCACGCATCACATTATGAGACTCTGCTATGTTATAATGCCTGTAACAGCTTCTCTAATACCATGCAGACACACCCTCCTAGTCTAAGACAGGCAGATGTGTTCAGGCACTGAGTCCTCCATGTGTAGACTTGTGTGCATGCGTGAGATATGTATTAAGTGGGTGCAGCAGTGCCTGTTAGGAGGAATTTGAAGTGACGGAATCAATGATGGGAGGCTGTGAAATGGAAAATGAAAACTCTTCTCATTACTGCCGTGACAGTTCCAAGAGGCGCTTACACACACACACATATACACACGGTCTCTCTCTCTTTCTCTCACACACACACACACTTGTACATAGTAATTACAGACAAATAAGCAAATAACATCACCCGGAGTCCTCTCCCTCACAGATGTAACCCAAATTGCTGCCAGAGACGTGTGTTAGGTAGATTCAGAGGAATCTGTTCCAGTCACTCACCGTAGTGTTGAAAGGCCTATAGATCACTGAGACCACTCATACCTGGGACCCCACTAGTCGTTGTTCTCTCCGTAACGTTTATAAATCAGGCTTTTGGTATACGTTTATGTTCTTGTTTATAAGGTCTTTATAATGCGCATACCAGTTTGTGGTTTCTGTTATAAAATGCTATGTAGTATTCATAAATACTTTATGAATGCTGTATGTATGTACATAAGGTCAGCAGAAGTATCGTGTTAGCAGGTGTTATTTTGGGTTTCATCAGTTTATAAAGTCACCTTGGAGATAACAGTCATATGGAAAGTACCTAGCCCCACCCCTTTATCCATGTACCTGTCAATCATACCATCTTTTCCACCCACTCTTACTGCAATGACATCACCTTTATGCTAGTCGGCCTCTCGTGAATCTTGTAGTATCGTGTCATTTTGTTGTGTTGTCCAGGCTTAGCTAAGCCCAGATATCTCTCTCTAAAACATTCCTGGGAAAAAAGTTCCATGTGGAAGAAATATCCTCCTTTACAGAAAAAACAAATGAATTTCACATGTGAAGTTAATGTGATAACATGAGACATGTCAAATCAACATGTAATAAATAACATGTGACTACACATGTGAAAGCATGATCTCATGTGAAGTAAATGTGACATCATGGGGATACAAAATGCAATTCCACATGTGAGAGTTAAATTTTCACGTATGGAGGTTTTTTTTACATGTGAATCTGCATGTTAATGAAAGGTGGTGTTGACATGAGAACTGTAAATGTGACACGTGAACAACTGACCTCACGTCTCTTTTTTATACATGTGAACATTTATGCCCAGCATTTCCCATGTGAAAATGTGATTTCACATGTGGTTGTTTTTGTAAGGGAATGACATTGTATGCGGGTTTTAAAGTACCTGGTATGCTGTTAAGCTAAAATAGTGTAAAAAAAATATTGAATCAATGTCAATATGATTACATTTGACTTGATCACTTAGTACTGACTTTTCATTATGACCCCAACTGGGATTTGAACTCACAACCACTGGGTTTAGGGTAGGCTGATCTTTCTGCTGCGCCAAAACGTCTGGAGCATTCCTCTACACATTCATTATCTATAACACATCTCTGTACTTAGCAAAATAGTGCCATCTGCACTGCTATTTTAGTTAATCTGACTATTCTCTCATCATTGATTTCATGTACTTATTTCAGCAATTTGAGGAGTTTTCTGTTTAGTCTGTTGGTGGTGCATATTATTCTGCTTAATGTTATGCCTAAATCACTATGATAAATATAACAACTTTTCTTTGGTGTATTTTTAACTAAGCTGAGATTGACTTTACTTCAGTCCAAAGTGTAGGAATAGAGGTGAAATCAGTCATTGACACAGACATGGTGACGTAGCAGGAAGATGGAAATGCAGTGAGTTCAAATCCCAGGTGATAATAGTTACTGTATAAATAAACATTCACAGTGTGATTATGTATGTCAAAGTGTGTCATATATGTTAAACGCACTGTCTGTGTGTGTATCCTAACGACCAATGTTTGTTTGCAGGGCATCACATCAGAAATCCATATGTAGAAGGTCATGTGATCACGTGAAAATCTCATTATGAAATATCATCACGTGAAGTGGGGCTGGGAATTGCCAAGGACCTCACGATACGATATTATTGCAATACTTATAATACTCATGTGTGATACGATATGTATTGCGATTTGATGTTTCAAACATATTGCTCACTATACAGTGCATTCAGAAAGTATTCAGAACCTCTGACTTTTTCAAAGTTTTGTTACATTACAGCCTTATTCTAAAATGTATTAAATATTTTTTCCCCCTCGTCAATCTACACACAATACCCCATAATGACAAAGCAAAAACAGTTTTTTAGACAATTAAATATCACGTTTACATAAGTGTTCAGAACATTTACTCAGTACATTGTTGAAGCACCTTTGGCAGTGATTAACGCCCTCAGTCTCCTTGGGTATGGCGCTACAAGCTTGGCACACCTGTGGGGAGTTTCTCCCATTCTTCTCTGCAAATCCTCTCAAGCTCTGTCAGGTTGGATGGGGAGCTATTTTCAGGTCTCTCCAGAGATGTTAGATCGGGTTCAAGTCCGGGCTCTGGCTGGGCCTCTCAAGGACATTCAGAGACTTGTCCAGAAGCCACTCCTGCCTTGTTACATTTACATTTAAGTCATTTAGCAGACGCTCTTATCCAGAGCGACTTACAAATTGGTGCATTCACCTTATGACATCCTGTGGAACAGTCACTTTACAATAGTGCATCTAAATCTTAAAGGGGGGGGGGATACTTATCCTATCCTAGGTATTCCTTAAAGAGGTGGGGTTTCAGGTGTCTCCGGAAGGTGGTGATTGACTCCGCTGTCCTCGCGTCGTGAGGGAGTTTGTTCCACCATTGGGGGGCCAGAGCAGCGAACAGTTTTGACTGGGCTGAGCGGGAGCTGTACTTCCTCAGTGGTAGGGAGGCGAGCAGGCCAGAGGTGGATGAACGCAGTGCCCTTGTTTGGGTGTAGGGCCTGATCAGAGCCTGGAGGTACTGAGGTGCCGTTCCCCTCACAGCTCCGTAGGCAAGCACCCTTGTCTTGGCTGTGTGCTTAGGGTCGTTGTCCTGTTGGAAGGAGAACCTTCTCCCCAGTCTGAGGTCCTGAGCACTCTGGAGCAGATTTTTATCATGGATCTCTCTGTACTGCACTCTGTTCGTCTTTCCCTTGATCCTGACTAGTCTCCCAGAATCTGCCGCTGAAAAACATCCCCACAGCATGATGCTGCCACCACCATGCTTCTCTGTAGGGATGGTGCCAGGTTTCCTCCAGACGTGACGCTTGGCATTTAGGCCAAATAGTTTAATCTTTGTTTCATCAGACCAGAGAATCTTTTCTCATGGTCTGACAGTCATTTAGGTGCCTTTTGGTCAACTCCAAGCAGGCTGTCATGTGCCTTTTACTGAGGAGTGGCTTCCGTCTAACCACTACCATAAATGCCTGATTGGTGGAGTGCTGCCGAGGTGGTTGTCCTTCTGGAAGGTTCTCCCATCTCTACAGAGGAACTCTGAAGCTCTGTCAGAGTGACCGTTGGGTTCTTGCTCACCTACCTGACCAAGGCCGTTCTCCCCCGATTGCTCAGTTTGGCCAGGCAACCAGCTCGAGGAAGAGTCTTGATGGTTCCAAACTTCTTCCATTTAAGAATGATGGAGACCACTGTGTTCTTGGGGACCTTCAATGCTGCAGAAAGTGTTTGGTACCCTTCCCCAGATCTGTGCCTCGACACAATCCTGTCCTTCAACCTCTTTGCTTGGTTTTTGCTCTGACATGCACTGTCAACTGGGGGACCTTATATAGACTGGTGTCTGCCTTTCCAAATTATCTCCAATCTATTGAATTTACCTCAGGTGGACTCCAATCAAGTTGTAGAAACATCTCAAGGATGATCAATGGAAACAGATTGCACCTGAGCTCAATTTCGAGTCTCATACAGTAGCAAAGTATCTGAATACTTATGTAACTAAAGTATTTCTGTTTTACATTTTTTTTAAACATTTTTTTTAATTCTAAAAACCTGTTTTTGCTTTTGTCTTTATGGGGTATTGTGTGTAGATTAATGCGGATAAAAATGTATTTAATCCATTTTCGAATCAGGCTGTAACGTAACAAAATTTGGAAAAGTCAAGGGGTCTGAATGCTTTCCGAATGCACCGTATCTCTGCTGCCGAGAGACAAGAGAGCCATGATAAAAACCAGTCATGGAAATAAAAGTGCTCGATCGAGAACAAGCTATAGGAGGGAAAAAATGTGTTTCTGCGCAGGTACAGCCGACTAGCACTAACTAACGCCACCTAACAAGTCAATACTCGGAGTCAGAGTATCGATATATTATCGTCAAAATAATATTGCGATATGTAACTGTCCACATCTTTCCCCCCCCATCACTAATGTGAAGTGTTCCAAAAACACATGGTTCCTTGGTGACCAGTACGAATGAATCAACTCACTACTGTAAGTCGAGCTGGATAATGTAAATGTATGATAAAGTTTCACGTGGAAATGTAACGTGAAATCATGTGGTTTTTCCAAAAGGGCTGTCTCCAGCATGTGATGTATACAATGCAATAAACGGTATGTGTTTTGTGACTTAGCTAAGGAAACACAAGGGAATGATAAACCTCTGGCAAACCATGATGTGGAGATGTTTTCCCAAAGCTGCCCCCTCCTTCTCCTGCAACAATACAACACCCTATTCTAAGGAAAGAGAAAGTGCAGTACACCTGTCTGTACCTTGTGTGTGTGTGTGTGTGTGTGTGTGTGTGTGTGTGTGTGTGTGTGTGGTGTGTGGGTGTGGGTGTGGGTGTGGGTGAGAGAGAGAGTCTGGCCCGGTTCCAGCTGCAGATTGTTAATTAAGTTCTGGTAAGCGGTGCATGCTCCTGCCTTCAGATACACTTCCACTGTTCCTCACACACACACTTCAAAGGCAGCCTCAGCCGCTCACCGCTCCACGCCAGCCAGGATTATTAAGCGATTGAAGAGTCTGATACGGCCTCAAAGAGCCTTCAGCGCTAAGACACTTTTGGCAGGCTGTGCAGGTAGTCCACTTTAAAGTACACACACACACACACACTCTTAAAAATGTTTGTCTACTTTAGACCTGATGGTCTTTCTGTGTGTTAACTTTGTTCTCTCAGAACAGAAACACTATTAATGTGTATTGGATATAAAGTAGATAACTTTATGCATTAGTGTAGGGTTTCCCTGTGGCTTTAGATATATACAGTGTTCTCCTATATTCCCATGAGTTTGTGTGTCGTCTCTGTGGGTTATCATAATGAGTTTGTGTTTCGTCTCTGTGGGTTATCATAATGAGTTTGTGTGTCGTCTCTGTGGGTTATCATAAAGAGTTTGTGTGTCGTCTCTGTGGGTTATCATAAAGAGTTTGTGTGTCGTCTCTGTGGGTTATCATAAAGAGTTTGTGTGTCGTCTCTGTGGGTTATCATAAAGAGTTTGTGTGTCGTCTCTGTGGGTTATCATAAAGAGTGTGTGTCGTCTCTGTGGGTTATCATAAAGAGTTTGTGTGTCGTCTCTGTGGGTTATCATAAAGAGTTTGTGTGTCGTCTCTGTGGGTTATCATAAAGAGTTTGTTTTTCATTAGACTAAAACCGTATGTGTGAAAGCAGACACACGCTTAGCCCAACAGTGGACTTTAATCAGGCTGGAGTCAAAGCAGGAACAGTCTCTATAGCAACAAAGGCAGGCTGGGGGAATGGATGGACGTGTCAGTCTGCCTGTCTGTCAGGTGCAGGAGGAACATTTAGGGCCGACAGTGTTTTTGTTCTCCTGTCTTTTCTTCTCCTTTATTTCTCTTCTGTCGTTCACGCCTGGCTTTGTTCTCTCTCTCTCATCAGCCGGTAAGGCCCCTAGAGAGACAGAGAGACAGACGAGAGACTTTCAAAGCCAAACAGACAGACAGGAAGACATACAAGAGCCGTATCCGTGGTGACGGCTGCCTGTATCCGTGGTGACAGGTGTGTCCATTGGACAGTGGCCCGCTGTTCCTTTGGCGTTTGTCAGGAAGTGTTGGGAGCAGGGCCACGGCGTTGATGGGTTTTTAGGGGTGTGTTTGCTAATACAGAGCATTACAGAGAGTCTGTCTCTTAATATGTCTGTCTGTCTGTCAGTGCCACCAGAAGAGAGCTGATCTGAAAGGGTGATGTTTAGACAGTACTAATCTGTTGTCAGGACTGACCTGTGGAATCTCGCCGGTACTCTGTGCTCGAGTCATCCTGTATTTCAGCAGTTTCAACATTCAGAGAGAAAGAGAGAGGGGAGAGAGAGAGCGAGAGAGAGGGGAGAGGGGGGGAGTGGGAGAGCGAGAGAGAGGGGGGGGGAGAGAGAGAGAGTTAGAACAGAACCAGTCACAGTGGAGGTATAGAAAGACCAGACTGACACTGAACCTGTACAGACATGTCTGTGACATCAGAGCTATATAAAGTTGATGTTGAGGTGATATCTACATATTTATCTCACAGTGCTCTGTACCCTCTCCGTGATGAGTCATTATGTAGAGATAGTAATTGGTTGCTTATTGTGAAATGTCTTATCTATGTGTGGTTCTAGTTGGCTGTTAATGACCTTTCCAAGTGGACGAAGAATAAAACCCAGAATGCACAAGTCAAAAACACTGCTGTCTGTCTGTCCTTCTGTCTGTCTGCCTTTATCACATTTTGTCTGTCTGCCTTTATCACATTTTGTCTGTCTGTCAATCTGTCCTTCCGTCTGTCTGTCTGTCCATCTCTGTTTCCATCTGTCTGTCCGTCTGCCTTTAACACTTTGTGTCTGTTGGTCTGTATGTTCTTCCTCCATGTTGTGTCTGTATGTTCTTCCTCCATGTTGTGTCTGTTGGTCTGTATGTTCTTCCTCCATGTTGTGTCTGTATGTTCTTCCTCCATGTTGTGTCTGTTGGTCTGTATGTTCTTCCTCCATGTTGTGTCTGTTGGTCTGTATGTTCTTCCTCCATGTTGTGTCTGTATGTTCTTCCTCCATGTTGTGTCTGTTGGTCTGTATGTTCTTCCTCCATGTTGTGTCTGTTGGTCTGTATGTTCTTCCTCCATGTTGTGTCTGTTGGTCTGTATGTTCTTCCTCCATGTTGTGTCTGTTGGTCTGTATGTTCTTCCTCCATGTTGTATCTGTATGTTCTTCCTCCATGTTGTGTCTGTATGTTCTTCCTCCATGTTGTGTCTGTTGGTCTGTATGTTCTTCCTCCATGTTGTGTCTGTATGTTCTTCCTCCATGTTGTGTCTGTTGGTCTGTATGTTCTTCCTCCATGTTGTGTCTGTTGGTCTGTATGTTCTTCCTCCATGTTGTGTCTGTATGTTCTTCCTCCATGTTGTGTCTGTATGTTCTTCCTCCATGTTGTGTCTGTATGTTCTTCCTCCATGTTGTGTCTGTATGTTCTTCCTCCATGTTGTGTCTGTATGTTCTTCCTCCATGTTGTGTCTGTATGTTCTTCCTCCATGTTGTGTCTGTATGTTCTTCCTCCATGTTGTGTCTGTTGGTCTGTATGTTCTTCCTCCATGTTGTGTCTGTATGTTCTTCCTCCATGTTGTTTCTGTTGGTCTGTATGTTCTTCCTCCATGTTGTGTCTGTTGGTCTGTATGTTCTTCCTCTATGTTGTGTCTGTTGGTCTGTATGTTCTTCCTCCATGTTGTGTCTGTATGTTCTTCCTCTATGTTGTGTCTGTTGGTCTGTATGTTCTTCCTCCATGTTGTGTCTGTATGTTCTTCCTCTGTTGTGTCTGTTGGTCTGTATGTTCTTCCTCCATGTTGTGTCTGTATGTTCTTCCTCCATGTTGTGTCTGTTGGTCTGTATGTTCTTCCTCCATGTTGTGTCTGTTGGTCTGTATGTTCTTCCTCCATGTTGTGTCTGTTGGTCTGTATGTTCTTCCTCCATGTTGTGTCTGTATGTTCTTCCTCCATGTTGTGTCTGTTGGTCTGTATGTTCTTCCTCCATGTTGTGTCTGTTGGTCTGTATGTTCTTCCTCCATGTTGTGTCTGTTGGTCTGTATGTTCTTCCTCCATGTTGTGTCTGTTGGTCTGTATGTTCTTCCTCCATGTTGTATCTGTATGTTCTTCCTCCATGTTGTGTCTGTATGTTCTTCCTCCATGTTGTGTCTGTTGGTCTGTATGTTCTTCCTCCATGTTGTGTCTGTATGTTCTTCCTCCATGTTGTGTCTGTTGGTCTGTATGTTCTTCCTCCATGTTGTGTCTGTATGTTCTTCCTCCATGTTGTGTCTGTTGGTCTGTATGTTCTTCCTCCATGTTGTGTCTGTTGGTCTGTATGTTCTTCCTCCATGTTGTGTCTGTTGGTCTGTATGTTCTTCCTCCATGTTGTATCTGTATGTTCTTCCTCCATGTTGTATCTGTATGTTCTTCCTCCATGTTGTGTCTGTATGTTCTTCCTCCATGTTGTGTCTCCCCTGTCCCAGTTTCCTTCTGTTTTTCCCTGATAATTGGCAGCCGTGGCTGATTTCTCCCCCTCTTCCTGTTAAGTGATGAATGGTTGGCAGGGCATCAGAGGGAGCGGTGTGCCCCCGGGCCACTCACTGGCTGCTGCTGCCACAGGGGCGTGGAGCCTGGCACTGTGCCCAGAGTAACGCCAGCCCAGCGACATGCAGGCAGGGGACACTGCCAAGAGACAGGGGTCAACGGCTGTGTGTGTGTGTGTATGTGTGTGTGTGTGTACTTCCTACAAACAGGTCCAATTTCAAACCTCACTGTCTTACTCTCTCTTTCCCTCTATGTCTTGTGTGTGTCTGCATGCAAATCTCTTACTCTCTCTTTCCCTCTCTCCACTTTGTGATGCAGACGAACACCAGGCTAAAGCAGATTGAGAAGGAATACAGTCAGAAGCTTGCCAAGTCTGCTCAGGTAAACACTTCTCTTTTCCTGTTTTTGGCCTTCTTTTTTGGAAGATTTGTTGGAAGAAAAAAAAAGCACACAAACGTTCAGGAGCTGTGAGAAACAATATACACTCCCCCCTTCCCTCCCTGCTTTAACACAAATACACACACACACACTTTTACAACACACACATATATACCACACACCAAGTTTAACGTAATGCTGCAGACAAATTCATCTACATGTTTAAATGTCTACCCTCTACCTCCTAGGTTTTTTCTTTCTTTCATCTCTCTTTCTATCTCTCTCTCTCTCTCTCTCTCTCTCTCTGTCGCCATGACGTCAGGGGTGTTGTTCGTTCTCCCCCTCTCTTTCTCTCTCCCGCTCCCCTTCCCTGGCCATGACGTCAGGGGTGTTGTTCGTTCTCTCCCTCTCTTTCTCTCTCCCCTCCCGCTCCCTGGCCATGACGTCAGGGGTGTTGTTCTCCCCCCTCTCTTTCTCTCTCCCGCTCCCCTTCCCTGGCCATGACGTCAGGGGTGTTGTTCGTTCTCCCCCCTCTTTCTCTCTCCCGCTCCCCTTCCCCCATGACGTCAGGGGTGTTGTTCGTTCTCCCCCCTCTCTTTCTCTCTCCCGCTCCCCTTCCCTGGCCATGACGTCAGGGGTGTTGTTCGTTCTCCCCCCTCTCTTTCTCTCTCCCGCTCCCCTTCCCTGGCCATGACGTCAGGGGTGTTGTTCGTTCTCTCTCTCCCCTTCCCTGGCCATGATGTCAGGGGTGTTGTTCGTTCTCCCCCTCTCTTTCTCTCCCCCTCCCGCTCCCCTTCCCTGGCCATGACGTCAGGGGTGTTGTTCGTTCTCCCCCCCTCTTTCTCTCCCCCGCTCCCCTTCCCTGGCCATGACGTCAGGGGTGTTGTTCGTTCTCCTCCCCTCTCTTTCTCTCTCCCGCTCCCCTTCCCTGGCCATGATGTCAGGGGTGTTGTTCGTTCTCCTCCCTTCTCTTTCTCTCTCCCCTCCCGCTCCCCTTCCCTGGCCATGATGTCAGGGGTGTTGTTCGTTCTCCTCCCCTCTCTTTCTCTCTCCCCTCCCGCTCCCCTTCCCTGGCCATGACGTCAGGGGTGTTGTTCGTTCTCCCCCCTCTCTCTCTCTCTCCCCGCTCCCCTTCCCTGGCCATGACCCCGTTCTCCTCCCCTTCCCTGGCCTCCCCTTCCCTGGCCATGATGTCAGGGGTGTTGTTCGTTCTCCTCCCCTCTCTTTCTCTCTCCCCTCCCGCTCCCCTTCCCTGGCCATGACGTCAGGGGTGTTGTTCGTTCTCCTCCCCTCTCTTTCTCTCCCCCGCTCCCCTTCCCTGGCCATGACGTCAGGGGTGTTGTTCGTTCTCCTCCCCTCTCTTTCTCTCTCCCGCTCCCCTTCCCTGGCCATGACGTCAGGGGTGTTGTTCGTTCTCCCCCCTCTCTTTCTCTCCCCCGCTCCCCTTCCCTGGCCATGACGTCAGGGGTGTTGTTCGTTCTCCTCCCCTCTCTTTCTCTCTCCCCTCCCGCTCCCCTTCCCTGGCCATGATGTCAGGGGTGTTGTTCGTTCTCCTCCCCTCTTTCTCTCTCCCTCCCGCTCCCCTTCCCTGGCCATGACGTCAGGGGTGTTGTTCGTTCTCCTCCCCTCTCTTTCTCTCTCCCGCTCCCCTTCCCCGGCCATGATGTCAGGGGTGTTGTTCGTTCTCCTCCCCTCTCTTTCTCTCTCCCTCCCGCTCCCCTTCCCTGGCCATGACGTCAGGGGTGTTGTTCGTTCTCCCCCCTCTCTTTCTCTCCCCCGCTCCCCTTCCCTGGCCATGACGTCAGGGGTGTTGTTCGTTCTCCTCCCCTCTCTTTCTCTCTCCCCTCCCGCTCCCCTTCCCTGGCCATGATGTCAGGGGTGTTGTTCGTTCTCCTCCCCTCTCTTTCTCTCTCCCTCCCGCTCCCCTTCCCTGGCCATGACGTCAGGGGTGTTGTTCGTTCTCCTCCCCTCTCTTTCTCTCTCCCGCTCCCCTTCCCCGGCCATGATGTCAGGGGTGTTGTTCGTTCTCCTCCCCTCTCTTTCTCTCTCCCCTCCCGCTCCCCTTCCCTGGCCATGACGTCAGGGGTGTTGTTCGTTCCCCTCCCCTCTCTTTCTCTCTCCCCTCCCGCTCCCCTTCCCTGGCCATGATGTCAGGGGTGTTGTTCGTTCTCCTCCCCTCTCTTTCTCTCTCCCCTCCCGCTCCCCGTCCCTGGCCATGACGTTAGGGGTGTTGTTCGTTCTCCTCCCCTCTCTTTCTCTCTCCCTCTCCCCTTCCCTGGCCATGACGTCAGGGGTGTTGTTTGTTCTCCCCCCCCTCTTTCTCTCACCCGCTCCCCTTCCCTGGCCATGATGTCAGCAGGGGTGTTGTTCGTTCTCACCCCCTCTCTTTCTCTCTCCCCTCCCGCTCCCCTTCCCTGGCCATGACGTCAGGGGTGTTGTTCGTTCTCCCCCCTCTTTTTCTCTCACCCGCTCCCCTTCCCTGGCCATGATGTCAGGGGTGTTGTTCGTTCTCCTCCCCTCTCTTTCTCTCTCCCCTCCCGCTCCCCTTCCCTGGCCATGACGTTAGGGGTGTTGTTCGTTCTCCTCCCCTCTCTTTCTCTCTCCCGCTCCCCTTCCCTGGCCATGACGTCAGGGGTGTTGTTCGTTCTCTCCCCTCTCTTTCTCTCTCCTACTCCCCTTCCCTGGCCATGACGTCAGGGGTGTTGTTCGTTCTCCCCCCCTCTCTTTCTCTCTCCCGCTCCCCTTCCCTGGCCATGACGTCAGGGGTGTTGTTCGTTCTCTCCCCTCTCTTTCTCTCTCCCGCTCCCCTTCCCTGGCCATGACGTCAGGGGTGTTGTTCGTTCTCCCCCCCTCTCTTTCTCTCTCCCGCTCCCCTTCCCTGGCCATGACGTCAGGGGTGTTGTTCGTTCTCCCCCCCTCTCTTTCTCTCTCCCGCTCCCCTTCCCTGGCCATGACGTCAGGGGTGTTGTTCGTTCTCCCCCCCTCTCTTTCTCTCTCCCGCTCCCCTTCCCTGGCCATGACGTCAGGGGTGTTGTTCGTTCTCCTCCCCTCTCTTTCTCTCTCCCCTCCCGCTCCCCTTCCCTGGCCATGACGTCAGGGGTGTTGTTCGTTCTCCCCTTCCCTGGCCATGATGTCAGGGGTGTTGTTCGTTCTCCTCCCCTCTCTTTCTCTCTCCCCTCCCGCTCCCCTTCCCTGGCCATGACGTCAGGGGTGTTGTTCGTTCTCCTCCCCTCTCTTTCTCTCTCCCACTCCCCTTCCCTGGCCATGATGTCAGGGGTGTTGTTCGTTCTCCTCCCCTCTCTTTCTCTCTCCCCTCCCGCTCCCCTTCCCTGGCCATGATGTCAGGGGTGTTGTTCGTTCTCCTCCCCTCTCTTTCTCTCTCCCCTCCCGCTCCCCTTCCCTGGCCATGACGTCAGGGGTGTTGTTTGTTCTCCCCCCCTCTTTCTCTCACCCGCTCCCCTTCCCTGGCCATGATGTCAGCAGGGGTGTTGTTCGTTCTCTCCCCTCTCTTTCTCTCTCCCCTCCCGCTCCCCTTCCCTGGCCATGATGTCAGGGGTGTTGTTCGTTCTCCCCCTCTTTTTCTCTCCCTCCCGCTCCCCTTCCCTGGCCATGATGTCAGGGGTGTTGTTCGTTCTCCTCCCCTCTCTTTCTCTCTCCCGCTCCCCTTCCCTGGCCATGATGTCAGGGGTGTTGTTCGTTCTCCTCCCCTCTCTTTCTCTCTCCCGCTCCCCTTCCCTGGCCATGACGTCAGGGGTGTTGTTCGTTCTCCTCCCCTCTCTTTCTCTCTCCTCCCGCTCCCCTTCCCTGGCCATGACGTCAGGGGTGTTGTTCGTTCTCCCCTCTCTTTTCTCTCTCCCGCTCCCCTTCCCTGGCCATGACGTCAGGGGTGTTGTTCGTTCTCCCCCTCTCTTTCTCTCTCCCGCTCCCCTTCCCTGGCCATGACGTCAGCAGGGGTGTTGTTCGTTCTCCCCCTCTCTTTCTCTCTCCCGCTCCCCTTCCCTGGCCATGACGTCAGGGGTGTTGTTCGTTCTCCCCCTCTCTTTCTCTCTCCCGCTCCCCTTCCCTGGCCATGACGTCAGGGGTGTTGTTCGTTCTCCCCCTCTCTTTCTCTCTCCCGCTCCCCTTCCCTGGCCATGACGTCAGGGGTGTTGTTCGTTCTCCCCCCTCTCTTTCTCTCTCCCCTCCCGCTCCCCTTCCCTGGCCATGACGTCAGGGGTGTTGTTCGTTCTCCTCCCCTCTCTTTTCTCTCTCTCCCCTTCCCTGGCCATGATGTCAGGGGTGTTGTTCGTTCTCCTCCCCTCTCTTTCTCTCTCCCTCCCGCTCCCCTTCCCTGGCCATGATGTCAGGGGTGTTGTTCGTTCTCCTCCCCTCTCTTTCTCTCTCCCTCCCGCTCCCCTTCCCTGGCCATGATGTCAGGGGTGTTGTTCGTTCTCCCCCTCTCTTTCTCTCTCCCGCTCCCCTTCCCTGGCCATGATGTCAGGGGTGTTGTTCGTTCTCCCCCTCTCTTTCTCTCTCCCGCTCCCCTTCCCTGGCCATGACGTCAGGGGTGTTGTTCGTTCTCCCCCTCTCTTTCTCTCTCCCGCTCCCCTTCCCTGGCCATGACGTCAGGGGTGTTGTTCGTTCTCCTCCCTCTCTTTCTCTCTCCCCTCCCCTTCCCTGGCCATGACGTCAGGGGTGTTGTTCGTTCTCCCCCTCTCTTTCTCTCCCCGCTCCCCTTCCCTGGCCATGACGTCAGGGGTGTTGTTCGTTCTCCCCCTCTCTTTCTCTCTCCCTCCCGCTCCCCTTCCCTGGCCATGACGTCAGGGGTGTTGTTCGTTCTCCTCCCCTCTCTTTCTCTCTCCCTCCCGCTCCCCTTCCCTGGCCATGACGTCAGGGGTGTTGTTCGTTCTCCCCCCTCTCTTTCTCTCTCCCGCTCCCCTTCCCTGGCCATGACGTCAGGGGTGTTGTTCGTTCTCCTCCCCTCTCTTTCTCTCTCCCCTCCCGCTCCCCTTCCCTGGCCATGACGTCAGGGGTGTTGTTCGTTCCCCTCCCCCTCTCTTTCTCTCTCCCCTCTCCTCTCTCCCCTTCCCTGGCCATGACGTCAGGGGTGTTGTTCGTTCTCCCCCCTCTTTCTCTCTCTCCCGCTCCCCTTCCCTGGCCATGACGTCAGGGGTGTTGTTCGTTCTCCTCCCCTCTCTTTCTCTCTCCCGCTCCCCTTCCCTGGCCATGATGTCAGGGGTGTTGTTCGTTCTCCCCCCCTCTCTTTCTCTCTCCCCTCCCGCTCCCCTTCCCTGGCCATGATGTCAGGGGTGTTGTTCGTTCTCCCCCTCTCTTTCTCTCTCCCTCCCGCTCCCCTTCCCTGGCCATGACGTCAGGGGTGTTGTTCGTTCTCCTCCCCTCTCTTTCTCTCTCCCGCTCCCCTTCCCTGGCCATGACGTCAGGGGTGTTGTTCGTTCTCCCCCCTCTCTTTCTCTCTCCCGCTCCCCTTCCCTGGCCATGACGTCAGGGGTGTTGTTCGTTCTCCTCCCCTCTCTTTCTCTCTCCCCTCCCGCTCCCCTTCCCTGGCCATGACGTCAGGGGTGTTGTTCGTTCTCCTCCCCTCTCTTTCTCTCTCCCGCTCCCCTTCCCTGGCCATGACGTCAGGGGTGTTGTTCGTTCTCCCCCTCTCTTTCTCTCTCCCGCTCCCCTTCCCTGGCCATGACGTCAGGGGTGTTGTTCGTTCTCCCCCTCTCTTTCTCTCTCCCGCTCCCCTTCCCTGGCCATGACGTCAGGGGTGTTGTTCGTTCTCCCCCCTCTCTTTCTCTCTCCCGCTCCCCTTCCCTGGCCATGACGTCAGGGGTGTTGTTCGTTCTCCCCCCCTCTCTTTCTCTCTCCCGCTCCCCTTCCCTGGCCATGACGTCAGGGGTGTTGTTCGTTCTCCCCCTCTCTTTCTCTCTCCCTCCCGCTCCCCTTCCCTGGCCACGTCAGGGGTGTTCGTTCTCCCCTTCCCTGGCCATGATGTCAGGGGTGTTGTTCGTTCTCCCCCTCTCTTTCTTTCTCCCCTCCCGCTCCCCTTCCCTGGCCATGACGTCAGGGGTGTTGTTCGTTCTCCCCCTCTCTTTCTCTCCCCCGCTCCCCTTCCCTGGCCATGACGTCAGGGGTGTTGTTCGTTCTCCTCCCTCTCTTTCTCTCTCCCCCTCCCCTTCCCTGGCCATGACGTCAGGGGTGTTGTTCGTTCTCCTCCCCTCTCTTTCTCTCTCCCCTCCCGCTCCCCTTCCCTGGCCATGATGTCAGGGGTGTTGTTCGTTCTCCTCCCTCTCTTTCTCTCTCCCCTCCCGCTCCCCTTCCCTGGCCATGACGTCAGGGGTGTTGTTCGTTCTCCTCCCCTCTCTTTCTCTCTCCCGCTCCCCTTCCCTGGCCATGACGTCAGGGGTGTTGTTCGTTCTCCCCCCTCTTCTCTCCCCCGCTCCCCTTCCCTGGCCATGACGTCAGGGGTGTTGTTCGTTCTCCTCCCCTCTCTTTCTCTCTCCCCTCCCGCTCCCCTTCCCTGGCCATGATGTCAGGGGTGTTGTTCGTTCTCCCCCTCTCTTTCTCTCTCCCTCCCGCTCCCCTTCCCTGGCCATGACGTCAGGGGTGTTGTTCGTTCTCCTCCCCCTCTCTTTCTCTCTCCCGCTCCCCTTCCCTGGCCATGATGTCAGGGGTGTTGTTCGTTCTCCCCCCTCTCTTTTCTCTCCCCTCCCGCTCCCCTTCCCTGGCCATGACGTCAGGGGTGTTGTTCGTTCTCCTCCCTCTCTTTCTCTCCCCTCCCGCTCCCCTTCCCTGGCCATGATGTCAGGGGTGTTGTTCGTTCTCCTCCCCTCTCTTTCTCTCTCCCCTCCCGCTCCCCTTCCCTGGCCATGACGTCAGGGGTGTTGTTCGTTCTCCTCCCCTCTCTTTCTCTCTCCCGCTCCCCTTCCCTGGCCATGACGTCAGGGGTGTTGTTCGTTCTCCCCCCTCTCTTTCTCTCCCCTCCCGCTCCCCTTCCCTGGCCATGATGTCGTCAGGGGTGTTGTTCGTTCTCCTCCCCTCTCTTTCTCTCTCCCCTCCCGCTCCCCTTCCCTGGCCATGACGTCAGGGGTGTTGTTCGTTCTCCCCCCTCTTTCTCTCTCACCCGCTCCCCTTCCCCTGGCCATGATGTCAGGGGTGTTGTTCGTTCTCCTCCCCCTCTCTTTCTCTCTCCCCTCCCGCTCCCCTTCCCTGGCCATGACGTCAGGGGTGTTGTTCGTTCTCCTCCCCCTCTCTTTCTCTCTCCCGCTCCCCTTCCCTGGCCATGACGTCAGGGGTGTTGTTCGTTCTCCCCTCTCTTTCTCTCTCCCGCTCCCCTTCCCTGGCCATGACGTCCGTTCCCTCCCTCTCTTTCTCTCTCCCGCTCCCCTTCCCTGGCCATGATGTCAGGGGTGTTGTTCGTTCTCCTCCCCCTCTTTCTCTCTCCCCTCCCGCTCCCCTTCCCTGGCCATGACGTCAGGGGTGTTGTTCGTTCTCCTCCCCCCTCTCTTTTCTCTCTCCCGCTCCCCTTCCCTGGCCATGATGTCAGGGGTGTTGTTCGTTCTCCCCCTCTCTTTCTCTCTCCCCTCCCGCTCCCCTTCCCTGGCCATGACGTTAGGGGTGTTGTTCGTTCTCCTCCCCTCTCTTTCTCTCTCCCGCTCCCCTTCCCTGGCCATGACGTCAGGGGTGTTGGTTCTCCCCCCTCTTTCTCTCACCCGCTCCCCTTCCCTGGCCATGATGTCAGGGGTGTTGTTCGTTCTCCCCTCTCTTTCTCTCTCCCCTCCCGCTCCCCTTCCCTGGCCATGACGTCAGGGGTGTTGTTCGTTCTCCCCCTCTCTTTCTCTCTCCCGCTCCCCTTCCCTGGCCATGACGTCAGGGGTGTTGTTCGTTCTCTCCCCTCTCCTTCTCTCTCCCTCCCGCTCCCCTTCCCTGGCCATGACGTCAGGGGTGTTGTTCGTTCTCCCCCCTCTCTTTCTCTCTCCCGCTCCCCTTCCCTGGCCATGACGTCAGGGGTGTTGTTCGTTCTCTCCCCTCTCTTTCTCTCTCCCTCTCCCCTTCCCTGGCCATGACGTCAGGGGTGTTGTTCGTTCTCCCCCTCTCTTTCTCTCTCCCGCTCCCCTTCCCTGGCCATGACGTCAGGGGTGTTGTTCGTTCTCCCCCCTCTCTTTCTCTCTCCCGCTCCCCTTCCCTGGCCATGACGTCAGGGGTGTTGTTCGTTCTCCCCCTCTCTTTCTCTCTCCCGCTCCCCTTCCCTGGCCATGACGTCAGGGGTGTTGTTCGTTCTCCCCCTCTCTTTCTCTCTCCCGCTCCCCTTCCCTGGCCATGACGTCAGGGGTGTTGTTCGTTCTCCTCCCCCTCTCTTTCTCTCCCCTCCCGCTCCCCTTCCCTGGCCATGACGTCAGGGGTGTTGTTCGTTCTCCCCCCCTTTCTCTCTCCCGCTCCCCTTCCCTGGCCATGATGTCAGGGGTGTTGTTCGTTCTCCTCCCCTCTCTTTTCTCTCTCTCCCCTTCCCTCCCGCTCCCCTTCCCTGGCCATGACGTCAGGGGTGTTGTTCGTTCTCCCCCTCTCTTTCTCTCCCCCCGCTCCCCTTCCCTGGCCATGACGTCAGGGGTGTTGTTCGTTCTCCCCCCTCTCTTTCTCTCTCCCACTCCCCTTCCCTGGCCATGATGTCAGGGGTGTTGTTCGTTCTCCTCCCCTCTCTTTCTCTCTCTCCTCCCGCTCCCCTTCCCTGGCCATGATGTCAGGGGTGTTGTTCGTTCTCCTCCCCTCTCTTTCTCTCTCCCTCCCGCTCCCCTTCCCTGGCCATGATGTCAGGGGTGTTGTTCGTTCTCCTCCCTCTCTTTCTCTCTCCCCTCCCGCTCCCCTTCCCTGGCCATGACGTCAGGGGTGTTGTTCGTTCTCCTCCCCTCTCTTTCTCTCTCCCGCTTCCCTTCCCTGGCCATGACGTCAGGGGTGTTGTTCGTTCTCCCCCTCTCTTTCTCTCCCCGCTCCCCTTCCCTGGCCATGACGTCAGGGGTGTTGTTCGTTCTCCTCCCCTCTCTTTCTCTCTCCCCTCCCGCTCCCCTTCCCTGGCCATGATGTCAGGGGTGTTGTTCGTTCTCCTCCCCTCTCTTTCTCTCTCCCGCCCGCTCCCCTTCCCTGGCCATGACGTCAGGGGTGTTGTTCGTTCTCCTCCCCTCTCTTTCTCTCTCCCGCTCCCCTTCCCCGGCCATGATGTCTGGGGTGTTGTTCGTTCTCCTCCCCTCTCTTTCTCTCTCCCCTCCCGCTCCCCTTCCCTGGCCATGACGTCAGGGGTGTTGTTCGTTCCCCTCCCCTCTCTTTCTCTCTCCCCTCCCGCTCCCCTTCCCTGGCCATGATGTCAGGGGTGTTGTTCGTTCTCCTCCTCCCCTCTCTTTCTCTCTCCCCTCCCGCTCCCCGTCCCTGGCCATGACGTTAGGGGTGTTGTTCGTTCTCCCCCCCTCTTTCTCTCACCCGCTCCCCTTCCCTGGCCATGATGTCAGCAGGGGTGTTGTTCGTTCTCCCCCCCTCTCTTTCTCTCTCCCCTCCCGCTCCCCTTCCCTGGCCATGACGTCAGGGGTGTTGTTCGTTCTCCCCCTCTCTTTCTCTCTCCCGCTCCCCTTCCCTGGCAATGACGTCAGGGGTGTTGTTCGTTCTCCTCCCCTCTCTTTCTCTCTCCCTCCCGCTCCCCTTCCCTGGCCATGACGTCAGGGGTGTTGTTCGTTCTCCCCCTCTCTTTCTCTCTCCCGCTCCCCTTCCCTGGCCATGACGTCAGGGGTGTTGTTCGTTCTCCTCCCCTCTCTTTCTCTCTCCCCTCCTGCTCCCCTTCCCTGGCCATGACGTTAGGGGTGTTGTTCGTTCTCCTCCCCTCTCTTTCTCTCTCCCGCTCCCCTTCCCTGGCCATGACGTCAGGGGTGTTGTTCGTTCTCCCCCCCTCTCTTTCTCTCTCCCCTCCCGCTCCCCTTCCCTGGCCATGACGTTAGGGGTGTTGTTCGTTCTCCTCCCCTCTCTTTCTCTCTCCCGCTCCCCTTCCCTGGCCATGACGTCAGGGGTGTTGTTCGTTCTCCCCCTCTCTTTCTCTCTCCCGCTCCCCTTCCCTGGCCATGACGTCAGGGGTGTTGTTCGTTCTCCCCCCTCTCTTTCTCTCTCCCGCTCCCCTTCCCTGGCCATGATGTCAGGGGTGTTGTTCGTTCTCCCCCTCTCTTTCTCTCTCCCGCTCCCCTTCCCTGGCCATGATGTCAGGGGTGTTGTTCGTTCTCCCCCTCTTTCTCTCTCCCGCTCCCCTTCCCTGGCCATGATGTCAGGGGTGTTGTTCGTTCTCCCCCTCTCTTTCTCTCTCCCGCTCCCCTTCCCTGGCCATGATGTCAGGGGTGTTGTTCGTTCTCCCCCTCTCTTTCTCTCTCCCGCTCCCCTTCCCTGGCCATGATGTCAGGGGTGTTGTTCGTTCCCCCCCCCTCTTTCTCTCTCCCGCTCCCCTTCCCTGGCCATGATGTCAGGGGTGTTGTTCGTTCCCCGCTCCCCTTCCCTGGCCATGATGTCAGGGGTGTTGTTCGTTCTCCCCCCCTCTTTCTCTCTCCCGCTCCCCTTCCCTGGCCATGACGTCAGGGGTGTTGTTCGTTCTCCTCCCCTCTCTTTCTCTCTCCCGCTCCCCTTCCCTGGCCATGATGTCAGGGGTGTTGTTCACTCTCCCCCCCTCTCTTTCTCTCTCCCCTCCCGCTCCCCTTCCCTGGCCATGACGTCAGGGGTGTTGTTTGAAGGTTCTCCTCTCTGACCAGGACCATATGTTTAACATTAAACCTAATCTCCTCAGACTGAGAGCAGTTAAAGCCAGAGGAACTCACCTCTCTGTTCATGAATCAAAACCACCAGGCCATTCCTCCTCTTCTCCATTCTTCCCCCCATTCTACCCTTTCTCTCTCGTCTCGCTCTGTTTGGACATGTGGGAGGCTTTAAAGCTACAGTCTGAGATTTGTTTTTTAAGCAAAAATATAAAGAATTGAAATGACCGTTGAAAAGATTCCCAGATTTCAGACTGTGGCTTCAAAGTGCCTTTTAGCTGGGCAGTATAAAACATTTAAAAATAAACACAAGTCACTGTTTTTATGTTTGAAAACAAAGAAGATTAGATCTATCCTAATCTGAAATATAGGGGTGAAATATCATATTCCATCACAGGCTTTAATTGCTAAATCATGACCTTAGAAGAAACTATTTTTGTCTTTCTCTCTCTTTTTTCAATCCCCCTGTTTTGGGTCACTTTTGACGGCGACAGCGTTGAGTTGAAAGCGAGGTTGACAAGCAGAGATGTTGTGACTAAACAGGAGCTTATGAAGTTGCACAATGCCCCCGACATGAAACGTGTCTCGGGTGGTAGTTGAAAGTTCACTCTGTGTTAACTCGTCTTTGCTATGTGGCGAGGTAAAGTTTCCGTCAACAGAGGCTGCAAAAGATGAATCCTCTGTTTTGAAGGGGTGCAACTAACGCTCGCACGAGTTCAACTTAACACCCTTCCTCTGCATTCTGTTGCTGAAAACCCCAGTTCCATGTGTTCGACAATGACTGAACCCAACGCTCGAAGGACATTACACATGCATGTGTTTATTTCTAAGATAAGAGGACGTCTACCCACCATAACGCTCGAAGGACATTACACATGCATGTGTTTATTTCTAAGATAAGAGGACGTCTACCCACCATAACGCTCGAAGGACATTACACATGCATGTGTTTATTTCTAAGATAAGAGGACGTCTACCCACCATAACGCTCAAAGGACATTACACATGCATGTGTTTATTTCTAAGATAAGAGGAAGTCTACCCACCATAACGCTCGAAGGACATTACACATGCATGTGTTTATTTCTAAGTTAAGAGGACGTCTACCCACCATAACGCTCGAAGGACATTACACATGCATGTGTTTATTTCTAAGATAAGAGGAAGTCTACCCACCCGAAGGACATTACACATGCATGTGTTTATTTCTAAGATAAGAGGAACGCTCGAAGGACATTACACATGCATGTGTTTATTTCTAAGATAAGAGGAAGTCTACCCACCATAACGCTCGAAGGACATTACACATGCATGTGTTTATTTCTAAGATAAGAGGACGTCTACCCACCATAACGCTCGAAGGACATTACACATGCATGTGTTTATTTCTAAGATAAGAGGACGTCTACCCACCATAACGCTCGAAGGACATTACACATGCATGTGTTTATTTCTAAGATAAGAGGACGTCTACCCACCATAACGCTCGAAGGACATTACACATGCATGTGTTTATTTCTAAGTTAAGAGGACGTCTACCCACCATAACGCTCAAAGGACATTACACATGCATGTGTTTATTTCTAAGATAAGAGGACGTCTACCCACCATAACGCTCGAAGGACATTACACATGCATGTGTTTATTTCTAAGTTAAGAGGACATCTACCCACCATATTAAAGCACACTATCTGTTGGTATTTGTAGCATGTGTTAGCTGCTTGACTTTCAAAGGTGTTGTGTAGGGACTAAATAGGTTTTAATGCATAGGAGCCCTGGGGGCAACTGGATCGAATGTAAACAGAGGGCCTTTGAACCTTGGAGGCTGCCCTCACTGTGTAACCCCTAAGTGTCTGTCAGAGGTCATCGATCTCTCTCGCAGGGAGAGCACTGCAGCATGGGTAGTAGTATCCCAATTAAAACAGAGCAAGCCGCCATACATTATCCTGAGGGCACTAGGGTAGACGCATGCAGTGTGGATGCACGCACACACAACACGCACACACACAGTGTGAACAAACACACACTCATACAACACACACACACACACACAGGGTCCTTTGAGCTTCGATAATTAGCGTCTCTGAAATCCGGGCCGCTTAATCGTCTTGCTGAGCGTGGCCTTCCTGAGTGACCTCTGAACCCAGCCCCGGTTTGTTTCTCTTCTCTGGTTAATGATGAGGCAACAGTGGGGGTCCCCGGGAGCTCCCCCAGCCCTTTATCTCAACACTGCTTCTGGTTGAACATGGGAAAGGCTTGTAATAACAAGATGAATCCAGTTAGGAGCAGGAAACACATCTTTACTACTATTATTATTATTTCATGCATAGAAGTACTTAACATCCTAGTAGAATCAGGCAATAACTGAAAGATAAGTGATGTAAATGACAATCATGCCCTTCTGGGTGTTATGTAACTATTTGTTGCTTCTGATCTGGGATTAGTTCACTTTCTTCTGGTTCTTGTTAAGGCCCTAGTGAGTTCATTGTTAAGGCCCTAGTGAGTTCATTGTTAAGGCCCTAGTGAGTTCATTGTTAAGGCCCTAGTGAGTTCATTGTTAAGGCCCTAGTGAGTTCATTGTTAAGGCCCTAGTGAGTTCATTGTTAAGGCCCAAGTGAGTTCATTGTTAAGGCCCTAGTGAGTTCATTGTTAAGGCCCTAGTGAGTTCATTGTTAAGGCCCTAGTGAGTTCATTGTTAAGGCCCTAGTGAGTTCATTGTTAAAGGCCCTAGTGAGTTCATTGTTAAGGCCCTAGTGAGTTCATTGTTAAGGCCCTAGTGAGTTCATTGTTAAGGCCCTAGTGAGTTCATTGTTAAGGCCCTAGTGAGTTCATTGTTAAGGCCCTAGTGAGTTCATTGTTAAGGCCCTAGTGAGTTCATTGTTAAGGCCCTAGTGAGTTCATTGTTAAGGCCCTAGTGAGTTCATTGTTAAGGCCCTAGTGAGTTCATTGTTAAGGCCCAAGTGAGTTCATTGTTAAGGCCCAAGTGAGTTCATTGTTAAGGCCCTAGTGAGTTCATTGTTAAGGCCCTAGTGAGTTCATTGTTAAGGCCCTAGTGAGTTCATTGTTAAGGCCCTAGTGAGTTCATTGTTAAGGCCCTAGTGAGTTCATTGTTAAGGCCCTAGTGAGTTCATTGTTAAGGCCCTAGTGAGTTCATTGTTAAGGCCCTAGTGAGTTCATTGTTAAGGCCCAAGTGAGTTCATTGTTAAGGCCCAAGTGAGTTCATTGTTAAGGCCCTAGTGAGTTCATTGTTAAGGCCCTAGTGAGTTCATTGTTAAGGCCCTAGTGAGTTCATTGTTAAGGCCCTAGTGAGTTCATTGTTAAGGCCCTAGTGAGTTCATTGTTAAGGCCCTAGTGAGTTCATTGTTAAGGCCCTAGTGAGTTCATTGTTAAGGCCCTAGTGAGTTCATTGTTAAGGCCCTAGTGAGTTCATTGTTAAGGCCCAAGTGAGTTCATTGTTAAGGCCCAAGTGAGTTCATTGTTAAGGCCCAAGTGAGTTCATTGTTAAGGCCCTAGTGAGTTCATTGTTAAGGCCCTAGTGAGTTCATTGTTAAGACCCTAGTGAGTTCATTGTTAAGGCCCTAGTGAGTTCATTGTTAAGGCCCTAGTGAGTTCATTGTTAAGGCCCTAGTGAGTTCATTGTTAAGGCCCTAGTGAGTTCATTGTTAAGGCCCTAGTGAGTTCATTGTTAAGGCCCTAGTGAGTTCATTGTTAAGGCCCAAGTGAGTTCATTGTTAAGGCCCAAGTGAGTTCATTGTTAAGGCCCTAGTGAGTTCATTGTTAAGGCCCTAGTGAGTTCATTGTTAAGGCCCTAGTGAGTTCATTGTTAAGGCCCTAGTGAGTTCATTGTTAAGGCCCTAGTGAGTTCATTGTTAAGGCCCTAGTGAGTTCATTGTGTCACACTCTGTCTGTCATAGAGAACTGATAAATGGCCAGCCGGCCTCTGAGAGGCCCTGCAACTGCCTTTCATTCTGTATGTTCACTTTGAGGTGAGGCAAACCCAGCCTAAACAGAGCTACCAACCAGCCTGTGACATTAAAGACGGCCTGTTCAGGCCAATTACAGTACAGTACAGTCGGATGAAGCCCTCGATATGAGACTAGGTATAAAGGTACAAGAATAACGAGAAAGACATTGTTAATGAGTCATTATATCACTCCAGGCTACAGACGAGATGTTAGAGAATCTATAAGCAAAATAATTATTACGCCCAGAGTTGATGTTCCCATAATAATGGACCATTTGTTGCTTTCATGTGGCTGGTCCCGCTGACTAAATCAGTCTAATCTCTCCCTCTGCGGTCGGCTAAGTCGCTCATTCCCATAACTCCCACTCAATGAGAGGATTCCAGTAAGACTGTTGAACGAAGAGTTGAGTTGAACTAATGTACAGTAAACAATTATCTGTCTGTCTGTCTAGCCGAGCGCGAGCGGTTCAACGGGCCTGAGCAAGTAGTTTTCTCTCTTCCTATTTTTTCTCTCTCTAACTTATCTTTTCCCTCTCCTCTTTTCTCCCTCTCTGCTCTCTCTCCTCTCTTCTGCCTCTCTGCTCTCTCTCATCTCTTCTGCCTCTCTGCTCTCTCTCATCTCTTCTCCCTCTCTGCTCTCTCTCCTCTCTTCTCACTCTCTGCTCTCTCTCATCTCTTCTCCCTCTCTGCTCTCTCTCATCTCTTCTCACTCTCTGCTCTCTCTCATCTCTTCTCCCTCTCTGCTCTCTCTCATCTCTTCTCCCTCTCTTCTCCCTCTCTGCTCTCTCTCATCTCTTCTCCCTCTCTTCTCCCTCTCTGCTCTCTCTCATCTCTTCTCACTCTCTGCTCTCTCTCATCTCTTCTCACTCTCTGCTCTCTCTCATCTCTTCTCCTCTCTGCTCTCTCTATCTCTTCTCCCTCTCTGCTCTCTCTCATCTCTTCTCACTCTCTGCTCTCTCTCATCTCTTCTCCCTCTCTGCTCTCTCTCCTCTCTTCTCCCTCTCTTCTCACTCTCTGCTCTCTCTCATCTCTTCTCCCTCTCTGCTCTCTCTCATCTCTTCTCCCTCTCTTCTCCCTCTCTGCTCTCTCTCATCTCTTCTCCCTCTCTTCTCTCTGCTCTCTCTCTCTCTCTCACTCTCTCTCTCTCTCATCTCTTCTCACTCTCTGCTCTCTCTCTCTCTCTTCTCCCTCTCTCTCTCTCTCATCTCTTCTCCCTCTCTGCTCTCTCTCATCTCTTCTCTCAATCTCTGCTCTCTCTCATCTCTTCTCAGGTCTCATCTCTTCTCACTCTCTGCTCTCTCTCATCTCTTCTCCCTCTCTGCTCTCTCTCATCTCTTCTCACTCTCTGCTCTCTCTCATCTCTTCTCCCTCTCTGCTCTCTCTCATCTCTTCTCCCTCTCTTCTCCCTCTCTGCTCTCTCTCATCTCTTCTCCCTCTCTCTCCCTCTCTCATCTCTTCTCATCTCTCTGCTCTCTCTCATCTCTTCTCTCTCTCTGCTCTCTCTCATCTCTTCTCCTCTCTGCTCTCTCTCATCTCTTCTCACTCTCTGCTCTCTCTCAATCTCATCTCTTCTCCCTCTCTTCTCCCTCTCTGCTCTCTCTCATCTCTTCTCCCTCTCTGCTCTCTCTCATCTCTTCTCATCTCTTCTCACTCTCTGCTCTCTCTCATCTCTTCTCCCTCTCTTCTCCCTCTCTGCTCTCTCTCATCTCTTTCTCCCTCTCTTCTCATCTCTCTCTGCTCTCTCTCTCTCATCTCTTCTCTCCTCTCTGCTCTCTCTCATCTCTTCTCCCTCTCTCTCTCTCTCTCTCTCTCATTATATCACTCTCAGGCTATCTCTTCGAGATGTTCCTCTCTTCTCCCTCTCTCATCTCTCTCTCTCTTCTCCCTCTCTCTCTCTCTCTCTCCTCATCTCTCTCTTCTCACTCTCTCTCTCATCTCTTCTCCCTCTCTGCTCTCTCTCATCTCTTCTCCCTCTCTGCTCTCTCTCATCTCTCTGCTCTCCTCTCTTCTCTCTCTCTGCTCTCTCTCTCATCTCTTCTCACTCTCTGCTCTCTCTCATCTCTTCTCCCTCTCTGCTCTCTCTCATCTCTTCTCCCTCTCTGCTCTCTCATCTCTTCTCCCTCTCTGCTCTCTCATCTCTTTCTCCTCTCTCTCTCTCTGCTCTCTCTCATCTCTTCTCCCTCTCTGCTCTCTCTCATCTCTTCTCCTCTCTCTCTCTCTTCTCTCTCTTCTCTCTCTCTCTCTCTCTCATCTCTTCTCCTCTCTGCTCTCTCTCTCTCTTCTCTCTCTCTGCTCTCTCTCATCTCTTCTCCCTCTCTGCTCTCTCTCATCTCTTCTCACTCTCTGCTCTCTCTCATCTCTTCTCCCTCTCTCTCTCTCTCATCTCTTCTCCCTCTCTTCTCCCTCTCTGCTCTCTCTCATCTCTTCTCTCTCTTCTCCCTCTCTGCTCTCTCTCATCTCTTCTCCTCTCTGCTCTCTCTCATCTCTTCTCACTCTCTGCTCTCTCTCATCTCTTCTCCTCTCTGCTCTCTCTCATCTCTTCTCCCTCTCTGCTCTTCTCATCTCTTCTCCCTCTCTGCTCTCTCTCATCTCTTCTCCCTCTCTGCTCTCTCTCATCTCTTCTCCCTCTCTTCTCACTCTCTGCTCTCTCTCTCATCTCTTCTCCCTCTCTGCTCTCTCTCATCTCTTCTCCCTCTCTTCTCCCTCTCTGCTCTCTCTCATCTCTTCTCCCTCTCTTCTCCCTCTCTGCTCTCTCTCATCTCTTCTCACTCTCTGCTCTCTCTCATCTCTTCTCACTCTCTGCTCTCTCTCATCTCTTCTCCCTCTCTGCTCTCTCTCATCTCTTCTCCTCTCTGCTCTCTCTCATCTCTTCTCACTCTAATCATCTCTTCTCCCTCTCTGCTCTCTCTCCTCTCTTCTCACTCTCTGCTCTCTCTCATCTCTTCTCCCTCTCTGCTCTCTCTCATCTCTTCTCACTCTCTGCTCTCTCTCATCTCTTCTCCCTCTGCTCTCTCTCATCTCTTCTCCCTCTCTTCTCCCTCTCTGCTCTCTCTCATCTCTTCTCCTCTCTGCTCTCTCTCTCTCTCTCTCCTCTCTTCTCCTCTCTGCTCTCTCTCATCTCTTCTCACTCTCTGCTCTCTCTCATCTCTTCTCCCTCTCTGCTCTCTCTCATCTCTTCTCCCTCTCTGCTCTCTCTCATCTCTTCTCACTCTCTGCTCTCTCTCATCTCTTCTCCCTCTCTGCTCTCTCTCATCTCTTCTCCCTCTCTTCTCACTCTCTGCTCTCTCTCATCTCTTCTCCCTCTCTGCTCTCTCTCATCTCTTCTCCCTCTCTTCTCACTCTCTGCTCTCTCTCATCTCTTCTCCCTCTCTTCTCCCTCTCTGCTCTCTCTCATCTCTTCTCACTCTCTGCTCTCTCTCATCTCTTCTCACTCTCTGCTCTCTCTCATCTCTTCTCCCTCTCTGCTCTCTCTCATCTCTTCTCCCTCTCTTCTCCCTCTCTGCTCTCTCTCATCTCTTCTCACTCTCTGCTCTCTCTCATCTCTTCTCCCTCTCTGCTCTCTCTCATCTCTTCTCCCTCTCTTCTCCCTCTCTGCTCTCTCTCATCTCTTCTCACTCTCTGCTCTCTCTCATCTCTTCTCACTCTCTGCTCTCTCTCATCTCTTCTCACTCTCTGCTCTCTCTCATCTCTTCTCACTCTCTGCTCTCTCTCATCTCTTCTCCCTCTCTGCTCTCTCTCATCTCTTCTCCCTCTCTGCTCTCTCTCATCTCTTCTCCCTCTCTGCTCTCTCTCATCTCTTCTCCCTCTCTTCTCCCTCTCTGCTCTCTCTCATCTCTTCTCACTCTCTTCTCCCTCTCATCTCTTCTCCCTCTCTTCTCCCTCTCTGCTCTCTCTCATCTCTTCTCCCTCTCTTCTCCCTCTCATCTCTTCTCCCTCTCTTCTCCCTCTCTGCTCTCTCTCATCTCTTCTCCCTCTCTTCTCCCTCTCTTCTCCCTCTCTGCTCTCTCTCATCTCTTCTCACTCTCTTCTCCCTCTCATCTCTTCTCCCTCTCTTCTCCCTCTCTGCTCTCTCTCATCTCTTCTCACTCTCTTCTCCCTCTCATCTCTTCTCCCTCTTTTCTCCCTCTCTGCTCTCTCTCATCTCTTCTCCCTCTCTGCTCTCTCTCATCTCTTCTCACTCTCTTCTCCCTCTCTGCTCTCTCTCATCTCTTCTCACTCTCTTCTCCCTCTCTGCTCTCTCTCATCTCTTCTCCCTCTCTTCTCCCTCTCTGCTCTCTCTCATCTCTTCTCACTCTCTTCTCCCTCTCTGCTCTCTCTCATCTCTTCTCACTCTCTTCTCCCTCTCTGCTCTCTCTCATCTCTTCTCACTCTCTTCTCCCTCTCTGCTCTCTCTCATCTCTTCTCCCTCTCTTCTCCCTCTCTGCTCTCTCTCATCTCTTCTCACTCTCTTCTCCCTCTCTTCTCCCTCTCTGCTCTCTCTCATCTCTTCTCCCTCTCTGCTCTCTCTCATCTCTTCTCACTCTCTTCTCCCTCTCTGCTCTCTCTCATCTCTTCTCACTCTCTTCTCCCTCTCTGCTCTCTCTCATCTCTTCTCCCTCTCTGCTCTCTCTCATCTCTTCTCCCTCTCTGCTCTCTCTCATCTCTTCTCCCTCTCTGCTCTCTCTCATCTCTTCTCACTCTCTTCTCCCTCTCTGCTCTCTCTCATCTCTTCTCACTCTCTTCTCCCTTTCTGCTCTCTCTCATCTCTTCTCCCTCTCTTCTCCCTCTCTGCTCTCTCTCATCTCTTCTCCCTCTCTTCTCCCTCTCTGCTCTCTCTCATCTCTTCTCCCTCTCTGCTCTCTCTCATCTCTTCTCCCTCTCTGCTCTCTCTCATCTCTTCTCCCTCTCTGCTCTCTCTCATCTCTTCTCACTCTCTTCTCCCTCTCTGCTCTCTCTCTCTCTTCTCACTCTCTTCTCTCTCTCTCTCATCTCTTCTCCCTCTCTTCTCCCTCTCTGCTCTCTCTCATCTCTTCTCCCTCTCTTCTCCCTCTCTCTCTCTCTCTCATCTCTCTCATCTCTCTTCTCCTCTCTTCTCCTCTCTCTTCTCCTCTCTGCTCTCTCTCATCTCTTCTCACTCTCTTCTCCCTCTCTGCTCTCTCTCATCTCTTCTCCCTCTCTGCTCTCTCTCTCTCTTCTCTTCTCCCCTCTCTGCTCTCTCTCATCTCTTCTCACTCTCTTCTCCCTCTCTGCTCTCTCTCATCTCTTCTCACTCTCTTCTCCCTCTCTGCTCTCTCTCATCTCTTCTCACTCTCTTCTCCCTCTCTGCTCTCTCTCATCTCTTCTCACTCTCTTTCTCCCTCTCTGCTCTCTCATCTCTTCTCACTCTCTTCTCCCTCTCTGCTCTCTCTCATCTCTTCTCTTCTCTCTGCTCTCTCTCATCTCTTCTCTCTCTCTTCTCATCTCTCTGCTCTCTCTCATCTCTCTCTCTCATCTCTTCTCTCTCCTCTCTTCTCCCTCTCTGCATCTCTTCTCCCTCTCTGCTCTCTCTCTCTCTTCTCCCTCTCTGCTCTCTCTCTCATCTCTTCTCTCTCTCTCTCTCTCTCTCTCTCTCATCTCTCTCTCTGCTCTCTCTCATCTCTTCTCTCTCTGCTCTCTCTCATCTCTTCTCCCTCTCTGCTCTCTCTCATCTCTTCTCACTCTTTTCTCCCTCTCTCTCTCTCTCATCTCTTCTCTCTCTCTCTCTCTCTGCTCTCTCTCTCTCTTCTCCTCTCTCTCTCTCTCATCTCTTCTCCTCTCTCTCTCTCTCTCTCTCTTCTTCTCCCTCTCTGCTCTCTCTCATCTCTTCTCACTCTCTTCTCCCTCTCTGCTCTCTCTCATCTCTCTCACTCTCTCTCTCTCATCTCTTCTCATCTCTTCTCTCTGCTCTCTCTCTCATCTCTCTCTCCCTCTCTTCTCTCTGCTCTCTCTCTTCTCACTCTCTTCTCCCTCTCTGCTCTCTCTCATCTCTTCTCTCCTCTCTCTCTCTCTCTCTCTCTCTCCCTCTCTGCTCTCTCTCTTCTCTCTCTCTCTCTCATCTCTCTCCCTCTCCTCTCTCTCTCTCTCTCTCACTCTCTTCTCCCTCTCTCCCTCTCTGCTCTCTCTCATCTCTTCTCTCTCTTCTCCCTCTCTGCTCTCTCTCTCATCTCTTCTCTCTCTTCTCCCTCTCTGCTCTCTCTCATCTCTTCTCTCTCTTCTCCCTCTCTTCTCTCTCTCTCTCTCTCTCATCTCTTCTCCTCTCTTCTCCCTCTCTGCTCTCTCTCATCTCTTCTCACTCTCTTCTCCCTCTCTGCCTCTCTCTCTCTTCTCACTCTCTTCTCCCTCTCTTCTCCCTCTCTGCTCTCTCTCATCTCTCTCTCCTTCTCTCTGCTCTCTCTCATCTCTTCTCCCTCTCTGCTCTCTCCCTCTCTCCCTCTCTCTCTCTCTGCTCTTCTCATCTCTTCTCTCTTCTCCCTCTCTGCTCTCTCTCATCTCTTCTCCCTCTCTGCTCTCTCTCATCTCTTCTCCCTCTCTTCTCCCTCTCTGCTCTCTCTCATCTCTTCTCCCTCTCTTCTCCCTCTCTGCTCTCTCTCATCTCTTCTCCCTCTCTGCTCTCTCTCATCTCTTCTCCCTCTCTTCTCCCTCTCTGCTCTCTCTCATCTCTTTTCACTCTCTTCTCCCTCTCTGCTCTCTCTCATCTCTTCTCACTCTCTTCTCCCTCTCTGCTCTCTCTCATCTCTTCTCCCTCTCTGCTCTCTCTCATCTCTTCTCCCTCTCTTCTCCCTCTCTGCTCTCTCTCATCTCTTTTCACTCTCTTCTCCATCTCTTCTCCCTCTCTGCTCTCTCTCATCTCTTTTCACTCTCTTCTCCCTCTCTGCTCTCTCTCATCTCTTTTCACTCTCTTCTCCCTCTCTGCTCTCTCTCATCTCTTCACACTCTCTTCTCCATCTCTGCTCTCTCTCTCTTCTCTCTCTCTTCTTCCTCTCTTCTCCCTCTTTTCTCTCTCTCTTCTCTCTCTTCTCCCTCTTCTCTCTCTCTTCTTCCTCTCTTCTCCCTCTCTGCTCTCTCTCTTCTCCCTCTCTTCTCCCTCTCTGCTCTCTCTCAGCTGCAGCTTAAATATAATGTTCATTTTGACTGGAGTATTTCAAAGCTACTGCTGCTCCTTTTCATCTTGGTGTGTACCACAAGTTAACCAACACAAACTCGCTCTACTTTTCAAAAAGCTAGGAGCTTTTTTCCTCCTCTCTCGATATGTCTCGCTCTCTCTCTGTGTATGTCTGCCTTTCTCTCTCTCTCTCTTTCTCAGAACAGACAGAGAACTGTGAGAAGATTGATAATGGCTGAGACTATTGCTGAGACACACCATTGACACTAACTAATGGAGTCTGTACCTATAGTAACTAAACCAGACATGCATTTCTGTCTCCCATGGTGTCCTACAGATAGTGACATCATGTTGTTGGGAAATATGTTAAGCATTTCATATCCGGCTCCAACAAGCTGTGTGTTTTGATGTTAATGCAGCATTTGTTTGCTGCCCACACTCTCTCTTATATTATCATAACAACTCCTGTTCCATTTAGGCTCAACTAAACGCTTCCTGAAACGGCATCTGTTCAAAAAACAGCAACAAACAGGGTCTGTCACTGAAGGAAAAACTCCAAATCCTAGGACTGAACTGTACTGTACAGAGCACTAAGGACCTGGACCTAGGACTGAACTGTACTGTACAGAGCACTAAGGACCTGGACCTAGGACTGAACTGTACTGTACAGAGCACTAAGGACATAGGACTGTACTGTACTGTACAGAGCACTAAGCACCTGGACCTAGGACTGAACTGTACTGTACAGAGCACTAAGGACCTGGACCTAGGACTGAACTGTACTGTACAGAGCACTAAGGACCTGGACCTAGGACTGAACTGTACTGTACAGAGCACTAAGGACCTGGACCTAGGACTGAACTGTACTGTACAGAGCACTAAGGACCTGGACCTAGGACTGAACTGTACTGTACAGAGCACTAAGGACCTGGACCTAGGACTGAACTGTACTGTACAGAGCACTAAGGACCTGGACCTAGGACTGAACTGTACTGTACAGAGCACTAAGGACCTGGACCTAGGACTGAACTGTACTGTACAGAGCACTAAGGACGTAGGACTGAACTGTACTGTACAGAGCACTAAGGACCTGGACCTAGGACTGAACTGTACTGTACAGAGCACTAAGGACCTGGACCTAGGACTGAACTGTACTGTACAGAGCACTAAGGACCTGGACCTAGGACTGAACTGTACTGTACAGAGCACTAAGGACCTGGACCTAGGACTGAACTGTACTGTACAGAGCACTAAGGACCTGGACCTAGGACTGAACTGTACTGTACAGAGCACTAAGGACCTGGACCTAGGACTGAACTGTACTGTACAGAGCACTAAGGACATAGGACTGTACTGTACTGTACAGAGCACTAAGCACCTGGACCTAGGACTGAACTGTACTGTACAGAGCACTAAGGACCTGGACCTAGGACTGAACTGTACTGTACAGAGCACTAAGGACCTGGACCTAGGACTGAACTGTACTGTACATAGCACTAAGGACCTGGACCTAGGACTGAACTGTACTGTACAGAGCACTAAGGACCTAGACCTAGGACTGAACTGTACTGTACAGAGCACTAAGGACCTGGACCTAGGACTGAACTGTACTGTACAGAGCACTAAGGACCTGGACCTAGGACTGAACTGTACTGTACAGAGCACTAAGGACGTAGGACTGTACTGTACTGTACAGAGCACTAAGCACCTGGACCTAGGACTGAACTGTACTGTACAGAGCACTAAGGACCTGGACCTAGGACTTAACTGTACTGTACAGAGCACTAAGGACCTGGACCTAGGACTGAACTGTACTGTACAGAGCACTAAGGACCTAGGACTGAACTGTACTGTACAGAGCACTAAGGACCTGGACCTAGGACTTAACTGTACTGTACAGAGCACTAAGGACCTGGACCTAGGACTGAACTGTACTGTACAGAGCACTAAGGACCTAGGACTGAACTGTACTGTACAGAGCACTAAGGACCTGGACCTAGGACTGAACTGTACTGTACAGAGCACTAAGGACCTGGACCTAGGACTGAACTGTACTGTACAGAGCACTAAGGACCTAGGACTGAACTGTACTGTACAGAGCATTAAGGACCTGGACCTAGGACTGAACTGTACTGTACAGAGCACTAAGGACCTGGACCTAGGACTGAACTGTACTGTACAGAGCACTAAGGACCTGGACCTAGGACTGAACTGTACTGTACAGAGGACTAGAGACCTGGACCTAGGACTGAACTGTACTGTACAGAGGACTAGAGACCTGGACCTAGGACTGAACTATACTGTACAGAGGACTAGAGACCTAGGACTAAACTTAACTGTACAGAGGACTAGAGACCTAGGACTAAACTTAACTGTACAGAGGACTAGAGACCTAGGACTAAACTTAACTGTACAGAGGACTAGAGACCTAGGACTAAACTTAACTGTACAGAGGACTAGAGACCTAGGACTAAACTTAACTGTACAGAGGACTAGAGACCTAGGACTAAACTTAACTGTACAGAGGACTAGAGACCTAGGACTAAACTTAACTGTACAGAGGACTAGAGACATAGGACTGAACTGTACTGTACAGAGAACTAGAGACATAGGACTGAACTTAACTGTACAGAGGACTAGAGACCTAGGACTAAACTTAACTGTACAGAGGACTAGAGACCTAGGACTGAACTGTACTGTACAGAGGACTAGAGACCTAGGACTAAACTTAACTGTACAGAGGACTTGAGACATAGGACTGAACTGTACTGTACCGAACACTAGAGACCTGGACCTAGGACTGAACTATACTGTACAGAGGACTAGAGACCTAGGACTAAACTTAACTGTACAGAGGACTTGAGACATAGGACTGAACTGTACTGTACCGGACACTAGAGACCTGGACCTAGGACTGAACTATACTGTACAGAGGACTAGAGACCTAGGACTAAACTGTACTGTACAGAGAACTAGAGACATAGGACTGAACTGTACTGTACAGAGGACTAGAGACCTAGGACTGAACTGTACTGTACAGAGGACTAGAGACATAGGACTGAACTTAACTGTACAGAGGACTAGAGACCTAGGACTGAACTGTACTGTACAGAGGACTAGAGACATAGGACTGAACTTAACTGTACAGAGGACTAGAGACCTAGGACTGAACTGTACTGTACCGAACACTAGAGACCTTGACCTAGGACTTGGCTA
Source organism: Oncorhynchus gorbuscha (assembly GCF_021184085.1). Taxonomy (NCBI): domain Eukaryota; kingdom Metazoa; phylum Chordata; class Actinopteri; order Salmoniformes; family Salmonidae; genus Oncorhynchus; species Oncorhynchus gorbuscha. The sequence continues at coordinate 7,630,934 of NC_060188.1, read as the reverse complement.
ATCAATTCCAATTTGGTGTTCAATGACAAATGTAATTATCTTGATGTCAGGTCAGGGATCACCAACCATGGCCCCCAGAGTCAGTTTTTAGAGGGTGTTTATACTGTTTGTGTCATATGGGGATGTATCTATATCAACCCTCTTGGAATGGTGCTCGTCAGGGGTCACTGTTGTCCCCTCTCAATTTGTCTCTCCCTCTCTCATTCCAACCCATCACCCCCTTCTCCCTCTCCCATCTAATCTGTGTCTCTCTCATCCCAACCCATCACCCCCTTCTCCCTCTCCCATCTAATCTGTGTCTCTGTCATCCCAACCCATCACCCCCTTCTCCCTCTCCCATCTAATCTGTGTCTCTCTCATCCCAATCCCATCACCCCCTTCTCCCTCTCCCATCTAATCTGTGTCTCTGTCATCCCAACCCATCACCCCCCTTCTCCCTCTCCCATCCAATCTGTGTCTCTCTCATCCCAACCCATCACCCCCTTCTCCCTCTCCCATCTAATCTGTGTCTCTGTCATCCCAACCCATCACCCCCTTCTCCCTCTCCCATCTAATCTGTGTCTCTGTCATCCCAACCCATCACCCCCTTCTCCCTCTCCCATCTAATCTGTGTCTCTGTCATCCCAACCCATCACCCCTTCTCCCTCTCCCATCTAATCTGTGTCTCTGTCATCCCAACCCATCACCCCATTCTCCCTCTCCCATCTAATCTGTGTCTCTGTCATCCCAACCCATCACCCCCTTCTCCCTCTCCCATCTAATCTGTGTCTCTGTCATCCCAACCCATCACCCCCTTCTCCCTCTCCCATCTAATCTGTGTCTCTGTCATCCCAACCCATCACCCCCTTCTCCCTCTCCCATCTAATCTGTGTCTCTGTCATCCCAACCCATCACCCCCTTCTCCCTCTCCCATCTAATCTGTGTCTCTGTCATCCCTCTCTCCATAGTTGATAGTGGAGCTGCAGACGTCAGTATGTGGTGCTAAGGAGGAGGGCTTGCGGCAGCAGCAGGAGAAGGAGAGACAGTTGAAGGAGGCTACAGCTCGCTGGGATGATGAGAGGAGGCAGATGAGCCGCCACACAGACACTAAGAACAAGGTAAAGTTTCATGGACATTCTGCAAAGGACACTACTATATAGTAGACATCAGTAGTGCACGCCACAGTCTGTTAAAGACACTACAAAGTGCACACTACTGAGCCTCAAGGTAAAGGATAACCCCACTGGACATCTGTCCATCTCCCAAACTGTCACTGTTGATCACTACTACATTCTTTATTGTGTGGATGACATTTGTCAATGTCCAAGATTACATTTTACATTTAAGTCAGATGGCAGACATCTTTTCTTGTGTTTACCAGTTCGTTGGGTTAGGATATAATACAGTTCAATAGAGTACAGGCTCAGCTGAATCACCATCAGAGACACAATGTAATATTGCATTTTTATTAAATAGTGGTTGTCGAAAACTTTTGTTGTAAAACAGCAAGCGAGAGAACATGGGTAAGTTGACATATAAATCCATCCCAAGATGTACACCCATTGGTTGAGAGAGAGGAAGGTGATAATTGCAAGAGTGAGCCCATAGGTTGAACAGTCAGCATGAGGAATGTGCATTACTGAGCCGTGCTGATTGGCTAAAGGTAAATAGGTGAATGACATTCCTCACATGGCTAACAGGAAACAGGAGAGGAAACAAGACGCCATGCTGAAGATGTGTTTGTCTTTATGCCCGTAGAATAGAAAACAAAGTGAATGCTGAAGATGTGTTTGTCTTTATGCCCGTAGAATAGAAAACAAAGTGAATGCTGAAGATGTGTTTGTCTTTATGCCCGTAGAATAGAAAACAAAGTGAATGCTGAAGATGTGTTTGTCTTTATGCCCGTAGAATAGAAAACAAAGTGAATGCTGAAGATGTGTTTGTCTTTATGCCCGTAGAATAGAAAACAAAGTGAATGCTGAAGATGTGTTTGTCTTTATGCCCGTAGAATAGAAAACAAAGTGAATGCTGAAGATGTGTTTGTCTTTATGCCCGTAGAATAGAAAACAAAGTGAATGCTGAAGATGTGTTTGTCTTTATGCCCGTAGAATAGAAAACAAAGTGAATGCTGAAGATGTGTTTGTCTTTATGCCCGTAGAATAGAAAACAAAGTGAATGCTGAAGATGTGTTTGTCTTTATGCCCGTAGAATAGAAAACAAAGTGAATGCTGAAGATGTGTTTGTCTTTATGCCCGTAGAATAGAAAACAAAGTGAATGCTGAAGATGTGTTTGTCTTTATGCCCGTAGAATAGAAAACAAAGTGAATGCTGAAGATGTGTTTGTCTTCATTCCCACTGCCCGTAGAATAGAAAACAAAGTGAATGCTGAAGATGTGTTTGTCTTTATGCCCATAGAATAGAAAACAAAGTGAATGCTGAAGATGTGTTTGTCTTTATGCCCGTAGAATAGAAAACAAAGTGAATGCTGAAGATGTGTTTGTCTTTATGCCCGTAGAATAGAAAACAAAGTGAATGCTGAAGATGTGTTTGTCTTTATGCCCGTAGAATAGAAAACAAAGTGAATGCTGAAGATGTGTTTGTCTTCATTCCCACTATGCCCGTAGAATAGAAAACAAAGTGAATGCTGAAGATGTGTTTGTCTTTATGCCCGTAGAATAGAAAACAAAGTGAATGCTGAAGATGTGTTTGTCTTTATGCCCGTAGAATAGAAAACAAAGTGAATGCTGAAGATGTGTTTGTCTTTATGCCCGTAGAATAGAAAACAAAGTGAATGCTGAAGATGTGTTTGTCTTTATGCCCGTAGAATAGAAAACAAAGTGAATGCTGAAGATGTTTGTCTTTATGCCCGTAGAATAGAAAACAAAGTGAATGCTGAAGATGTGTTTGTCTTTATGCCCGTAGAATAGAAAACAAAGTGAATGCTGAAGATGTGTTTGTCTTTATGCCCGTAGAATAGAAAACAAAGTGAATGCTGAAGATGTGTTTGTCTTTATGCCCGTAGAATAGAAAACAAAGTGAATGAAGATGTGTTTGCTTACAGGATGAATGAAACAAGCATTCAGACCAGCCTTCCTGATTGAACTGGTGTGAACTACATTACACTGTGTAGGTGGTTGGTTAAGGCTGAAGTGAAAACAAGCATTCAGACCAGCCTTCCTGATTGAACTGGTGTGAACTACATTACACTGTGTAGGTGGTTGGTTAAGGCTGAAGTGAAACAAGCATTCAGACCAGCCTTCCTGATTGAACTGTTGTGAACTACATTACACTGTGTAGGTGGTTGGTTAAGGCTGAAGTGAAACAAGCATTCAGACCAGCCTTCCTGATTGAACTGGTGTGAACTACATTACACTGTGTAGGTGGTTGGTTAAGGCTGAAGTGAAACAAGCATTCAGACCAGCCTTCCTGATTGAACTGGTGTGAACTACATTACACTGTGTAGGTGGTTGGTTAAGGCTGAAGTGAAACAAGCATTCAGACCAGCCTTCCTGATTGAACTGGTGTGAACTACATTACACTGTGTAGGTGGTTGGTTAAGGCTGAAGTGAAACAAGCATTCAGACCATCCTTCCTGATTGAACTGTTGTGAACTACATTACACTGTGTAGGTGGTTGGTTAAGGCTGAAGTGAAACAAGCATTCAGACCAGCCTTCCTGATTGAACTGGTGTGAACTACATTACACTGTGTAGGTGGTTGGTTAAGGCTGAAGTGAAACAAGCATTCAGACCAGCCTTCCTGATTGAACTGGTGTGAACTACATTACACTGTGTAGGTGGTTGGTTAAGGCTGAAGTGAAACAAGCATTCAGACCAGCCTTCCTGATTGAACTGGTGTGAACTACATTACACTGTGTAGGTGGTTGGTTAAGGCTGAAGTGAAACAAGCATTCAGACCAGCCTTCCTGATTGAACTGGTGTGAACTACATTACACTGTGTAGGTGGTTGGTTAAGGCTGAAGTGAAACAAGCATTCAGACCAGCCTTCCTGATTGAACTGGTGTGAACTACATTACACTGTGTAGGTGGTTGGTTAAGGCTGAAGCTCCTGCTTGGCTTAAAGCCCTCAGTTCTCCTGGCCCCCCTCAGTGTCAGTAACCAGCCAGTCTGAGTCCCAGGGAGGGGAACTGGCTGTGAACTACATTACACCCCAGCCCAGACACACTCAGTTGGTCTGGCCAAAATACTTTTATAGACTAGACACACGTCCCCTCTCCTTTGTGAGAGGGCTTTGGGTCACAGTTGAAATGTATGTGCTTTGTCATTTTTTATGATGGGTTTCAACTCTAACCCCCATACTCTGACACACACATACACTCTAACCTCCATACTCTGACACACACATACACTCTAACCCCCATACTCTGACACACACATACACTCTAACCCCCATACTCTGACACACACATACACTCTAACCTCCATACTCTGACACACACATACACTCTAACCTCCATACTCTGACACACACATACACTCTAACCCCCATACTCTGTACACACATACACTCTAACCTCCATACTCTGACACACACATACACTCTAACCTCCATACTCTGACACACACATACACTCTAACCCCCATACTCTGACACACACATTCTAACCCCCATGGTCTGACACACACATACACTCTAACCCCCATACTCTGACACACACATACACTCTAACCCCCATACTCTGACACACACATACACTCTAACCTCCATACTCTGACACACACATACACTCTAACCTCCATACTCTGACACACACATACACTCTAACCTCCATACTCTGACACACACATACACTCTAACCCCCATACTCTGACACACACATACACTCTAACCCCCATACTCTGACACACACATACACTCTAACCCCCATACTCTGACAGACACATACACTCTAACCTCCATACTCTGACACACACATACACTCTAACCCCCATACTCTGACACACACATACACTCTAACCTCCATACTCTGACAACACATACATCTAACCCCCATACTCTGACACACACATACACTCTAACCTCCATACTCTGACACACACATACACTCTAACCCCCATACTCTGACACACACATACACTCTAACCTCCATACTCTGACACACACATACACTCTAACCTCCATACTCTGACACACACATACACTCTAACCTCCATACTCTGACACACACATACACTCTAACCTCCATACTCTGACACACACATACACTCTAACCCCCATACTCTGACACACACATACACTCTAACCCCCATACTCTGACACACACATACACTCTAACCTCCATACTCTGAACACACACACACACACACACACACACACACACACACACACACACACACACACACACACACACACACACACACACACACACACACACACACACACACACACACACACACACACACACACACTAACCCCATACTCTGAACTGGTACTCTGACACACACATACACTCTAACCCCCATACTCTGACACACACATACACTCTAACCCCCATACTCTGACACACACATACACTCTAACCCCCATACTCTGACACACAGGCTCTAACCTCCATACTCTGACACACACATACACTCTAACCCCCATACTCTGACACACACATACCTCTAACCTCCATACTGAACACACACACTCTAACCCCCATACTCTGACACACACATACACTCTAACCCCATACTCTGACACACACATACACTCTAACCCCCATACTCTGACACACACATACACTCTAACCTCCATACTCTGACACACACATACACTCTAACCCCCATACTCTGACACACACACCACACACACACACACACACACACACACACACACACACACACACACACACACACACACACACACACACACACACACACACACACACACACACACACTAACCCCCATACTCTGACACACACATACACTCTAACCTCCATACTCTGACACACACATACACTCTAACCCCCATACTCTGACACACACATACACTCTAACCCCCATACTCTGACACACACATACACTCTAACCCCCATACTCTGACACACACATACACTCTAACCCCCATACTCTGACACACACATACACTCTAACCTCCATACTCTGACACACACATACACTCTAACCCCATACTCTGACACACACATACACTCTAACCTCCATACTCTGACACACACACACACTCTAACCCCCATACTCTGACACACACATACACTCTAACCTCCATACTCTGACACACACATACACTCTAACCCCCATACTCTGACACACACATACACTCTAACCTCCATACTCTGACACACACATACACTCTAACCTCCATACTCTGACACACACATACACTCTAACCTCCATACTCTGACACACACATACACTCTAACCTCCATACTCTGACACACACATACACTCTAACCCCCATACTCTGACACACACATACACTCTAACCCCCATACTCTGACACACACATACACTCTAACCTCCATACTCTGACACACACACACACACACACACACACACACACACACACACACACACACACACACACACACACACACACACACACACACACACACACACTAACCCCCATACTCTGACACACACATACACTCTAACCTCCATACTCTGACACACACATACACTCTAACCCCCATACTCTGACACACACATACACTCTAACCCCCATACTCTGACACACACATACACTCTAACCTCCATACTCTGACACACACATACACTCTAACCTCCATACTCTGACACACACATACACTCTAACCCCCATACTCTGACACACACATACACTCTAACCTCCATACTCTGACACACACATACACTCTAACCTCCATACTCTGACACACACATACACTCTAACCCCCATACTCTGACACACACATACACTCTAACCCCATACTCTGACACACACATACACTCTAACCCCCATACTCTGACACACACATACACTCTAACCCCCATACTCTGACACACACATACACTCTAACCTCCATACTCTGACACACACATACACTCTAACCTCCATACTCTGACACACACATACACTCTAACTCTGACACACACATACACCTAACCCCCATACTCTGACACACACATACACTCTAACCCCCATACTCTGACACACACATACACTCTAACCCCCATACTCTGACACACACATACACTCTAACCTCCATACTCTGACACACACATACACTCTAACCCCCATACTCTGACACACACATACACTCTAACCTCCATACTCTGACACACACATACACTCTAACCCCCATACTCTGACACACACATACACTCTAACCTCCATACTCTGACACACACATACACTCTAACCCCCATACTCTGACACACACATACACTCTAACCTCCATACTCTGACACACACATACACTCTAACCTCCATACTCTGACACACACATACACTCTAACCTCCATACTCTGACACACACATACACTCTAACCTCCATACTCTGACACACACATACACTCTAAC